>NC_063438.1:23365458-23700097 GCF_020379485.1 Brassica napus | reverse complement strand
CACAATTTTTTTTATCACTATTGCCAAATATCAAATAATTTAATATTTTGAAGTTATAATAAGTTGTAAATCGTGTTGAAAATTATTAATTTAAGATGTATAAATTAATTTTATAATAGATTAATGTATTAAAAATATACATTAGTTTTAAAGGCTTGCAAATCAATCTAAAACAATGGATAATAAATAACTTAAAAACCCTTTAATGACTTTTAGTGATAAAACCCCTCAACTATTTTTGAATCGTAAAAAAAACCCTCAACTAAGTTTTTAACATTATAAACCCTCAACTTATAAACCATTAACATATGTCGACCTCCGTCACGGTTTTTTAGACGGAGGGTAACATATGTTAACGGAACTAAAGTTGAGGGTTTATTTCACAGGATTTTTAGTTGAGGGTTTTTTTTACGATTCATCTTTAGTTGAGGGGTTTAATTACTAAAAACCCATAAAAGAATGATAGTTTTATAAAGAATTCACATTCAATGTTCATGCAAAATTGAAAAAAAATGGTAAACAATTCCCTGGAGAGAGAATGTGAAAGTTTCGGTGGTCAGTAGCCATGCGCTGTAAAAATTTGGTACGGTGCGAATCCGAATCCGGGTCTTTTGAAAATCCACGGAACATCTTGACACGCGTGGTTTGCAAAATTTAGTTTATATACTAAACAACTAATTTGGCAAACTAACTACAGTAATATTAGTAGTGGATATTATGTAAAACTTGTGGCCCATTTTGTTACATATGAGAAGATCAAAGGGTATTACCGAATATTTCGTTGATATTTTGTTCGGCTCCGAAATACCGAAAACGCCCTCGTATCAGTATCCACTATTAAACCTTCGCAAAACCCTCGTCTTCATCTCCTCATCACACTTTCTAGGGTTTTGTATCTTCCCATGGCGACGCATTCCATTTCTCGCTCCATTCTCTGCCGTCCGGCGAAATCTCTCTCCTTTCTCTTCACCCGATCCTTCGCCTCCTCATCTGCTCCCCTCGCCAAATCTCCGGCGACTTCGCTTTACACGTCGTCTCTCCTCACCCGATCCCGTCCCTTAGTCGCCGCCTTATCCTCCGCCTTCCGCGGTGGACTTGTGTCCGTCAAAGGCCTTTCGTCCCAGGCTACGTCGTCTTCTCTGAACGATCCGAGTCCCAACTGGTCCAACAGGCCTCCAAAGGAGACGATTTTGCTCGATGGATGCGATTTCGAGCATTGGCTTGTGGTTGTGGATCCGCCTGAGGGAGATCCCACTAGAGATGAGATCATCGACAGCTATATCAAAACCTTAGCTCAGATCGTTGGCAGGTAAAGCCTACAGATTCGAAAGTTTGTTCTTTTATTGACTGTTCTTGTAGGAAGTTTAGTGTTCAAGCTTATATGACGTGATCTGTTTAGTTTAGTTGGAATCATTTTGGAAACACTTGTATGATTAGTCTGGTTTTGAATGTTGTAGTGAAGAAGAAGCGAGGATGAAGATCTACTCTGTTTCGACTCGGTGCTACTTTGCTTTCGGAGCCCTTGTGTCTGAAGATCTCTCTCACAAGCTGAAAGGTAATATTGCCTTCTTTGGTGTTTCTGTGTGTTAAAAGTCTTCTCTAATTGCTTTATGTTACTCTTCAGAGTTGCCAAAGGTGCGCTGGGTTCTTCCTGATTCTTACCTGGATGTGAGAAACAAAGACTACGGAGGTAAGGGTTTGCGTGTTATCACAAGAGAGTTGCTTTGCTATTCCATTATACTTGTTGGTTCTCAACTGTTGATAAGGGGAGGAAGTGGCTGTAGTTAGTCTACACTTTGTGGATTGGTTAACTTTTCTTCACTATGATTCGTTTCTTGCTTCATGCCTGTGTATTGGATTATCACATTGGCCGCTTTCTATTACTAGTTGTTGACACTTCTTGAAGTTTGTGTGCATATCTTAGACTTGATTAGTGATATCAATTTTGTGACTAGTGTATTAGAGTCTGCATTGGTGTTGTTTTGTTGAGAGTTTACATCTTTCTAGTGATCTTATCAGAGACTTCAACTTAAATTTTAAATTTTGGCTTTCAGGGGAACCTTTCATTGATGGGAAGGCTGTTCCTTATGACCCCAAGTACCACGAGGAATGGATAAGGAACAACGCTAGAGCCAATGAAAGAAACAGGCGCAATGACCGTCCTAAAAACTTTGATAGAAGCAGAAACTTTGAGAGGAGAAGAGAGAACATGGCAGGAGGCCCTCCTCCTCAACGTCCTCCCATGGGTGGCCCTCCTCCACCTCACATGGGTGGCTCTGCACCCCCTCCACCTCCCATGGGGCAGAATTATGGACAAAGGCCTCCACCAAACTATGGAGGACCACCACCGCCACATAACAATATGGGAGGACAGAGGCCTCCAGCAAACTACGGAGGGGCACCACCACCACCACCGAACTATGGAGGACCACCACCACCAAACTACGGAGGAACGCCACCACAAAACAACATGGGAGGAGCACCACCACCAAACTACGGAGGAGCGCCTCCACCGAACTATGGAGGACCACCACCGCAGAACAACATGGGAGGAGGAGGTCCACCAAATGCAGGATGGTCAGGTAACAACAATAACTACCAGCAGCAGCAGGGTGGTGGAATGCAGCAGCCACAGTACCAAAACAACTATCCACCTAACCGGGATGGCAGTGGGAACCCGTACCAGGGTTAAAAGTAGCTGAAGCAGTCGTTTGGTTTCCTTATAATCATGCATTCTGGACGATGTATAGATAATCTGAGGAAGAGAGTGAGAGTGCAATAGCAAGACTTAAAAACTCCTTTTTGTCTTCAGTGTTTTATCAGTCTAGTATTGTCGTCTCAAGAGACTAGCCTTGAGTAACTGTGGCTTGTTTTTTTTTTAGTTTATATCCTAAAACCATCTTAAGAGTTCTGAAGTGGTTTCACTTTAACGCCTTGTGTTGTTAGTTCATCTAGTTCTGATTCTGCTTCTAGATAAAAAGCTGGAATGTAGTTATAACTAGATCGTTGCGTCTTTGTTTGGTTCTATTTTGGGTCGAGTAAGTCTAACTTACGGTCATGTCTAACAAATATGGATGCTCAAAAATTACATTATAAACCTTTCTAAAGAACGATTGTCTCAACATATCAATAGATGCTTCGCAGGAGCAGATGTCCTATCTGAGCTCGAAGGAAATAATTGCCAAGTGGAGGCTCCCTCGTTTTATGCAATTTCAGGTGATTAAATGATGCTCAGTTGTTCCTCTCGTTGTTTGACTATATTAGCCTTTCACATTACCTCCTCCAGAATCTCTCTGCATCTCAGCAAACATGTTAGCTCTTCAAAGTGGATATTCTGCTGAATCTCAAATTCCACGAGCTGCATAGAAGTTCTGTTATCTCGGTATGTTAATTAGATACCCAATGCCTGAATCTGAACGAGAACAGAGTGTTTTGGGCCCAAATTGTACATCTCAGCCTAAAACCCATATTAAAAAAGAGAAAAAGACTAGGATAGCACCAAACCAAGTTTTTGTTCCCAAAGTAGCACTCAAGGCTCAGAGTCACAAAAATAAGTTTCATTAAAGAGGTAAATATACACTTATACCCCTTGGGTTAATTAATCCAAACCTTAGGGTTTAGAGTTAAGGGGGTGGAGTTTTGGAATTAGGGTTTACAATTTTATAAAAAATAAATACTAAAATAAAAAAATAAAAATTTATAAAACAGTTTCAAAAATTATTTTTAAACTATAAAAAGAAAATTTGAAAAAAAATAAAAAAAAATTCAAAAATTTTTTTAAAAAAAAATTATAAAAATTTCGAATCTGAAAACATATAATCTGAAACTATAAATTTTTTTTTTTATTTTTTTTTTATTTTTTTTATTTTTTTATTTTTTTTATTTTTTTTAATTTTTTTATTTATTTTTATTTGTTTATTTAATTTAAACCAAAGATATTAGGGACATTTTACCCTTTAATGAATGTCATTTTTGTGACTTTCTCCTTCTAGTGCTCTTTTTGAGACATAAACTTCAAAAGGTGCTATTATTGACAATTGCCCTTAAAAAAATTCACCTAACACTTTTAATTACTCGCTTCTCGCATACTATTGTTTTTTCATTATTTACATTTTTTGTGTGTAAATACATCTCTGTTACACGTATATATGAGCTGCATCTCTTGAACATAAGTTGCATTTTGCAGTATATGTATTTATTTACAAACAGGTGAAAGTGTACTTGTTTTGTATTATCGGATCACGAGCCCTTCTGTCTTTATGAGTTTTTATTTTATTTTTTCACTTCGATGAGTGAATACCCATGTCAAAAGAAGTGAGAAAGTGAAAGGACATTATGTTCCCTTCTCGATGTCTCACTTTTTCTTTCTTTCTTGGTTTTCCTTCTTTTCTTGTAAACAAAATTAGTTTTTTTTAAATAACTAAATGTTATATAATTAGTTTTATGTTGAAACAAAACACTTATCATCAAATTTCAGTAAACAATAACATTTAGAATCTTTTTTTTTTTTTTTTTTTTTTTTTTGAATAATATGTAAAATTTATTCAGAAAAAGTAGTTTTTACAGCCATAGCTACTTTAGATAGAAAAGTTTGTCTTCACAAAATAAAATTTAAACTATCTTGTGGAGAACCATAGTTGCAAAGCACCCTCATAGGACCGAATTCTCTTGGAGTCCATTATTAGACATTGATTACGAATCTGTCTGTCGATGATCAAATGAATCACAGAAAACAAGAAACAAAAACTCCTTAGCTTTTATTCGTATAAAGATAATGTTATTTATATATTAGAGATTCAGATATTTCTTTCTTGAACTAGAATCAGTGTGTATAACGTGGTCTCTAGAACGACATTAATAGATTTGAGGTAATATTGGAGGATAAACACAAAAACTTTGAAAATTATGAGTAGTAAATGAATAGAGACCCTTGGATAGTGACGAATAATATCGAACAAAACAAAATAATTTTCTGATAGCGAATGGACGAAGAAAAGGTGTTTAATATTTTATACAGAAACCGAAAAAAAAAAGTAACATGTAATCAAAGTTTCATTGTTTTTGGAGAATAAATGTAACATGATGACAAACGGATTTTATAGAACTGATCCAAATGGTACTATGGTCGATAACATACGACAATGGCAGTCAAGGGTAAAATCGTGATTTTCTTTGATAATCAAAGGGTAAAGTAGGTGAAGTTTTAATTTCAGTGGAGCCATTTGTCATTTGTCGCCACGTCATCGTGATTAAGTAGCAATGTCATGTCCTACGTGCCAATCCAACGTCACGTCTGTCTTTCTCTCTGTCTTTTTTTCCTTGATGAGTTGTATTTGTGTTATTTTCACGACATATGTTACTTTGATATAATCAAGTAATATTGTTTTTTTCGTTTGATATCTTTAAAAGTTATCGTCCTTCTTTCCTTTTTTTTTAATTGTGAATTTTCGATTGCTTTGTTCTTCTTAATGCACGAAGAGCAACAACAGAACCAATAAGTTGTAGTGTTCCAATAAAAAAAAGAGCCAATAAGTTGTAGTTACATATATGATACTTTTTAGGTTTCAGTTTATTTGATGTTTTAAAAAAAATACTTTAATTACAAAATAAACTATATTTTACTATTTCTGATAAAGAATTGATATTGTTTACATTTATGACTATTATATAATGTTATATTTTTGACTGATTGAATGAGTTTTTAATTGAAATCTAAACATCAAATAAATTAGAAAATAAAGAGTATATCGACATGGATATAATTATCTGGTAATAACAAGCGACTGTCCATTTCAACGTCGTGATTGCATCAAAATACTGGTGTACTTTGTCAAAAAAATATTTGCATCACATTTTAATCTAAAACCTACGCACGAAAGGAATATCGAAGGCATGACAACTAGTGACTAGAGTGGAATCATGATTCATATGGAAGTAATTAAGGATCCACAAGTAACATTAAGATCAAAATTGTCTATATGTGTTCCGTTGTGTTGCTGCTCGGTCCAGTCCTTCTTGTTGCTAGTAGTGTGTTCCGGAGTTGCGTTGTTGTTTAAATTCTCGTTACTCACATCTTGTATTTTCTATAAAAACGAAAATTGGTATAATATTTTAACATTTTACCAAAAAAAATACATTAAGATCAAAATTGTCTATATGTTTCACGTGTCATTATATTCCCTAGCCCTAAGAGATGCTAGTTTGTATTGTTGATTTCTACCACATTGTTTTCCTTCGCCGCCGATATCTGCTCCTTCGTATCACACCATCGTCAGTGACTCGGTAACAATTTTTGTTCGAAGATTTCAATCAATATTTACACATATGGTTATTGGCAGGATAGTCATCATGTTGACTCTTGTATCGGTGATTCATTTGGTTATATATAGCTGGTTTGATACTTGATTAAACAGCTAATTAGTTTTTTTTATATTATATACTTATCTATTGAGATTATATATATATATATATATATATTAATAAGAACTATTATTTGATCTTAGACGTATGTCGAACATCCAATTATCTAAAGTCTCCGAACACACTGAATATTAATGTAAAATAACAAACAAAAGATACACCAAGTGGTCAATTAATTTAATAGTGAAGCGTTTCAAAATTAAATGTTGTCAATAATAGCATAAAAACAGAAATTGTTCTTCATTTTATTTCGTAGCTATGACGTTATTGTGATTGATAGTTGAATTTCACATAAACACCCAAAATCAACATCCCACTATATAAAAGGAACTATTTTAAGAGATTCTAAAGGGTGCTACTTAGACAGAAATATTCCCCACCAATCATTTTGTCATGTCATCACGGTAAGAGGAAGCAAATTTGGACATGTGGCAACACCTAATTAATCACCTTGCGTTCACAATTACGTTTGGAACACACGACTCTACATTTGGACTTTTAAAAAACGTATAAAAGTAACAGATCACACCCATATTTGGAAAGAAAGGAAACATGGCCCATTATTACTAATTATCTCCTCAGCCCGGCACGGCCCACCTCCATGTCACAAAGCAGTCGTCTTCTCGATTGACCTATTTTCCATCGCCTATGTGCCATTAATCCTCCTCATTTTCTATATTCGGTCAGCTTTCCCGCTATGTCGTTTTAATTTTTCTTTTAGCACCCCTTGGGAAATCTCTATTTCATGATACTATAAATAAGGAATGAGAGTCTCTCCAAACCTCAGAGCTTCAGCCTATTCATTATACTGCTACATTTTATTTAATCAAAGCCTGAAACAATGATTTCACCATTGATCTCAAGTTCGATTCCTCTGGCTCTTGGATAGGAGGAGAAGCGAGGAGGAGAGTGGTTGTGAACGCCACCTTGAAGCATGGAGAAGCAGGGTCGAGCCGGTTAACTACGAAGGATCAAGAGGTGAGCAAGAGTCAAGGAGCTTCGAAAGATGGAAATGGATTTTCAGACATCATCATCATCTTTATCATTTTGTTTTGTTTGAGAAATCAAAACAAAATTATATTCAGACTAATACACAGTTGTTTCATGTCCCAAAAATAATTATTTTTTTAAAACATCATTTGTAGGTCAACTTTACCTCAATGCTATTTCTGGGACCCATTTTTATTTTGACTGCCGCAAGCCAAAACCTATTTGTATACATGTATTTGTCCATATTGGCATATTCTGATTACATACCATTTTCAGATTTTCTTTCAAGCCCGACAATGAAGCAATACAGTGGTGTGAAGAAGCTGGAACCGGTAAGTACTTCAAATTTATGATTATAAAAATCGCTCTGCCTAAAAGGAAAAACAAACAAAATTTTGATAGAAAACATTGCAGGTGCGTTTAAAGAAGGCAATCACAACTCCGAATGAATACTCTATATCCCAACCAGCCTTTCAGTTCTCATGTCACCATTATCTTCGTTTTAAACAGAAGTTTGACTTCAAAAAAATAGAATATGTCAACAATACCCATAAATACATAATGTTCTTTTTCCTAAAATAATTACATATTTTTTAATAAACTAAACCATCTTCAACTTGGTTTTATTTTAAATTATACGAACTAAACTCCTACATAATAGACGTTTCAATACCGGTTAATGTTTCTCAGTACGGGTTTTAAATTCACGAAAATAAGTTCTTTAAATTGTACTCAATCTCACATAAATTAACAAATCTGAAGTCATAGTGAAAAAAACTATGCAAAAATCTAATACAAAAATTTATAATCGTGTTTCTAATATTGCAAACTTTTGTATACATATATAAATTGCCCAAAATATTTTAAATTTGCGTATTGTGATTGTGTATCTCTAAATTGAAACCATATTTATGTATAGATCTTAATATTCTAATGTATCATATTTGTCTTAATGATTTACAATTTGTAGACTCTAACTAAATTTGTATAAAAAAACGTTTCAAATAAATATCAGACTAAAAAAAAGTATGAAAAACAACACTAAATAATTTTTTTAAACACTAATATTGCAACTTATACTAATATCTAAAATAATTTAGAAGCAAAGTGTTCAACAAAATATCATAGAAGGAAACAATTAACTATTAAAAGAACTAAATATTATTTGCTGTAAAAAAAAACTAACTATTATTCCCAAACCAATATTACATAACCATACGTCCATACAACATATACTTTACACTACAACCAAAATCAAACCACAAAATGTCAAACAAAATCCCAAAACTGGATGACCTACAACATATCAAACTACCAGCTATTCTTTATCAATATGACCTGCACCATTGTCAAAACTTAGATTATCGTAATCCACTTATTAGGAACACCTAAATCAAAGAAACAAAACTACATCTAACCAATAAACTCCGCGCGAAGCGCGGACAATCCCCTAGTTTGAATATAATCATTCTACTTTTGTTGTGTTGTGAATTGTGACTGTAACTCCAGATTTCCAAGTGGAAAGCTTCTTTGATCGGCTGTAACTGAAATGCATTTTTGTGGAATAAAAACTTTCTGAATGCTTAATTTATGTGCATTCCAAAAAAAATTCACCAGTTACAATTAAAAAATGGAATGTGTATTCCATTTCATTCCATAACATTCCATACCATTCCAAAAAAAAAAATTAACTATCATTTGAAAAATCATTCCAAATCAAAAACGTTTTGGAATAAGTGGAATGCTGATTCCATTCCTTTAAATTCCAGAAATTATAATTCCTATCATTCCATACATTCTTTTTAGTTGTTACCAGTTACACCCTAATTATGTTGAGATATATTATTTGATTTTTGTTTGAACAATTATTTAATGTGTTCGTATTAGGTTTATCAATCGACCGACCATTTGTATAATGCTTATAATGCTAATATGTCACTTTCAGAATTATTATTCCATTCAAGTAGGTGTGTTTGAATTAGTTATATATTGACGCAATAGTTTAAAAGTCTACAAATAATGCCGTATAACTATTTCCTCCAACTAATAAAACAGCACAAGGTGATGGTATATACGTTGAGTCAACTTCTTTATTGTTCCGTTAGCCAAAATTAACCAATTCAACGACTTGAAAACTATGTTAGATTCAAATCTAACATGTAAATAAAACTGTGTGAGCAACACAAGGTTTTGTTATTATTCGTTTTTAGCCTAGATATAGTATTACAGTATTACTCCATATATAGTTGTGCAAGAGTTGTAGTTGTCGTCAGTTGGTTGGGATCAAGAAGCATTATGGAATATGGAGTCACACCGATTATTTTATAACTTGTAAGATATGAATTATATACCTCCGTTGAAGCTTAAATTGTCTTTTACTATCATTTAGTATTAATTAGTTTATTACGTACCTTATTGTCATAATTCGAAATATATACATTTTCCATATGAATTTCTGTTATATGCATGTTAGAGATAAAAGAATTATCTGAACAAGTCGCAATATGTAGGAAATAACTCAAAGAAGTAGTGGAAGTTAGAACAAAACACGAGGATCTCTTTGTGTCGCTGTCTAGTTTCAAGTGAAGCAAATAAGAGTTTATATAATATTAAGACATGATAAAAAAAAACGAAAAAGAGCATAAAATGAAAATTCATTCATAGACAAAGGTGTTCGAAGCGTATAGACTAATACGAAGATCGAGCGTTACGTTAAATCCTTGTGTATATGTGATCAAGTCCCGATTTTCCGAATAAAATCTGCTTTAGTTATAAACTATTGAGATTCTTTAAAACAAAAAAGGTGGAGAAAGTGGAGCATCAACAAACAAAGACCCTTTTTTATATAGTTCCATAATATTATGGGTGAGTCAACCCTTTAAAAAGAAACCGGAGATGCACGAAACCTTGAATTGATCCTTGACCCAGCCAACACCATATGTTTTTTCTTCTGGGGTACTTATTCGTTTATTAAATCACCTTGTTATTTCCCAGTAATTTAGTATACGATTATGATATATTCACTTACCAGTTACCACTTATATAAGAAAAAAATAATTGCCAGTTATACTAACAAGTAACAATTAACAAGTAACAATACACTATTGATCTATTACATGATAACATCGTCCGGTTCAAATCAGATTGCAAGGGCTTATTCAAACCATCATCACGAATCAAAGATCGGTAGAACTCTTTGGAGAGATATCTGACATTAAATCGCTTATTGTTTCTTTTTTTTTTTGCTTTTCACGCATTTTTCATCTCTAAATCTTCTAATAAGCCTGTAAATTCTTTGGCAAAAGCTTCACTTTGTAACAGACTCTTAGTGTTGGGCTCAGGTCCACACCAACCTCCTTATCCTCTCTCTTTAATGAATTTATCAGTTGATCAAAAAAAAAATCTATTACATGATAACATTCTTGAATTAACGTATCTTATGTTGCTAACATATTTGACAAAATTTTGATAGCCATAAAACTATATTAAGCTTGTACACACCAACTTCCAATGATATTTTTAACATGTTATCACATGATTACTATTGTGTAATATTACATTTTGAATATTAAAAAATTGTCAAAAATACTACATTCATAGTATTACTTTCTATGTTTACAGTAACTACTTTTAATAAAATATAAAAGATATTTATAACCCTAAGATTAACTAATACTTCCTCCGGATATGAATGTAAGATGTTATATATTTTTATCTTGTATACAAATGTATGATGTTTTGAGATATAATTAATGTATTTATTTTTAAAATTAAAAAGTAAAATTATGAGTGGTGAAACATTATTGATATAATTAAAAAGTAACAATTAAAATAGTGTATTTATTGTTTCTTAATATGTGTGTAAAACCTTAAACATCTTATATTTAAATCCATAGGGAGTATATACTTAGAGTTTAGAGATGAGGGATGAAGTAGGATTTTTGAAATGTGAAAGTTATGATTATAATAAATATATAAATAAATACTTTAAAATATAATTTTTTAAGAAACTAGTTTCAAAAATAATTTTTGATTTTCAAACAAAAAAATCAAAAACAAATTCATAAAAGAAACAAATTTATAAAAACAAGTTTGAATATGAAAAGGTATAATTTTTTTTATTTTTTAAAATAATTATTTATTATATATATAGAGAACAAATGTATAAGATTATTTTGACATTCAATGAAGCATGTATTTTTAAAAATGTCTATTTAGCGGTGGTAAACATAAATAGTGGTATAAGAAATGGTAAACATGAAAATTTTCCTTGAATATTTGATCTATTTTCTTAAAAAGACTAATAGAAGATGGAAATTCTAAATATGTCCTATTTTATTGGCTATCTAAATTTGTATAAATGTATGACTATGTGGTGGCATATTATTTGTATAGTTCACAATCATTTTGTATAATTTTTATTTTGTTGACAAAAAACTATATGTATGCATAACCAAAACTTTGATATTCAGCTTTGAATTACTCTTTTTGTTTCAAAATATATGATGCTTAATAAAGTGTCTGATGTTTCAAAATAGAAGATGTTTTTGTATTTTAATAACAGTTTTTATATTTATCAAAAACTTTGTAACTAATAATATTTGGTAGTATATTTTATAATTAGTTAAACATTTTTATTTTTATTTTAATGATATTTTCAGATAAGAAATAAGTTTTTAATAGTTGTGCAATATCCTAAAATTTTGGATGCTTAATAAAAAAAATATGGAATGGTATGAATTATTTATGGAAGTTAATGGAATGGAATCAACATTTCACTTATTCCATAACTTTTTTAATTTAGAAAGATTTTTTACTTAAAAGTTATTTTTTCGGGAACAAAATGACATGTTATGAAATGAAGTGAAATACCTTTGACATCTCTTTATTGTAACCAATGAACATTTTTTAGAATGTAAAAGAGTTAAGCATTCAGATTTTATTCTAAAAAATGTATTTCAATTGCATTTTTCATGTATTTTGGAACAGATGGATATTTTTTAAAGAAGAGATGGATAAATTTGGGAAACAACTAAACTAAACTTTGATTACCCAAAAAGAAACAAAGTAAAGAAAAAGGTGAAATATTAAGGTGATGATTGTTTCAATAGTTTTTAGTTTTAGTTTTTGGTTTTTAGATTTTAGTTTTTGGTTTTTAGATTTTGGTTTTTGGTTTTTAGCTTTTGGTTTTTGCTTTTTGGTTCTTAGATTTTGATTTTGGTTTTTGGTTTTGCAGTATTTTTTTATTTTTCAAAAATGAATTAATGTGTTACTTTGAAATAATACAACAAAATAGAAATAAATATTTATATTTACAATTAAAATTATCAAAATATTGTGATAATTATTTTAAAATAAAATACAATAACATATTTTAATTATTATAGTTTTATAAAAAAATATATTATAATAAAATATTTATCATAAAATTTATATAAATTGCAAAAAATTAAAAATATTTAAAAGTTTGAATCTATTTAGAAATTTTTCTTATATAAATTATTTTTAATTTTATAAACTTAAATAGTAATAGTTTTTCTTAAATATTATAAATTATATAAAAATAAAAAATTTTAAAATTTTTAAACTAATTATAAAATTTCTCATATAAATTATTTATATTTTCTTAAAATTGAATGGCTATTTTTATTTTTCATGACTAATACAATATATTGTATTACTAAAACATATTATGTTTTATAATTTTAGTTATTTTTAATGTGACTAGTAATTATTAAATTATTCTATTATTTTATATAGAGAAATTAATAACTAAGCTTTAAAATTAATTAATATTATTTATAAACTATATAAATTTATTTTACAGATATTGAACACAAATAAATTATATCACATTATTGTTTAAATTATAGCTAATGTACCAAAAATTGTATGATTATTTATCTTTATGAAAATATTATTTATTAATTATTAATTAATTAAATGTTGTAGTTTCTATCCAAAAAAATCAAAATTCGTTTTTCTTTTTGAAAGCTCCCAAAAGTTAGTTTTTGGTTTTTCTTCACAAATTAGTTAAACTTTTCAAAAACTAGTTTCCCTAAATTTTAGGGAATCTATTTATTAGAAATCTTGATTGGCAAATTAAATGGTTTCTACAAAAGCAAAAACTAAAAACTAAAACTTGATTGGATGAAAAATGGTTTTTGTAAAAACAAAAACCAAAAACTAAACCAAAAACCACAAACAATCAACCTCTAAAAAAGAAAAGAAAATTGAATGTGGGAAGAGAAGAGATGAGAAAGAGAGATCTTTAATGAAAGAGCAAAAACACTGTCATCTTACCAGTTGCGTCATCATCAACCCACAACACTCTCCTTCTCTTACTTTACTTTACCATCCTCTTTAAATTTTCCCGAGAAACAAAAAAAAAAAAATCGAAAAAGCTTTTTTCGCTGGGGTTATTTCTTGATTGGTCAGTTACTCATCTCTCTCTCTCTCTCTCTCTCTCCTCGCTTGCTTCATCTGTTTGGTCTCCTTCTTACTTTTTTTTTATAGCAAGTACATAGAATTTTAAAAAGAGAAGTAGAGAGAAAGATTCAGACATGGGTTAGTCTTCAGTTCTTAACAAATCCTCTTCTTCTTCTTTGGCTTCTTAGGGTTAGGGTTTTTTTAGGGTGAGAGAGTATGCGTGAGTTACATCCTTTTTGAGCTACTCTGGATTCTTTACACGACCGCCCTCTCCGCCGTCGCCGCCTCAACGAAGAAGAAGAAGAAGACGCTGAGCTTCCTCAATATGCTCAACCAATGGCAGACGAAGCTCACAACTTTCTCCACCCTCCAGCACCACCACCGCCTTCTTCAATGAGCCACCGCGAGGCGGCGAACGGCGGCTGCGGCGAGATAGTCGAGGTGCAAGGAGGTCACATTGTCCGGTCGACGGGAAGGAAAGATCGGCACAGCAAAGTCTGCACGGCCAAAGGGCCACGTGACCGGCGCGTGAGGCTATCGGCTCACACGGCGATTCAGTTCTACGACGTTCAGGACCGCCTCGGCTTCGACCGGCCAAGCAAAGCCGTCGACTGGCTTATCAAGAAGGCTAAAGCTTCCATCGACGAGCTCGCTCAGCTTCCGCCGTGGAACCCCGCCGACGCAATGCGCAACGCCGCCGCAAACGCGAAACCGAGAAGAACCGCCGCTAAAACTCGAATCTCTCCGTCGCCGCCGCCGTCGCAGCAGCAGCAGAACCAGCTTCAGTTCGGTGGATTCGACGGAGCGGCGGAGCATCGGGGGAACGAGAACGAGTCGAGTTTTCTCCCGCCGTCGATGGATTCGGATTCTATCGCTGACACTATAAAGTCGTTCTTCCCGGTGGTTGGCTCTTCGACGGAAGCTCCTCCTCCGAACCAGCTTATGCACAGCAACTACCATCATCATCACCCGCCGGATTTGCTTTCTCGAACTAATAGCCACAACCAAGATCTCCGTCTCTCGCTGCACTCCTTCCCGGATGGTCCACCGTCTCTTCTCCACCACCACCACTCCGCGTCCGCCTCCACCGCCGAGCCAGTTCTGTTCTACGGGCAGAGCAATCCGCTAGGGTATGACACGTCGACGGGTGGTTGGGAGCAGCAGTCAATTCAGAGGCTGGTGGCTTGGAACAGCGGCGGAGCAACCGAGACAGGAAACGGAGGAGGAGGAGGAGGGTTTCTCTTTGCTCCTCCAGCTCCTTCGACGACGTCGTTTCAGCCAGTACTCGGCCAAAGTCAGCTTTATTCTCAGAGGGGTCCCCTTCAGTCCAGTTACAGTCCCATGATCCGTGCTTGGTTTGATCCTCACCACCACCATCAGTCCATCTCCACCGATGATCTCAACCACCATATTCCTCACCCGGTTCACCAAGGTGAATTCTCTTCCGGTTTCCGCATACCAGCACGGTTTCAGGGCCAAGAAGAGGAGCAGCACGATGGTTTCTCCAACAAACCGTCATCTGCTTCCTCCATTTCTCGCCATCGTTAACAATCCAAACAATTATCCTCTTTGTTCCAGGTTATTACAAAGTCTGTCTTTTTTTACTTCAAGTTCAGTACTTTTGAAGTTGTCCTGTTCGTTGAACTAAAAAAAGAAAACATTTTGCAGGGCTTGTCAAGCTTCCATTCACATTGAAAGCTTTGGCTTAGATTGTTCGGAACAGGGAAGACGTTTGTATTCAATGGCTTGAAAGAAAAAAGGCAGGAAAAGGATGAAAGAGTAGAGAAAAAAGACCATACAGTCTCAGGTTCTTCTTCTTCCAGTATCCTCCTGACCTTTGTCATTTGTAATTTTCATCTTTTTTACCTGTAGCTCAGTTAAGGTTAGATTCCAAGGTTTCTTTCTTGTTGTTGTTGTATCTGAAAACCTTTTTGTTGTGTGTTGTATCATCATCATCATCCTCTTGTTACTCCAATAGCCAGATACTTGAGAAATTTCAGTTCCCTGTTCTTGTTCTCCATGGATGCTGTAATAAAGTCTTGCACTTTCTCTTTTATTTTCATATGGGTTTTGCTACCTTTTTCTCAGCTTATAAACTGTTAAAAAACTAGGTCGGTAAATACCCTCTCCAAACTAGATATGATCATTGTTAGGTTGATTCTTATATCTCACTCTATACTTTTGGACCCAATGATAAGAAAGTTAGTCATTTTCAATGAACAGTAAGTTTTGAATTGTTGCTTCTTCTGGAACATCATGTGGATTTAGCCAGTTTCCTTAAATTACAAGTGAAAATTTTCCTCACAAGGAGTAATAAAAAAGGATTGTTTATCTATATCTGATGTCATTAATTGTTCTCTCTCACACACCTACTTTAGTGGTAGGAGGATATCCACCAAACTTGAATGTGATCGTTGTCTTCTTTCATTAGTAAAAGAATGGGGACATGAGATAGGTATAGAGAACCGCCCATGTTTGTCTAAATGTAGGAAGCTGATCAAAACTACTCCCCATCATCTCCATCATTCATCTTTATACAAATAATTTTAGATTCTGCAAAGTTAGTCAAAAATACAAACTTGGGTTGAAATGCATGGTTTCAGATGTTCATTTTATATTCATTTAGCTGATAGTTATTAAAACTCTTACAAATTTAAACCTTTTGAAAGAAAAAGCAAACACCTTTTCATGTGATGTAATAAATACGTCATCAACCACACCAAATGAGAAGGTTGAGATTTATCATAAAGTACCTTCTACTAAAAGATAGAAAGGCTGAGAATCTTTACTTTAACGTCTCATGACTCAAAATCATCAGTAACTTTGATCAAAAAAAAAAAGGGTCTCATCACTCAAAATCATATTCAATCTACAATAGATTCCCACTTTTTATTTGGTCTGTCAACTGATAATATCATCAGTAACTTTGTTCTTTAAGACAGGTAGATAACATAGTACAGTGTATCTGTTATATGACCAAGTAAAACATTTCACACTAAACCTCAAAAATATCTAATGGGTTTGAGAGTGATGTCGAAGAAGAAGAAGATGGAGCCAAGATTGTAAAAGAGCTATCACTTTAAGAATGGTCCCCTCTCTCTTTTCACTTCTTGTT
Source organism: Brassica napus (assembly GCF_020379485.1). Classification (NCBI taxonomy): domain Eukaryota; kingdom Viridiplantae; phylum Streptophyta; class Magnoliopsida; order Brassicales; family Brassicaceae; genus Brassica; species Brassica napus. The sequence goes on along the minus strand of NC_063438.1, from coordinate 23,683,143 downwards.
CATTGCCTTTAATTTTTACTGAAGAAATTCACATTGACAACATAAAAGGTGATTCACTTTTTCCTCTGACAGAAGACTATGACGACTCTTAAAGTCCAGTCAATTTAGATTAGAGATTCGCCAATGTAAGAACTTGAATACATGTGAAACTCAAACCTAAGAACATCTCTAAAGCTCTGTGGCTCATCAACATGTGAAGCATAAAACAATTATATAAACACATGAGTTATCACATCAGTCTTTGATATGAAGTAGACACAACATATATAAACATACATTGGAAAGTTTCTGTGACCAAATAAGACAGGTCCCAATTGGATAACAAATTAAAGAATGGTCTTAAGGTGAAAAAACAAAAACTCAATCTATGAAACCGGTTCTTCTGAAAACAGCATTCCTTACCTGTCTGAGATCTCTCCCTTTAAGTGTTCTTCCAGCTCCTTCAAGCACCGAGCAAGACAGTAAAGAAGACTGCGCCAAAGACCGAGCTACAATCTCATGTGGAGGAAGCATTTCACCTTCTTCCTCCTCCTCCTCATCCTCATCCACCACATCAGTCAGCTTGAACTCTTTCTTATGACGATTCATCATCGCCGAAGATGCTAACGGCACTTGAACCGGAGCTGACTGAGGAAACTTCCCTCCACCTATAAAAGAAGCTGTATACGGAAGCCTCTCTTGAGGCGGTTTAGGAGCTGAGGGAATGGTTCGAGCCGAAGACGAAGAAGGCGAGGAAGAAGCTGCAGGCTTATGGTGAAAGACGTGGTTGAGGTAGCTGTTACCAGAAGGCTCGGGAAGAGCAGCGAGGATACCAGAAGCTTCCACGTTTTTCAAACCGCTTTTGCTCCGTTGAAGCTGGCGAGCAGGCGGGTGTTGAGAAGGAGAAGAAGACGGAGGAGTGTGAGTTACGTCTATCGAGAAGATGTCGTCTTCATTGAACTCACCATCTGCAGAAGAAGCTGAAGCTGGAGAAGACGATGAAGGGATATCGATGCGTGGACTTTTGTTCATTTTTGTTAAACTGCGAATCAGAGAAACTTAGGGGTTGATTTGATCAGACAATAGTCTCCACCACTAAAGATTAGATGTATAGAACACGTAACTGAAGTGTGGAGCTTTAACTAGATCGGTCCAAGTTTGAAAAGTTTTGATTTTTTAAAAAAAAAATTAGAAAAATGTCGTTTTCAACCAAATCTTTCAAGAGATTTAGTGAAAGGAACTCAACCCTGACGTGGGATTTTCACAATAATTTGATGTGAACAAGAAAGTTCAGTCATTTTTCCCAGAAAACTCTAATTGAGAGAGATTGCATCAAACAGTAAGGTCGAGATACTATTAAAGAAGATGAATTTAAGCAATTATCATTCAAGAAGGATTAATATTACCTCAGCTCTGGGAAAAAGAAGGAATACAGCAGCAAATTAGATGCGCATGACCAGAGCTAGCTAGCTAGCGATCTGAATGTTTAGAAGCGACAGAGAGAAAGAGAACACGAAGAGACAGAGAGAGACGAAAAGCGACAAGACCTGATTCAGATTCTATAACTTTAGTTATGTCGCCGACTCATTGTATCGAAGGCCCAATAGAGTAAGCCCAAATAGATTAATTTTAAAAACTGACATAACGTTGAAGATCTTTCGTCACCGAGGTCTGGGCGTTCGATACTCGGATGGTCTTGTCGGATCCGGATTCTTTGGGTCGGTCTTACATATTTACATATTTAGATCCAATAAAATAATTAGAATTTTTTTTATCGGATTCGGTTCAGGTTCTATCAAGTTTGGATCGGTTGAAGTTTTATATCGTTGGATCAAATGAGATAACTAGAATTTGTCGATTCAGTTTGGTTCAGTTCTCGGTCAGGTTCGGATAAGATCATGTTGGATCCGGCTTAAAAATACCTAAACACACAGAAAAAACCTGAAAACATTAAAATGTCCAAATTCTTACCCAAATTTTGATTATTCTGATTATCCAAATTATATTTTTGAAATTTTAAAATTTTACCTAAAAACCAAAATCATATCCAAAAACCCATATTTTAAACTTAAAAAAATACCTATGATACCAAAACTATATTGAAACACTTATATATACTAGAAGTTTCGGATATCCATCGGATTTTGGATTTAGATCTGGTTGGGTCCTCCAGAACAAGACCCAATAGGATAAAAAGATCGGTTCGCTTTTTATCTGAACCGGGAGTTTTCAGATCAGTTTTGGATCGGATCTTCGGGTCCGGGAAAAATGCCGAAGCCTACTTTATGATTGGTAAAACCTGGTTTACCCGAGGTCTCCTTTGTGATCACATTGGGTGATAATATCTCCGGTTTCCTAGCTGATTTGTTCGGTTCAGTGACTAGGCATTGAGTCCTAATCTCCCAAGGTCGAGCTGCTATATCCACTGTTCTTTCCAACTCAATTCCTAGTTTTCTTTGTCAAGGTTAAACCAAGCTTGACCTAGATATTGTGTAGCATCAGCACTCTGCTACAAGGTATCTGAAACACAAACAAGTAATGTACCCGAGTCTCAGGCCGTTGGCCTGATGAGAGAAGGCAGTAGCCATTGCTCGTTCACGCTTCACCGTAGCCTCTTCTCTCGGATGTATCATCGCCAGAATTTCTATTGTTCAAGAACCACCACACCACTCAACTTCTAGCTGCACCAGCTAGAACTCTTACTTTACACCACTAAATCTCTTTGCGCTTTACAAGCTGCATAGTCTTTTTCTCGCCTAAAGAATTCACAAGAACCATAGTTGTGGAGAATGACAAATCTAGTAAGCTTGGAAAGACCTTTGAATATGAATAATAGCGATTTCTATGGTAAGCGTAGTTGAAACTGAACTTGATTTGATTTCTGAAGGTACCTAAAAAGAACATGTTTTGAAGTCACTAGTATACAAGAATGAAACAGAGTTTTTTTCCTAACGTTTGTCTCGATCTAATTTGTTCATTCGCAATAGATTAGAGAATGGAATAATTAGCCAGATCCCATGACAAAAGACTATCGGTATTAAGTCGACAGATACAAAACAACAAAAGGTTTTATTGGAGAAGATGATGGAGGCTAAAGACTTAACCAGAGTATGTGATAGTTTCATAGTGATATGGTGTTTAATATGTGTTTTTTTTTTGCTTTGAAGGCACGAGAAGGTTAATGATGAGTGGTGCTTAAGCAAATGGCGAGAGAAAGAGGAGTTGAAGCTTCGTGATTGACATTTCAACCAAAGGTGAAAGATGGTGTTTGATCTTTTTCTTCAAATACAATGTGGGTCTGTCTGATAATTTAATAGTTTGGGATTGAATTGTTAAATTTGCTAAAAGTTAAGGGTGATAAAAGAAAAAAAAGTAAAAAACTCAAAATGTTCCCGGCGGGGCTCGAACCCGCGACCTTCGGCTCATAAGACCAACGCTCTAACCAACTGAGCTACGGGAACTGCTTGCATGTATATTCTGATTCTTGTATTCATACCTATTTTCTGCTTATATATGTGGTATTGTTAGCTCAGGACGCTTCTATCATATATACAAACCATGACTTGCCAAAAAGCTTGGAATATTGGAGATGATGATCCGGCTACTTTCCCTACAAAACATAGTATCTATGTCGGATCTAAGGACGATGTTTCCGAGGTCAACAAGGTGCTTCTCAAGTTGATGTCCATTTGTTCGGGTAATTAGGGAAACTATACAGATGATTCTCCCTTTTCTTTACTTTGTTTTCTTCTTGTTCCTTGGCTTGGTGTAAGTTTCTCAGATCATTATAATGCTTACTTTTTTTATATAAAGATATTCAGCAATCTATGAACAAGAAAATAAATGGTGCTAGAGGTAAAGAAGACAAAATAAACTTCAGAGGAGCAACCAAATGTACAAAGAACGAAAGAAGCCTATACAGTTTTCATAGTCACAAAGCCAATCTCAGCTTTAGACTGTTATACAAATTATGTGCCCAAAAGTTTTAAATTTACAGAACTTGGGGGCTGAAACTTACCCTGACTCTATTTCTCTTACAAAACCAATATTTATAAGCATTGTTGAAAAAACCATAACGTCTATTTAGGTTGAACTAGCAGAAACCTCTCTCCTCCTATAAATTTTTTTATCGTTCCTTCTTCTTTTCCATGACCAAGTGCCTCTGATTTACACACTGGGCAAATGTTCTTGATAACCAACCACTTCTTCAAACATTCTGCATGATACTCGTGTCTGCAATCCAGCGTTGCGATCTTATCTTGGTTCTTGTAGTTTTCCTGTCAATCCCCAGTTAGGAAAAAGCCAGTTTTACTACCAAGAAGAGTGAGTGAGGAACGTTTGCATAAGCTTGGAGGATGCAGTCTCAAGATTTCTTGGGCTTTACCTGGCATATAGTGCAAGAATCTGTTTCTAGATCAGTAGATGTAGCATCTTCCAGGTTGATTCTGGTCGATAAAGACGTTCTTCTTTTCAGAAGAGCTTCCACATCTTCTTCTGATAAGCCAGTCTTCACAGTGCCAATATGGTCGCTCAAAGCAAGAAGCTCCTGCGCCACCGCAGGTTTGTATGTTAATAAGACAAGAAAAACAAATATAAACTCTTCACATGTCCTCACCTCATACGACATGTCCTCTATGTCCAAGCGCATGTCTTGATGATGATCAACATAATCAACAGCATTGTAGAAGCCTCTTTCTCTGAACACTGCAACTTCCTAAACATAAAACAGAAAAACGCCAATATTAAAGAATAAACATTTTTGAACAAAGTGACACTAAAAGATGAACAAAATGTGCTAAAGAGGATGTTAATTACATCTGTGGGAAATGCTCTAAAGCGAGGCAGTCCATGGTTTCTAAGAGTCGCTGCAGGTACAAAATCATCTAGGGGACGTTGCGGGTTTATACTAAACCCAGTTGATTGAACTGGTCCCACATGACTGTAGGAAGCATCATGAATAGTCATGGGAACAGTGTATGAGACTGAAGCCAAGTGAGGTAATAAGGTGGGAGGAGGTGCCGGATGATGGCTAAAATGGCTGTGTCTAGGGTATACAAATGGTGTTTGGTTTCTGCTACTAGATGTTTCATGGTATCTCGGAAAGCAGACATTACCAGAGTCTATGGAGCCAGTAACACCGTGACCTAAGAAATCAAACAAGACGAATAATTAAGATTTTCAAGAACTTGCATATAAAGACCAGTCTCAGTGTTGAGAGAATACGGATATTAATTACCATGCATATAAGGTACAGAGGGTGGTTGGGGCCAAAGCGAAGAAGAGGATCCATCAGATGTGTTGCCATTACAATGTTGGTCATACCAGACTGAGCCAGGAGGTGGAAAAGGATGAGCTAGATAGCTTCCTTGAATGAAATTATTATGAACATGGGAGAGAGGCGGATCCATTGTAGCTGCTCCTGCTCTGTTCCTCACACTCCTCTCATCTACTGGTTGTGGGCCATAGTGTGGGAATGGGAAAGGTGCTTCTGCAGTGGTTTGATACTGAAAATTTCCGGGCATAACTTGAGTGCTCTTTCTTTTGTATCCGTGACTCATAACATGTGCACCCCTCTCATGTTCAGTGGAAGTACCTCCAGGAACAAACGGTGGAGCATGAAAAGGCGCATAAGGGAGATGGATATGTGGTGGGGTTGACATGGCAGGACGTTGATGATGATGGCACTGTTGAAGCCCGTATAACATTGAGTTGTTGTCGTAAGGTTCGAAACTAGGAATAGAGATATGTGGAGGAGGGATGCCAAAAGCTTGAGAATGCTGCTCCATGTCTAAACTAGTCAACATATTTCTTTGTCTCATATTGATAGTTGCAGAAACCCCCCCTGGCAGTGGAATTTTAGAAAAATCAACAGCATTAGCGAGAGAAAAAAAAACAAGTGAATTTCTTACAGAAAAGAACAAAAGCTGATTCTAGCAAGTTTGGTTCAATAAGCACAAGTATAATATTTAAAACGTTCTGACATCTAGCAATGGAAGCAAAACATACAAAGAAAGAGAGTAAATATTCTTCTCTAAGTATCTCTCCAAGAATGTAAAGTCTAGAAACCTTTCCCTGTGACTTTTTTTATTATAGAGAGGCACAAAGAAACTGTATCCACAGACAACACATTGAACATTAAGCTTCACGGATACATTGTGTAAAGTATGAAAATCTAGCTGCAAAGATCAAATTTAATTCAGAAAGCAAGGAACACCAAAATCATATGCAAAGATAAGTCCATGCAACATTGTAAGTCTTCAGCAGCTCCTCAATGTATTCTAAACCATTTCAAAAGATGATCAACCCACCAATATATTACCAAACAACCATATACTCAAAATAATCAAAAGCTCGAGAATCCAATTATTTTGCGATGATCATAAGAGGTTGATTACCTGATTATCCAGATTTAATCAGGGAGATAGAGAGAGAGATCAAAGGAGGAGGGTGATGGAAGGTTTTTTTATTTTATTTTCCTCTTCTCAGTTTTTCTTTTCTTTTACAATATTCTCTTTATGCTTATCTTTACCTTTCTAAAATATAGGTTTCGAATGGTAACCAGCTTTCCGCTCTGCATCCACAGTTAACGGTAACAAAAATCTCTATATCTATACTATTAAAGCAGAATCCCTACTAGGATTCTACCCTTAGTTTTTCAAGTTATTTACAAATGTATGCCACTCCCTTATTTAGATTTTTTCTAATTATTTTTGCCTCATTTAACATCAAATGAAAAAAGAAACAAAATCAGTTATGCTATAATTCTGAGGACATTTAGGCATACGTTGGATATTTACTTCCTTAAAAAAATGCTATATTCACTAACCATAATAAATTTACATACTAATCTATTTAATTAAGGCCTATTATTATTGAAACGATTTCATTAGACCGTTTAACCAAAAAAATCCAACCAAAATGCCTCCGTTAACTTATCTAACGAGTTTAAGGTCCAATCTTATTTTTTTAAACAAAAATATATTTTATAATACTGATTTTATCATCTAACCTATAATTTATTTTCTATCGTTTATTTCAAATTGTTAAATACAAATAAACAATTATGTAAATATTTATATTATATAGTACCTTAACATAAAATCATTTATTATGTCATTTTGTCCATAATATTGATATAGCAATTATAAGTGTAAGAATATTTTAAAATTATTATAAAATTAAATTTAAATATAAAATAAAAATACAAATTATAATAGGTTATTAATAAAAAATAAACTAATATTATCATATCAATAAACTAATATTGTCACAGCAAAATCATAATTGGTTAATAACAAGTTGTTGGGTTTTTACCAAGGTTTTCAATCAGATTTTAATAAAAGATTTTTTCATTGAATCCGAACAAGATTATATACATGGTTTCATCTTGATCGGTTCAACCACTGATTTGGATCAGATATGAAAATAGTACTTGAACCTCAAACATTATAATAAATTAACATTAAATTATTTATTTTCTAATAAAATGTTGACATAAAAAACTGGTGTGCTTTCAAAAATATTATTAGCTTCTAAATCTAATAAAGATAAAAAAAAATTTGTATATTGATGGTTAGAACTATAATACAAATATATGACAAGAAAAACTCATTTTCAGTGTAAAATCGACAATTCACATCATTACTCTATATATATATACACTATTAAATCACACATATCATCTTTAAATCTATTTCGAAAAATACCATATTTTGAAAAAAATGAAAATGATAAAAGTTTAAAAAATTTTATTGTTAAGATATGAAAAGAAGATAATATTAATTTTTAAATTAATTTCAGTAAATGAAAAACAAAATCCGCGCTTTTCAAAGCGCGGGTCAAAACCTAGTATACTTTATATCTATACCATTTTTATAACTGTTAGAATTGCACCGCAATTAGACCACTTGTCCCGTACTACTCAACCCGCAATCACCATTCGGGAGCCATAATAATTTTTCTTTTCTTTTACAATATTCTCTTTATGCTTATCTTTACCTTTTTAAAATATAATAATATTTTTTTTCACTGGTTTCTTAGCTTTTTGACATCAATTGTTATATTTTTGGCTAAATAAAAAATAACTGATTGATATCCTAATTATGAGAAAAACGTTGTTATTGGTCAAAATTGTTGGCTTTTATTTAATGAACACGAGCTTTAGATTTCACATCTAATTAATTAATACTACTTTGAATAATAAGATTCACTTTTGTCTAGTACCAAAAGTAGAGATGTCAAACAGGTTTACCCATCCCGTTCCGTCCCGTACCGCAGCAGATTAGTCGTCGAGCGGGTTACAGCGGGCCTGTCCCGCGCGGGCTGCGGTCTTCAAAATGTCGGCTCAAACCCATACCGCAAAATATATAGGCTTTCACGGACCGTCCCGCGGGACGCCTCCTTATCAAACCGCCTACTACAGTTTTTTTCATGAATCCTCAAAAGTATAAGAGTTGTCTAAGAGAGTTGAAGAGAGCTCATTTAGCTTCGCTAAAGACTTATCAAAATAAATGCCACAAAACTCCGTTTGTGCTTGCGCTCTTGAGTTAAAAGCCTTCTTTTGTTATCAGCAAAAGCTTTTGTTGAGTTTGAATCTGATTGAGTTGTTATCTTTGTAATAAGTTGGCTCAAGTGTTTTATGTCTTCATCAAACCATCTCTCTTTTTAATTATTTGGATTGCAAAGAAAATCGTGAATCACTTTACCAAATTATACAAATGACGTTTAATACAACTAACTTTTCTCCTAAACAACACCATTGTAACCAAATTTAATTTAAGAAAAACAAAACCAATCAACTTAAACAAGAAATATCACATTGTAATAAAGCAATTCATAGTTGTGTGTAATAAAAAGAGAAAACCAAATCAAAACAACACCAGAGCTCGAATCGTCATCGCTGGAGCTCGAATCATCATCACCGGAGCTCGAATCATGCATCATCGCCGGAATTCTTTATGTTTTATGGGGGAAAAGTCACAAGAATCGTTTTCTCTCTCTCTCTCTCTCTCTCTCTCTCTCTCTCAATGTTTTAGGCGAAAGCAGACATGGGGACTTAGGGTTGCGTGTCTTCAAAATCCCGTGGGTTAAGCCCATCCCGCTTTCGACCCGTCCCGCTTTTGACCCATCCCGCTTTTAACCCATCCCGCTTTGAACCCGTCCCGCGAGACCCGCAATTTTGCGGGCTTACCAAATGGAGGCCCAATCCCGCCCTGCAGCAAGCCTTTACGGGTCAGGCCCGCGGTCCAGGTCCTTGATTGGCATCCCTAACCAAAAGGCATTGCCAATTTAGCAAAGAAGAAGAATGTGGTAGCCCATAGTGAATACTAACATGCTCTTAACTAGTAACGATTTTGTAAAAAAATTAAAGTATTTTTCTAAAGAAAATCAATGATATTTTAATTTTTTTTTAAAGAAAATCAACGATATTTTTTGGGTTCGGCTGTTGACCATTTTGAAAATAAGAAAAACGAATAGAAAAAAACGTTGAAGAATAATAAAAAAAACGTTGTGAAATAAAAAAGAATGGTTATTTTATCTCATATTTAAATTTCATATTTAACAAGAAATAACTTTGGAAATGAGAAAGTAAAATTATTTCTTATGAATAGTTATTTTTTTTAGGAATGTTAAGACATCTTCCTCTCTACTTTATTTTTTTTTTTAAATAGAATAAAAGTGAATATAACTTTGGGAATGAGAAAGTAAAATTATTTCTTATGAATGGTGATTTTTTTTAGGAATGTTAAGACATTTTCTTCTCTACTTCATTTTTTTTAAATAGAATAAAAGTGAATATGGAGTAAAGAATGCTCTAACTCAACTTCATATCTCACTCCATAATAAAATTTACTTCATAAATGGAGTAATCTTTTTTGTATATTCATCACTCCATTATGTAGTAAGAAATAGAATATAATTGTAGCAATTTTACTTCATTTTTACTTTTATTTTATTTTTTAAAAAATAAAGTTTTACATTCGAGATGTTCATAGAAAATACATTATTTCTGGTAGTTCCTTTGGAATTAAATTCAATCTCTACTTACACCAACAACCGAAACAAAACAATAATAAAAAAAATTAAAAACATTAAAATCAATCTCAATATTAATTTTTTTTTTTTGGGCAAAATCTCAATATTAATTAATACGCGGTTTGGTTTCGTTAAACCAATCTTAGCGAAACGGTGTCGCTTACTCATAAGCAGACATCAGCTGTTTCAATCTATAGGTCTTAAAAGTTAAAACCTTACTCTTGAGCCGCCTAGTTCGTGTAGGAAGAAGAAGATGAGTTCTGATCTGAAGAGAAAGCAGAAGAAGAAAAACCCTAAACCCGTTCAGATAAACCCTAATTGGTCACTCCTCCAACAAGTTAGTATCCTTCTCTCTCTCCTTTTCCCTTTCTTCCACACTTTGTTCAGCCATTGATTTTTCTTTGTTTGGTTCTCGGTCATTGTCATTGCAGAAGCTGAAATCTGATTCGAATAACTCGGGCAATCGAAAATCTTCAAACAATGACGACTCAGATGATCCCAGGTCCATATTAGGTACCGAAAGTTTCGAACTTGAACTTTGGTTTTAGGTTCTAAACAATGGTTTGGTCTCTCAGTGGTTCAATTCTTGCAGGGAAGCGGAAAGAGAGACCTGATTCGGAGGTGGATGTTCCTAAGATTAGTCCTTTAGCACCTGTCAATGACGATACCAGGTAGGTCATGTTTGCTGTTTAGCTTTGTGGACTTTCTGTCGCTAAGATAATGACTAACTAGCTAAGAGATACACACTGCAGTTGACGACACTTTTTAGCATTTTTAAACAGTATTGGGAAATTGCCTATGCTAGAAAACAAAAAAAAAATAACAAGGATTTTGCTAATATATACTGTATTTTTATTTGAGCAATATGTATATCAACAACGTGTGGGGTAGTTTGACAGATGAAGTGGCTATGGACTGTGAAATGGTTGGTGTCAGTCAAGGAACCAAAAGCGCCCTTGGACGTGTTACCTTGGTATGTATACATTGAATGCCTTTCTCTTAATCCATCTTCTTTAGGATTATACCCGTCTCTCCTCCTACGTGAAGCTAACTGGTTGTTTCACCTGTGTTATTGACAGGTAAATAAGTGGGGGAATGTTCTATACGATGAGTTTGTGCGTCCTGTGGAACGTGTTGTTGACTTTCGAACGCATATTAGTGGGATTCGACCTAGAGACTTAAGAAAGGGTTGGTCTTACTTTCATCTTTTCTTACCTTCTTCTTGAACCTGTCAACATTCCTATCCTCTGAAAGTTTAGTGTGCAAATGAATTGGAACATCTGCTAAAAAGTTTGGAACTTTCATCTTTGTTTTAATCTTCAGCCAAAGATTTCCGAGTGGCTCAGACCAAAGTAGCGGAGTTAATCAAGGGGAAGATTCTCGTGGGACATGCCTTGCACAACGATCTCAAGGTCTGTGCCTCTGTGTTTTATATCACAAATCTCGAATCTGCTTAAATTGCCTATAATACATTAGTTTTAACATAACTAGACTTTTGCAACAGGTTTTACTGTTAACTCACCCGAAAAAGGACATAAGGGACACAGCAGAGTATCAGCCTTTTCTCAAGTATTGCTCACACCTCACCAACCCCTCTCTTCTCTTTTCATCTTGTCCTAATGAACCCACCTTGTAATCTTCCAAACAGGGACAAAACAAGAAAGTCACTGAAACATCTTGCATCTGAGTTTCTAGGAGCCGACATCCAAAACGGAGAGCACTGTCCTGTAAGTGTCTACATCTCACAAACATCTTTAATTCCACTTTTATCATGTTCTTTTAGATCCGCAAGTCTTTAACTCTTGTTTCCATCGACAGATTGATGATGCACGAGCCGCAATGCTGCTTTACCAGAAGAACAGAAGGGAGTGGGAGAGAAATGTGAAAGACCAGACACGGATGAGGCTGAAACAAAAGAAGCGTAAGCCTAAGAAGAAAGTAAAGGAAGCTAATCACACCTCAACTGTTTGAATCAACCAAACAAAGCTAAAGCAAACATTCTGATCAAACAGAAACCAACAATAGCTGAAAAGTTTTGTTCGTCTCTTCCATTTTTGCTGTGGGATTTACTTGTTAGTTGTTAGCATCAGGTTCCCACAATGTACCATCTTGTTGTATACAAGTTTATCACGACGTTATACCATATTAGCTCCTGTATCATCAAAATACTCGTTCTCTTGTTCACTTATTTTGTGCTGTTTGGTTTTGTCCAGTTAGGCTTCGTACATTGTTCAAGTCTCTATTCACTGCTTCTTCACTTTCGTAATAAGCGTTATTTTAATATTTTTTCTGTTAAATAAAATATATTATTTTAAAATTTAATGCAAATTATAGTTATTTTCAGCTTTAAATTAATTGTAAACTGCATTGATTTTATAAATAATTTTATTTATTTTAAATATTATGAATCAAATAGATGTAATTAATAATAATTAAATATATTTCAATTATTTTTTTAATCTGTATCAAAATGTTAAAGTGGCATTTTTAAGAAACGAATAAAATAATAGAGACTAATGGTTTTGGTTCGGTACATGCATAATGACTATTCAATTTTGGTTCGGTATCCACAATTACTAAATGGTTTTGCAACAGGTTCGAGCTGTACATTCCTCTGGCTCCAGCTCAATTTCAAGAATTGACACATTGAGCCGGTTGGTTTATTAAATTTCTGGTTGAATCAGTTCGGTTTGTTCCAAACCGGGTTGATCGAAACCATCAGCTTGCATGTAACAGTCAAGTAAACAAACCCGCTCTGAGGACGCTAACGCTGCCACGTCTTCAATTTTCCGTTTCTGAGTTACATAAAAACCTTTAAAGTCTTAAAATAGAAGAAGCAGATCTTCGCATCGACGAAGGAGAAATGCGAGTGATGAGATCGTATCGCGGTAACTCTATCGCCGGATTGGTGTCTCATCCGGCGAGGTTAAGTCCCCTACGGAGCATCTTCACCGGTTGCCGCGCAGTGATGCTGCCACGATTCGGCGGCCCGGAGGTTTTGGAGCTCCGGGAGAATGTCCCGGTGCCGAATCTCAATCCGAACGAGGTCCTCGTCCGTGCGAAAGCTGTTTCGATCAATCCTCTTGATTGCAGAGTGAGTGGATATAATCGGAGATTGTTGGATTAAGATTGGCGTTATTGATGCTGTGGATAAGAGTAGTGAGATTGATGTTATGATTCTTCTGTTGATATTGGCGTGTTGATGATCTCACAGATACGAGCAGGATATGGGCGTTCTGTGTTACAACCGCATCTACCTGTTGTAATTGGACGTGACATCAGTGGTGAAGTTGCAGCCGTTGGTAACTCAGTGAAGGCATTTAAAGTAGGGCAAGAAGTTTTTGGTGCGTTGCATCCTACTGCGTTGAGAGGTACTTATACTGATTATGGGATACTTTCTGAGGAGGAGCTCATTGAAAAGCCATCATCGGTTTCTCATGTTGTAAGTGGGAAGATCTCTATATGCCCTTTACATCTGTTCTACTTTGATTTTTTTTTTTCTGTTGAGAGTTTTCAGCTGTTCTTTTGTTTGCATCTTGTAGGAGGCGAGTGCTATTCCTTTTGCTGCGTTGACTGCTTGGCGTGCTTTGAAGAGTAATGCTCGGATACTCGAAGGGTATGGTTTTTGAGAAACTTTTATTATCTGCATGTGGCAGGAGGATGAGACTAATACATTCACTCAGAAGCTGAGACATGTTCCTAAAAGCCTTTCTTTTTGCAGACAAAGGCTATTAGTTTTTGGAGGAGGAGCAGTAGGTTTTGCTGCAATCCAGCTGGGCGTAGCCTTTGGGTGCCATGTTACAGCCTCTTGTGTTGGTCAGACCAAAGAAAGAATACTAGCAGCTGGTGCCGAGCAAGCTGTTGACTACTTAACCGAGGTAGTGACAGAAGATGTTTATTTATCTGCTGATCCAAAGTAGAGCCATGACTATATTGTTCTGATTCAGCAACCTTGATTTGTTTCATGGACAGGACATTGAGGTGGCTGTAAAAGGAAAGTTTGACGCTGTGTTGGATACTATTGGTCGGCCTGAGACCGAGAGAATAGGCATAAACTTCTTGAGGAAGGGTGGCAACTATATGACTCTCCAGGTATACAATAGTTCTTTTGTCTCTGCCTTACGAGCTACCTTTGCTCTTAGAAAAGTGTTTTTATTCTCTCTTGCATTGATCTATTGAAGGGTGAGGCTGCATCATTGACTGATAAATACGGTTTTGTGATTGGGCTTCCGCTTGCAACTTCACTCTTGGCGAAGAAAAAGATACAGTATCAGTATTCTCATGGAATAGGTATATCATACATCTCTCTCTACATTACTCTCACTTTAATGTTTCAGGAACTATTCTTTTCTTAAGACCTGTCTCTTTAAGCTTTTTGAGAGTGAAAGAAATGGTTACTCAGATCAAATCTGAATGTAATGAACTGAAAAATACAGACTATTGGTGGACGTATATGAGGGCTGATCCTGAAGGTCTAGCTGAGATTCAACGGTTAGTTGGAGCCGGAAAGCTAAAGATACCAGTGGAAAAGACGTTTCCTATAACCGAAGTTGTAGCAGCTCATGAAGCCAAGGAGAAGAAGCTGGTTCCGGGTAAGGTGGTTCTAGAGCTCTGAACTATATACATTAGGGGTAACAATAATAATACCTGCAGAGCTCCCTAGCAGTTCGTTCTTTTTTTTTAGAAATTACACGCATGAGAAACAAATGTTTTTTGCGTCTGGAGTTTTCTGTAAATGAGATCTATCAGGCTTTAGGATTCACATCAAGAACATAAAGTTTCTGTATAGACTTTCCCAATGGTTCTTTTTATTTGGACATTGTCTTTGTTGCAAGTTGCAGTAAACCAAATCAAATCGAGTAATGAAAAATGGTTTAGTAATGTGTTTTTCTGTTGTTGTCATCTATCTATAACATATTCCAAACAAACAACAAAATAATCACTGTAATATGCTGAATTTATGATCTTGATGATTACAACATTGTCTGAGATTTAAACCCTAAGATGTAAGGTGTGAACTATTGAACCATGAGATAACGTAGATGTCAAATTCGATTAAATAAATTATACATAATTGTTAAATATGTGACGCGCCTAAGTTGTTCACATGATCGAACAAATCCAAAAATTGTATGCATGTGAGATTGATGATCTTCTGGATTATACACATGTGAGTTTTTACAAACCATTGCTTTTAGTCTGAGATTTGAACCATATATGAGATCTAAGAAGGCTCGAACTATTAAACCATATGATATAACGTAGATGTCAATCTCAATTAAATAAGTCATACATAATTGCTAATTGTGTGACGCGAAGCCAAAGTTGATCACATGATTGAACGCAAAGCCAACCTCATAGCATTCACTCTACTTTTTAGTTTCTTGATTAAAAAAACAAATACTCTTAATAGTTAATTAAATTACCTCGAGTTGTCATTAAAAGCATAACATGGCAGGTGTTAAACAGCTTATTAAATGAATGTTTTGTCTGGTTCTCGTCCTTTAATGGTCCAGTCAAACTTCTGCATCCTCTGCCAGATCAGCAAACGAATTTAATTCTTCACACGCGCTACTATACGCGTGGTATACACAGCCTTCTTACCGAGTAACGCTAGCAACGTCATCGGTGGGGACAAGGAAACATTCTTTTGTTTTTCCCGTCCAAGCCTTCGAAACTTTTTCAGGTACATGTATGTCACTGTTATTGGCTAGTAAACTAGTAAGTCAGTAAAAATCTTCCAAGTCGTAACATTATTTCAGTTCTTTATTTTCTTCTGAAGATCTAGTAAATTCATATACTCTGTTCTACTCTACATACTCTATTATTTGTTGGGGACCAATGAGCACGTGTTTATAATTTCATCAAACTTATTGTCAGTTAAATCGCGTAGGTCTCTGTGATCAATTTGCCATTTATTATATACATAGTTATACTAGTCTTAGTAAGAAAAATATGATATGGGTTAGTCTAGGATTTGTTTTTTTTTGTTGTGAAATAACGTCTAGGATTTGTTGTTACCTTTGTAATGATATATAGCTTCTGCATATCATGCACTGCTTTTACAGAATTTGTCTTTGTAACAAATAACTTTAAGATAGCCCAATGAAGTAGGTGTTTAGTACTTACTATATACTCATATATAGTACAGACAGATAATTTTAAATTCAGGAAGAGATATTGGTGTTTAATTGATAAATTAAATAAAAGTACGAGTGTTTTTAGAAGCATGTTAATGCAATGTTATGGCTTATAGTGTGGTCCTCTAGTCTTTTAATGGTCTGGTCAAACTCCTTTCTTCTCTCTGTATGTCTGCCACCTCACCCACCTATCTTCCTCTATTATTCTGTTTATTATGACCGTTACTTCGCGGTTCATTACGCGCGCATTTTCTCACGCCATTTTTTTTTCTTTTTATCAACATTTTCTCGCGCCATTATATTCAGTAAATGGATCAATTGAATGGAACTTTTAGACTACATGTGAAAAATGCGCATTTTAATCTTCATGAAGTTTATATATTTGGTTCTTTCGATATTTGGGTATTAAGTTTTCTATCAAGGTTTATTTGTTTGTTCGAGGATCTATATATTAAATTTTTTGTTTGGTTTTGTATCTATTGATAAAATGCAATTTAACTTCACGAGCAGTGTAGAAACATATTTTGGTACGAGTTTATCTATCTAATCATCTCTGCAATCATCTCTTTTCTTAAACTGAATTATTAAGAATATACTATCTCTCTAATTATTTGACCATACTCCATTTTGGAACAACATAAATGTTTAAAAAAGAGACTGGGTCCGACTCTTTTAAGTGCAACAAAAAGCGACACGACGTGCCCTTAGTTTCATGCATCCACAAGAAAGAAAGCAAACTAGCAAAGTGACAACTTCACGAGAAGAAAACTCAGAGAAAAAAAGCGTATAATAAAATTAGATTAAATTGTATAAAGATGTAGTAATAATATAGCTAAAAAACAAGAAGAACAACGGCCATGTCGACTCATTACCCCTATCTCCGGGTAGTCCGATCACGTGCAAGCTTTGGGCTCTATAATGCTTTTAATTACTATAATAAGATTATTTCTTCTTCTTTATTTGAGCCAATAAAAAAAGGTTTGTCTTCTTTAATTTATTTATTAAGATGATATCTTTCATATTATTTGTATTCGACCGTATTTAGCCAGGACCATGTGACTAGGACTTCTGGTCTACTGTTTTTATCATTGTGAACAAGAAAAAAAGACGTTGTCCCCTTAATTCGCTTTTATAAAAACAATAATTTATTTATTCGTTTTGGTTAGCTAATATTTTATTGAACTGTGGCGGATGAGATCTCGGCCACGATTGATTCTCTCCGAGATTAGGCTTAATTGGGAGGATAGGCGGTCGCGGTGAAGATGGTGTGGAGTCGAAGTGCTCCGGGGTGGTTTCGGTGTACCGGTGGGTGGTTCTCCGGTGATAGTCGAGGCAGAAGTGATGCGGCGGTTCGCGATGGAACGCGGCCGACATCATTTTGCTCTCTTGGGCCTAGGGCCGTTCTTGGGCTTGCGGTTTGTTAGTGATTTGTTAGTGGGCCGTATTTGATGTGGGCCTTGTAATTGTGATGGGCTTTGGGCCTTTATTAAATAAACTTTGTCGGAAAAAAAAAAAAATATTTTCCCGTTTGTGATCCCAAATGTTTGGTCGTTAGATGGGTAAATCTCAGTCAATTATCTCAAATGATTATAATTTCGAGCCAAACACACAGCATGAATATTCTTAAGTATCCAATAAATCCCAACACTTGGTTATAACTTATAAACATCGAAGAGGTTTCCAGGAACAGACGTACATGTTGACGTATATCTTCTCGCAAAGATCCATTTTGATTTCCATAACGTGGAATAAATCCTAACATCTCTAACCACCCCCATCAATCAACGTACGATCAACAAACCAATATGTACATTGAAATAATTATTGATTGTTATATCCCGCAACTGTTATAATCATTGAGAGGTTTGAATGAGAACATTATAACACACTAGATAACAAAAACAAAGCTGTTTGTCATATACATATTTACTTTACCAGATAAATACATATTACAGTTTGCAGGCATACTATTGCTGTGGTTTGGTGTTTTAAATTTTTTTAAAAAACTATCAATTTTGATAAGGCAAATTGATAAGGGTCCTTCTCTTTCTTCTCTCTCTTGAAGGCAACTTTTAGAATCTCCTTTCTCCGATACCGGTTGGCTTTTGCCGGTGTCGGAGGTCAACCCCTCTCCTCTTCCTCGTTTCTCTTTGCTTCATGGCGGCTCTCCTCTCTGCTCCCGATATGCTCGCAGCCCTGGTGATCGTCGCCGTCTCTGATTCTCTGGTCTCGCCGGCAGATCGGGATTCTTGTGTCGTGTTCCGGTCTCTGGTGTTCGGGCGAGGGTTCCTTGAAGGGTGAGCATCAAGTGAAGTCGGCTTTTTGGGTTTTTTGTCGGAGATCTGGGAGTTACCTTTTTCAGATCTGGTTCTCTGACAGAAGGTGGTAGCGCGTGGGGGTCCGAGCAGCGTCATCCTCTCCACATCCGGTGTTATAGCGCTTGTTTCGGTGGTTATTTTGCGGATCTGGTCTGGTATTGGAGTCTGGTCTGTTTCGGTTCGCTTCCTCTCTGGGTGTCCTGAGGGTTGCCCCGATGTTTGTTACAGGCTCAAGGTGGACGTTTGTTGCTCTGGCTTCATCTAGGCGTGCTCGGTGGTTTCGGTTCTGTCGTGTGTCAGTCTCGAGCTCTCCGGTCAAGTGCGTGCAGGTAAAAGGTCTTCAGGTTTCGCTTACGTCTATGTATGAGAGATTTGAGGCTTCGAATCTGCTCCTCCTTTCTGTTGCTCCTCCCCCGTCCAGACCGTTCCTCCAGGCTCTGTGAGGCTTCCTTGCCTTTTTTTGGGTCTTGTTCCTGCCATCATGTGCTGCGGGTTTTGTTGTCACCGTAATTTCAAGGCCTTGGTCAAAGGAGTTATCGTTTCTGGTTCTCAGATGCGAACCGGGTTCGGGCTGCGGGCTCTTTTGTTGAGTCGATTCGAGCTTCGCTCCTGGTGACGGTTCGGTTCAGGATGCTCCTTCCCAGTGTCGCTCTGTGTTCGTTTGGACACCGGCGACAGGAGCTTCTCTGGTTTTTTCTTTGCAGGTAACTCTTTGGTTCGGTTTGGTTGCTGCTGTCTTCGCCCGATCTTTCTGCTGCGGGAAATGAAGACAGAAGTTTCTCCAACGCCGGTGGTGTAGAGCCATCCTGGAATTGAACCTCCGCTCCATACTTGGGGTCTGCCCATTGTGGAGTCTCGAGTAATATGAGTTTGGCGTTTGGCAAAGGTGATCGTCACTCCAACTGCTGGACCGGCTTTGGTTTTTGGTCTGTGCTCTTTCCTCGCCGCCAATTCAGTGTGTGCTCTCCCCTGCCGCTGTGACAGCCAACGTCGGGAAAGCATGATTTGTAGTGGTTGTCACCTTCTCTGCCGGCTCCTTCTTCATTGTTGGTATTCGGTATTCTTGTGATTGTTTTTTTGGAGTTTACTGATGCTAGTGGTGAAGAGCTCTTATGCTCTGGATTAGTACTTTTTTTTGGGTTGGGACTGTTTATCAGTTTAACTTCTGTTTTTCATCTCCCTATATTTTGTTTCTTTTGTATATGTTGGTTCTTCTTCATTAATGAAAACCCTTTCTACAAAAAAAAAAAAATATCAATTTTGCAGCGCAGAAACCCCTGAGCTGATTATTATTCACAATTTTCCAAAAGCATATCACACATGAATATGATATGACATGCAAATATCTTTCAAAAAGAAAGATCACGAAAAAAACACTTGGTCCATGGGGTCCAATAATCTTAGTTACAAGGAAAAACATATCTAAGAACTTTTGAAATTCACAAAAAGTCATATCTTTTCAGAACACAAAACTTTGCATTATTTAATTTTACCAAAAAACCAAAAGTTAATAAAGAAAAAAAAAAGAAAAGGAAGACTACGAAAACAATACATGCAAATACACACAAGAGACATGCGTGTCTGAGTGTTTGTGTTTTCGGGAAAGCCAATACCTTTACTGTGTGCACATGTGTGTATCCACAGTCCGCAGAGACGTACGAACCCTTTAACTCATTTCACTCTCATGGGCCACATACTTTCACTCTCCACAAATTACTAATTCACCCTTTTCACTAACCATTACCGCAAAAAGCTACAACAACTAGATTAGTCAAGGCTAGTTATCAAAGTTCAGGAAGAACGAATCTTTCCATTAATCAGGTCTAGGGATAATTCAGTAATTACGACAGAACACCACTTTAGTTCTTGAAACTATACCATCTCCAATGTCGATAGCAACTTCACTCTCCTCACAGTAAAAAAAAAACAAAGATAACAATGGCGGAAACTGAAAGACCCCACCGTTCTTCAAGTATTAACAGTAGCAGCAACGCAAGAAACGCTTCTTCATCTTCTTCAACTGATTTCTTCATTTGTTTCACATCTCGCTTCTCTTCTTCCTCCTCCATGCGCCTCTCTTCCCTCAGCCCAGCTCGCTCCGCCTGCCTCACCACTTCTCTCAGCCGCCGTCTCCGTACTAGCGGCAGCATAAAGAACGCTTCGGCCGGAGTTCTAAACTCTCCGATGTTCGGTAATAGCGGCGGACGTAAGAGATCTGGATCGGGTTACGAAAATGGTAATAATAATAACAACATAGAGCCGTCGTCTCCGAAGGTGACGTGTATCGGTCAAGTGAGGGTGAAGACGAGGAAGCACGTGAAGAAGAAGATGAGAGCGAGATCTAGGAGGAGAGGCGAGACGAGCAGCTTCAGGAGATCGTCCTCCGACCAAAACGACAGAGGAGGGTGTCGTTTCGACGCGAGCGAGAACCGTTGGGTTCATTTCCCCGTGACTATCTGCGAGTCGTTGAGATCGTTCGGCTCCGAGCTTAACTGCTTCTCCTCCTCCTCCTCGTCACCGTGTAGATCTTCTTGCACGGGCGGTAGCGACGGGCGGCGTGGTAAGAATAACGGCGGCGGGTGCGGCGGTGGCGGAGGAGGAAGCTCGTGCTTCACGCGGTGGTTTGTGGCGGTGGAGGAGACGGGAGGGAAGAGGAGGGAGATAGAGCTTGTGGTTGGAGGAGGGGAAGACGAGGAGGCGGCGGAGGATGGGAGGAGGAGGAGTCGCCGGAGGCATGTTTTTGAGGGGCTTGATTTGAGCGAGATTGAGATGAAGACGGAGGAGAGGAGAGGGAGGGAGGATGTTGGGATGATTAATCTCTGTTCTCCGCCGAAGAACGCTTTGCTGTTGATGAGGTGTAGATCTGATCCGGTTAAGGTGGCTGCGTTGGCGAACCGGGTTCGGGAGAGGCAGATGTCGCTTGATGAGGGAGTGTGTGGAGGAGAGGAGGAGGAAGATGAGGAGAGGAGGAGGTTTGAGCTTGACTTGGAAGACAAGAAGCGGATCGAGTTGTGTGAGAAATGGATTTCTGGAGAGACTATTGTCGAGAGAGAAGTAGTTTCTATTACAGCACCAGAAGCTCCCAAAGAGGAAGATTCAGAAGAAGAAGCTTCGAAGGTACATGAGGAAGAGATTGAAGCTATGATCATCAAACACATCGAAGACGATCTCAGAAACGCTATAGAGGAAGAAAAAGAAGAAGAGGAGCATGTGGCTGAGATGGAAGAAGAAGAAGAAGAAAGGAAAGAGGAGGAGGAGGTAGCTGCCTCTGTCACTGTGACTCCAAACGTGGAAAGATCCAACCAAGGAAACAGAGAACCCGACCCGAGTCCGGAAGTGATAATGAGAGGAGAAACTATGGAGAAAGAGAAGACGACGCCGTATAAGGTGTTACCGGATTGTCTACTGCTAATGATGTGCGAGCCAAAGCTATCGATGGAAGTCTCCAAGGAGACTTGGGTCTGCTCCACGGACTTCGTTAGATGTCAACCGGGAAGACCTCCGGCGAAGAAGATAACCGAAGCCACCGGAGAACATCATCACCATCATCATCAACAGCCCAAGAAACGAATCGTCACCGGCGTTGACTCCAACGCATCTTCTCGCCGGCGTTCTGTCGATAAACGACCTGTTCACCATTCGCTGTTACAGCCGCCGAGGTCATCGTGCTCGTACCCAGCTGCTCCGCCGTTATTAACGACGGCTGCGTCGGTTAGAGAGCAGAAGGTAGGAGGAGGTAACAAGGCGTACGAGCCGCCGGTGCTGCCGCGTTGCAAGTCGGAGCCGAGGAAGTCGGCTTCGAAGCTTGCGCCGGAAGCTTGTTTCTGGAAAAATCGGAAGCTCGAGCCGCATCCTCAAGCTTCTGTCGGAGTCGGCGGCGGCGCCGGAGTAGGGTTCTAGAAGAAAGGATTGAGTGGGAATAAGAGAAACCATTTGGGGTGTAATAGTAATTTCCGAGAATTATTTGTCCTTGTTTGTAAATTTTGTTTTGTTAGTCACGATTAATTTCTTGCGCTATTCCGATGGTTTTTCATAAAAATCTGTATCCTTCTTTTGTCCGTTAGTCTAAGGGCAACATTATTGGTGGGACTAATTTTGAAGTCCTTAATATAGTTTATTATTATTTGATGTTAAGAGACAAAAGTTAAGGACAAACACAAAAGTTAAGATTATTGGTAAGACTTTTAGATGTATCTTAATAAATAAATTATTTATTTTAATAAATAATGACATTAAAAAGATAAATTTAAAATAAAACATATTACATTAAAACATTAACTACCATTTGTTAAGATCAATAGAAGGAGAGAAAAAGAGGAGGGGGAGGAGGAGAAGGCTAACCTTGAGGGTGGTGGAGGGATCGCCGGAGAAAAGGGCTCTGAGTTGAAGCAGAGACTCGTTGAGGTAAGGCATTATGAATCTGAGTATCTTCTTCACATCTTTCTCTCTCACTCCAACCCCTTAATGCTTCTCCTCCTCGTCCACTATGCCCCTGCTCCCATTCATATAAATATTCTCTAAGACTCGAGTTTTAGAATCAATCACACAAACAACATGCAAAGTATATATGTATCATTTACCTGCGGATCACAGATTTGAATACGAACGTGACGCCCAGATATATGAGTCCAATATACGCTACCACTGATATGAAGCTGCACACATATGCATTAGCATTATACTTCTGCTACCTAACGATCACTTTTGTAATTCCTCAATCCAGTGAGAAGAAAAAAACCTGAAGTTGAGATCATTGGCGTATGAAGAAGAGATGATGAGAAATGTTCCAAAGCCGAACACAAGCGTCGACCTTGATGCATCTCTCCACATCACAAGATCCTCTGTTTCATTTCATTCCATCAGTTCTATATATATATATATTGAAATTAAAAAAAAAACTGTTTGTTTTCACTGAACACCATCGAGAATCTCACCCAGACTCTGCAGTTTGTTCTGTGGATGAGTAAAGTTCTCTTCTTTCTCTGCATACGCATCTGGACACAGTTGTGAAAACAGAGTTGAGTATGAAAATGGCGGATGATGAAACAGAGCACTGAGATTCGGGATCAAAAACCTTTGCTTGGTGGGACCGAGTAAACGGTAGATGCCCTTTTGATCACCGGCGGCGGAACTTTATGGACGGCTGACGGCGATGGAACGGTTCTGTTGTGAAATTGACTGTACTTTTTACTCTCAACACCATCGACTCTGTTTTCGCTACTCTGCTTTGCAACGTTCATCTCTTTCACATCAACACTCTCCTTTTCCACTTCTTCATCTTCCTCCTCTTTGTCATCATCTTCTTCTTCTTCTTTCTCCTCGTGATCGACGACTATCTCCCTCTGAATCGCCCTCAACAGAGAACCAAAGAGACCAGGAAAGTTAAACTCGTTCCTAAATCGATTTTGCCTTAACAATTTCTTTTGGCCATTCTCAACTCGACACGTTTCTCCTTAGGACGACGCCAAATACTTCTTAACTAAGAAGCGTCCCAAGTGTTATTGCCTATTTTCTATTTAATTTTAATACGTTTAATGCTAAGATATGAAGTTTGGGACGCCGATAATGGTGCCCTAATGTCTTTCTCTGGTCGATATGTCCCATCGAAACTAACAACATCAAATCACTTCCCAACAAACAGATAAAAATGTGACAAGATAAATTAAAATCATTTATTTATAATACGAATATGATATTATTATTACATGTTTTCAAAGTACGAAGGCTGGACTAATCACTTGTACTTTGATCCTCATTGCTTTTATTTACTTCACTGTTGTTGTTACCTGATGAGTCTCCGGTCTCTGTTGTGGCCTTCATGGCGGCTTCATCAGACTCTTCATTGAAGGCTAGCTGACCAGAGTAAAGGAGAAGTCCGACGGCATTGATACCGAAAACAAATGTTGCTAGATAGCATATACCGTTGATGATAGTCCTGCCACAAAAAAAAATGAATATTTGGTCTAAACAATTGCGAGAAATGGCTTGAGATGAAAACAGAGAAGGTGGTGAATCTTATATATACCTTACGGTTACTGTGATTTGCCTAACCTGCAAAGAGATAGAAGACACATTGTAGAAGTTTAAGGTCTCAAACGAGAATAGGTCTCTCACAATGAATGCATAACTAGTTCTAGTTGCACATAGAAATTCATAACCATGGTTTGGCCAGACTCTTATTGTATTGCACACAACTAATGATAAACATGGGTGTGAGATGTTACCAAAAAAAAAATGGGTGTGAGAATCTTTAGATAGATTGCAAGAATAAGTCCTTCACATCATGACTATAGCTAGCTGCGCACTGAATTCAAAATTCATGGGACTAAGGACAGCTTTATTACATACTATTATCTCTCAAAGTATGGGCATTTACAGTTATTGAGACCATGATGATACTTGGTACACAAGGTAACGTAACTTGCTAAAACACAACAGCTAACACAAAAACACAGATAGACAGAAACAGGAACTTTGACACAAGCAATGAGAAGAAAGAAGGAACTGTACCGAGAAGTTATCAGAAAAAGTCTGACGATTGAGTCCTGCTTCAATGGTAGTAGTGAACTTGTATAGAATAACAGCAATAACACCTGCTGAAACCGCACCAAGAAACGCTTGAGCCGCCGACGGAGTCGTCGACTTACCACCAACTTCTTCTATCGGAGCCGACCCCATCGCTTTCAGTTTCTCCATCGCTTCATCTTTCAACGACTTCTTCACTCCAGACGATCTAAAAGTCTACAATTCCCACACCAAGTCCAAAACTTTCAATTCAAATTCGTTGAGAGCGAGAGGAAAGATGAAAACTTTACCATCTCTTTGGAGCGTTTAGCTCGCCGTCGAATCGATCGGAAGAGGAAGACGGTGATGGCGCCGGTGAGCATTACGCTGGTGGCTAGCTGGAGCGGAGAAGGGTCATCGGAAGTGGCGAAGATTGAGTTGGTGGTCGAGAACGGAGATATTGGCGACGGAGGAAGCTCGACAGGACCGTCTTCTACCTCCTCCGCCGCGTCGGAGGTTTCTTCGGCGGCGGATACTCGGATTCTGTCGGGTCGGGTCCGGGTGAAAGCGGAGAGCGAAGGGAGCGGAGAGGTAGATTCCGGTGGACGGTAGAGGGAGATGAGACGCGGAGTACGGAGACGGTGAGGGAGAGAGAAGGAGAAGAGACATTGGTGGCTCTGCAACACTGACATCTTCTTAGCCGTCGGAGATTTTTTATTATCTTCACCGTTCACGTCCTCAAATATCATTCCTCGAAGCCTCTCTTTCGTTTAGAGGGTCTTGATTCAAATTATATGTGTTTTTTAACTTTAAAATGTGATCAGTTTTATAATATAAAGTGGAAGCTCAATCTTTGGATTAGTAGAAAAAAAAACAATGCTTGATTTTTAGTTGGTACAAATAAAATAATTATGTATAAAACATTGTAAAATGATTTAGTTTAGTGTTAGTAGAATTGTCTGATCAAGAATGTAATATTTTTCTTTGTAATTTGTAATAGCCTTAAAAATATTTAACTTGATTGTTTTATCCACTTCTTCGTATAAATTATTGCTCCAAGCTTTCGGCATCAAATCATCAAACACATTATCATGTTTTGCTTCATTATTTTTGGAAAAATAATCGATAAATGTTTTTGAACAGAAAAGGAACGAAAGAATATGAGAAATGAAGTTACTGTATATATATGTATAGATAGATAATCATTTGTTGTTGTTAACATTCTTGTCGAACATTACTAGCCACGGTTCGAGCCCAAAACTTGATTTGAGCTTTCATGTCTCTTCTCGACTCCTTTGGAACCCAAACCGGTATCGGCTGTCCCACACCGGCTGCCGACCGGCTTTTCACGACCCTCCTCTGTTCTTCATCATCTTTTTCTTGTTTCTTCTCCGGTTCAGTAATGTCCAACTCCTTCAACGTCATAATCTCTTTCGTATCGATGCTGCTAAACGTCTTACGCAGCGTTTTACTTCCTTGTGACTTGACAGCCATTTCTTGAATAGTTTCTTCTGATCTCGAGTTTCTCGGTGGTCTATGCCTTGGAATGCTTGACATCTGCACCAATGTTTTTTGAATATTACTTGTCAAATTCACAACAGGAAATATATATTATTAAAATCTTCCAAAAGTAGAAAATAATCTAATCATACCAAAAAAAAAAAAGAAAAATACAATGGAAAGAAGAGACCACCTTTGGAGTATTCTGTTTCGTTGGAGTAGTAAACCCGGAAGAAGAGCTTGCGATGGCTTCACGGATCAAGTATCCCATTCTCGAATCGTCGCTCTCTTGATCGTCAAACTCGTTTCTATCACCTTCTCTTCCTATGTAAGTAGGTAATGTCTGAGTTCTCTGCAAACTCCCTCCCCTCAGGACACTCTTGTTATTACAACTACTTCTACCAGTTTTGTTCTTTTTAGAACATTCTCTAGCTCCCTTCTCCCGACGAACCACAGGTTCCTTCTTCTGCAAGTAAGTTGTTCTTTCTTGAACCCTAATCTTCTCAGAGAACTGCCTCCTCATCTTTTTCATCTTCTCAGGCTCACCTCCACCTTCTTCCTTCACTGTACACGGTGGTGGGACAGAATCTCCCACTGTAAGAGCTTCTAGAAGCTTCTTCTCCAAAACGGAATCTCCAGTGTTCAAGACTTCGGGTTTGGGATGAGTAGAAGAGGAGGAGGGAGAAGAAGGAGAAAAAGGGTAAGGATCTGAATGACAGTACCTCAAGATTGTTGATCTTCTGCCAAGTAAGTTATCAAAGAACCAGAAATCTTCGAGAAGATCATCAATAGCCTCGACTTGTTCAAACTCTTGATGATCATTCAAAGTAGGATCCATTTTTTTTTTTAACTCAGACAAGAGATAACAAAAAGAGATAAGTATTTGTTCTTTCTTTCTCCCACTTTTGTTCGGTTTGTATTTGAAGCATAGATTCTGAAGAATGGAGACTTATTAGGACGTGCCCATGTGGGCAACCATTCAGCACTTATTTTTCTAAATATGTTAAATTATTAATGTTTTTTGTGGAGTCAATATTTTTTTGTTTTATACATAGCCAAAAGAAGAAAGCAAAGAAATTTGAATGAAAACAACAAAGGAATTTGAGATTTATTCCGAATATATTAGATTCTTTTCATTTTCCAATAAAATTCATATTTTGGAGTCAACATATACATTGCATCTTATATAAAAAGAATTATTGATAGAAAATCAATTTGTTATTTCATTTAGGACTATACAGAAACTAATCTGCACTAGTTTGAAAAAATGAAAAATAGAATAATTAAGTACTATAAGTGGATAATTAGAATAAAAATGTATATTAATTATTAAGAGATCAAAAGGATTACTGGCAACAACTAAGAAAAATAAGGTTTCAAAGAAAGGTATGATTGCTAAGAAACGGCGAAATAAGCCCTGTCATGACAGTCAACATGCCATGTGATTCATATACTAATATGTAACAAATTGGCTTCTCTATATTATAAAACAATACAATTTTCATTATATATATTCTTTGTTCTCCATCGCCTCCTACGTGACAGCTAAGAACTATAGTAAACATAATAAATACATGTAATGTAAAAGCAATAAGTCCCTCGAGCTTTGCACCTACATTGTTCCCCAATGATAGCCTTACATTGCATAATGCTATCTGATTATCATTAATTATGTTAATCCGCCGTTATCTTTACTGCGTGGCATGTGGCTAAGGCTAATTAATGATGGATATAGAGAATGAAACTAGCTGCGTACCTAAATATTTGTCGATGATGATGTGGAAAAGATAGCTCCAAAAAAAGTCAGAACAATCACATCGCAATAAATCTCAAGAGAGAAATTGTTTATCAGCCAAAACAAACGCTAAATCTTACAGAAACTTGTGGTCTTAACAGTTCTATTTCTATGCAATAACAAATCATACAGCTTATTGGGTCTGTCATATTTCCTTGGGAGCTTACTTGATCCGGTTCTTGAACAAAAACTCGACGTTTCTCATATTAGACTTGCTCCTTCGTGCTGTGATCTTGAACACTGCACCGTCAGCGAGCATCCGTTGCACCACTCTCGTGATGTTCTTTGTGTCATCAATGCCTAGATGGTGGCTTCCCATGAGCCTTATTCCACATTGCTTCATCATTGACACCATTCCTCTGGCCTGTCATGTTTTATCCACTAATTGATGAGTTTATAATAAACACACACAAGAATGATGAGACATGGTAGTAATATTCAACTCACCTCACGTCCGTAGAAGTTCAAGTAGACGTCTTTGAGATTAATCCACTCCATGAAATATTGCGGAAGATTGATATTTGCCACTACGCATTGCTCGGGAATCTTTGTCTTTATATCCCAGTTTCCACTGATAAACATTAACTTAATCAGTATCCGAAACAACAGAGAGAACACACATAGATTCACATAACAAGGCTCATCTACTATGATTAGTTCTCACCAGGTTACAAAAGCTGCATCATTCAGAGCCCCGTCTGTTTCTTTACCCCACAAGCCATGCTCAGCTAACCAGCCTTCAAACTCCTCAACAACTTGCTTAAATGGAATAGCTGTGTCATGCCACACTCTGCAATTCGACTTTGACAGAGTTAGTGGGACGGTTTCAGGAACAAAAGGCTGCTCACATCCAACTCTAAAAGGATATATTTTATGGTAGCAGAATATAAATTCACTATATCACATCAATGCAACTAAAAGGAAAACACAACAAGCATTACAGTCATCCCACTATATCTATACTAAAAGTAAGATAGAAGTAGCATACCGATCAACACCAACTTCTCCATACTTGCCTTCGATGTACTTGTTAATTGCTTGCTCGCTCATTTTGGTGGGTCTCACAAACCTTATTATGTATAAAGAACAAATAATCAACACATCTTGCCATGAGCAATGAAATTCATGAAGAATTAATTATAAACACCCAAAGACACAATAAGCATTACATAAAGAGTTGCTTCTTTTAAAACATAGGAAGCAGTTATAACCTGTGGAACAAGTCTACGACTTGCATGGTTCTGGCGTCAACGATCAAAACAGGAAACTCAAGAATCTCAACTTTTCCTTCCAAGTCAAGAACCAAGAAAAAGTCGAACTCCTGTGGCTTCTTCCCCTCGAGATCAGCAGCGGTCACTGGAAGCTCCTTGGAACAATCATGGTTGAAAACTTCCAAATGGGCAGGATCATCCATCTGACGTCACCAACATAAGCTTTATTATTTTATTCAAGTATAAACAAAAACGAGTAAAGAATAGTGATAACGATCGAGACACAAAACGATAAGTCTCCAAAATCATTCAGACATTCCATCGAACAGGTTGTGGACATCAGTTAGAGTGGTAAAGTGTTGACCTTTGTGCACTTCCCGTGAGTGTAATACAAGCACATGGGTCTCCACCTCGTGTTTTTATTTGTTTCCATCAACGAAACAGATGGAGAAGAAGTATCAGACGGAGACGAAGATAGAGAATGCGAAGAGCTGCAAATGATTCGCTTGGTATGGACTAAACCGGAAGTCGCGGGATAAGAGAATTGCCTAGCACGGAAAGAACTAATTCTAGAGATTGAAACCCTAAATGCAGAGAGAGCAGACGCCATTCTCGTCGAATAGCATCAAACTAACTCAAAGATGCCTCCTTTTCGAGTAATTGAGGGAGGGAGATGAGGTAAACCGAAACAAAAATCGAATTTGAAAACAACTTTAACCAAAGCCGAACCAAAGAGTTTTAAACCAAACCGACTAAACCGAAATGAGATAATCTCCTCAATGAAAGAACTCAAAACTTTAGCCAAAACGAGGAGTTGAATCAAAGAGCATCACTGACTATTTACATCCAAAACAAGACTTTAACATTAAGATTAAATATAGTTAGAAAGTTGCAAACTTGAAGAAAAACATATGGGCTTCAACATTGCTTATGAGATGATTTGATCTCTTCTAATCTTCATCGTCTGCATTTGTGAAGTCTTCAATCACTTCGTCTCTATTAGATTGTTTGTTCATTGTGCGCAGCTCCTCAATTTCAAACTTTAGCATTGGATCACAAACCACTTTGTTACTCTTCAGTTTACCTCGGCAGCCTGAGGATTTGAAGAAGTGTGCCACAGGAATCAAAAACCAGTATGGAGGAGGAACAAGAGATATGTGACGTTTGAGCAAAGAAGTATCTTACCAGCTATAGGACATTTCGCATTGGGATTGGTGGCTATGTAATGCATGATTGAAGCTTTGTCGTACACGTGCTTGCAATCAATACTGCAACCACAAAAGCATCACCAAAAGACTCGGTCACAATTGTCTATCATTCATGTAATTATACAGTACAGAATCTGATTAGTTCTACTGCTGCACGAAATATGAATTAATATGACGTTTTATGATCACAAACAAAATCATTAGAACGAAACAAGACATCCTAGTTAAGAAAGGAAAACAACAACAAAAAAAGCGCAAAAGGCATCATCCACTGGTACCTGCGAACTGGATCTGTTAGTTCAGTGAGAGGCTTCCCGCTCACAGGGCATTTCACGTTTAGGAAAGGGCACTGAGTACTGGTCATGACAATGTCTTCTTCGTCTTCGCCAGGCATTGGTTCACCTGCATGATGAACGTTCTGCAGAAAAATAGTGACAAAAACTTAAAAGGAACTCGGATGAAAGACCTGTTCAACTCAAGCTAAGAACTTAACTGAACAACGTTATTATTCTATAAACAGATCTATGATAATATAGAACATCACCAGATGACATACCCAAACAGCTTCCCGGAACTGGCGCATCAAATGATGATTTTCTGGCACTGAAGGAGTTGTAGCCTTGAGCTTTGTGAACTCATCGTCAAGCAACTTTTTAAAGTCAGTTAACTACAGTCATTAATTAAAGCGAGTCAGTAAGCAGTCAGCCTAAAACTAATAAGCATTTAGATTAACACATGAAGGAGGAGTCTGTTTACCTGTTCTCCAGGCTGGTACCCATTCGCAACAGATTGAATAGCTGAGGAACGATGAGCACAATCACCATACAAATCCAACAGCTCAGCCACAGAGTTTTCAAGGTCTTTAACCTGTGGGAACCCAAAACAGAGATCAAGGAAAGAGTTTTGCCTCAAGCTGACAATATACATTATAGTCACACCTTCTCAGTTTGGTTATCTTTCTCCAGCTGAACAGCAATGTTCTTCATCAAAGTCACAGCTTTACGTATGTCCTTGCAAAAACAAAGTAAACAACAGCGAGGATTCAACTTCGACCAATGAGAGAAAGGATCTCCTTTTCACTTCAAACTAGAAAAACCCATCATCATCCTATGCTTCTATCTCTCAATTTCTCAGAAATCAAAATTTCCAAAACAAGAGCATTGGGCGAAAACAAGAGGAGGTGGTTTGAGCGAAAAGTACTCACAGAGATTGTGGAATCGTTATCGCCTACGAGAACCAACGATGCGTTTCGAAGCCTTCCGGCGACTCCGCCTGAAGAGGACGCCGACGCCATTTTTTTTGGAGGGAGACTGAGAAGAGGGATGGAGTAGAGGCCTGAATAAAATACTTAAGGGAGAAAAAACGAGGTTTGCTGAAGAAACTGCGTGCCGTCTTATGCTATTGAAAGGACATGCTGTCTCTGATAATAAGAGTCGGTAGACCAAACGACGTCGTATAGTTGCAGTTTCTTAGAGGTCTTGAAATATGTACTATGTATACATCTATGTATGTATATATTATATATGTATAAGTATTTATGGGGTCCACAATTTTTGTGGAACCCTATAGACAAAAGTTTTTAAAATAAGATTTTAAAAATCTTTAAGAACTTTTGTTGATGAGGTTCCACAAAAATTATGGACCCCACACATATTTGTATATATAATATATACATACATAGATATATACATAGTACATATATTAAGAGCTCCCATAAGAAGAATCTTTATTGAAGGTGCTCTTATCACCTGTAAAACTATGAAATTGATTGTTTGTGGTTTTTGTTTTAGTTTTTGGTTTTTGTTTTTGTAAAAATCATTTTTCATCCAATCAAGTTTTTGGTTTTTGTTTTTGCTTTTGTAAAAACCATTTGAATTACCAATCAAGATTTTTAATAAATAGATTCCTTAAAATTTAGGGAAACTAGTTTTTGAAAATTTTAACCAATTTATGAAGAAAAACCAACTTTTATGAGTTTTTATGAAGAAAAACGAATTTTAATTTTTTTTTTGTAGAAACTACTAAATTTTAATTCATTAATAATTAATAATTAATATTTTCATAACAATAAAATTACCACAAAATATTTTGTGCATTAGATATCATTTAAACAATAATGTGAAATATTTAAATTTGTGTTTCATATCTGTAAATAAATTTGTATATTTTATAAATAATATATTTAATTTTAAAACTTAGTTATTAGTTTTCATAAATAAAACAATTGAATTATTTTAATAATTATTAGTCACATTAAAAATAAAAACATAATATGTTTTATTAATAAAATATATTGTATAATCCTGAAATATAAAAATTGCCATTCAACTTTAAGAAAATATAAATAATTTATATAAGAAAATTTATAATTAGTTTCAAAATTCTATGTATTTAATTTTTGTATAATTTATAATATTTATATAAGAAAAACTATTGCTTTTGAAGTTTTAAAAATTAAAATAATTTATATAAGAAAAATTTCGAAGTAGTTTCGAAATTTAACATTTTTATTTTTGCATAATTTATATATATTTTATGATTTATATTTACTATAATATATTTTTCATAAAAATATAATAATTAAAATATGTTATTGTATTTAATTTTAAAATAATAATCACAGTATTTTGATAAATTTTAATTGTAAAATCTAAATATTGAAACTGAAAAATGAACGATCATGGTTAAACATATTAGTGAACAAACTAACGGGTTAATAAATTTGCCAAAAAAAAATAATCATGCTTTGAAAGTGCGGATCAAAATCTAGTTTCTAATTGTGAAATCTGAATATGGTATATTGGTTCTTAGTGTCCTAATATTATTGTTTCAACTAGTTTAGTATATTAGTTACGAAGCCTAGAGTTTGTGAAAAACAAGTTAAACCAATTAAATTCACTTTCTTGTTGAATTGGGCTTTTAAGAGGCTTGGCCTTATTAAAATGGTTTGTTGCGGATTGCCACGCGGCGTTTGACTGAAGTCGTCACTGATCAAGAGGTCCTTTTTGTCTCTCTCATTCTCCTCGCAAGTTTCGGTGCAAAAGAAATCGCCATGGAAGACGTGAACCAGTTGTTCGATGCTGCCTTCGAGTTCGCACACTACCCCGGTAACTATATGATCCACGCATCATCTCTATCTAACGTATTGCGCGATTGTTCTCTAATCCCAATCACCGTTTCGATTTCAGGTCCTCAAGGCGACTCCTCGGTTAAGGAGTTCCTCGATCGCTTCCCTCTCCCCGTTATCTTCAAGTGATTTTCTCTTCCTTCACTTCTAATAGCTTTTGGTTTGATTGTTTCTGAACCGGTTGAATCTGATCTTGTGGTTTAGTTAGTTTCTTTAATCTTTATTTATGATCGTGATGAACATGTATTGTATCTCAATACTCTCTACGTGCAGTGCTTTGCAAAGGGAAACGGATATCCCAGGATTTGAAACCACGCTGGTAACTTGCTTGGAAAGAGTTTTCAAGACTAAGTATGGAGCCTCACTCATTCCTCACTACATGGTAAAACACTCACATGTTTCTATTTATACGGAGCCAGTTGCTATATTCAGAGACTAATTTACTTTTCTGGTGTTTTGTTAAGCCTGTTCTGCAAGCTGGTCTCAAGTCAGATTCTGCAGTGGTGAAATCTCTGGCTTGCAAGACTGTAAGTGTCTGAAACTGTCTGTTTATGCTCTCCTAGTTTGTACTTTTTTTTGTGTTTGCTAATGTCTATGGAGTTTCGTTTTTTTTCTTTTCTTTTCTTGAAGGTTACCTGTCTCTTGGAGAATCGAGATGCAAACGATGTTTCCCCTGTTCAGCTAATTGTCAGCAATGGCATATACCCTCTTCTGCTTGAGTATATCATAAAAAGGTAAGATTTATAGCTCTAGATTTTTGTCTTAAGATTACTCTAGTCAAGCTACCTAAGGACCAACTTTAAAGAACATGTTCAAAGTAGTTTTGGAGCATAACGATTACTATCTAGAGGCTTTGGATTGGTCTTGAGGGCTGAGGGATTAGAATATGGCTTTAATATGTATATCCAAATATAGTTGCTCTGCCTCAAAACTCACCGTTGATTTTTTTTTTGGTTTGTTTCGGTAGCGATGATGAAGTGGCACATGCTGCAAGCGAGACTATTAAGAGTCTAGCACGCTTTCCAGATGCAACGGTTTGTGTTTAAACGTTTTCATTTTGGCTAAGTGGCTATTACACCATCTATTCCTTCAACTCAACCCTCTATTTTCACAGTCGGTAATTTTTCCTACTGATACCAACGATGCTACACACCTTGGTAACCTTGCTGCAAGGAGTTCGTCGCTGGTAATGCACCGCTTTATTATTTATTTTTACCGCGGAGCCCCATTTCTTGCCGTCTTCTTACAGTGTTCCAACTCTTTTTCAGGCACGTGTCCGGGTTTTGTCTTTGATAGTGAAGCTCTTTTCGATTTCTCCACATGTGGCGTCAGCAGTTAAGAACTCAGGGCTTCTTGATTTACTGGAGGCAGAAATGAAGGGTACAAAGGACACTCTTGTGATCTTAAATGTTCTGGAACTCTACTATGAGGTTGGCCTCTTGTTTCCAAGACTATTATTGAGTCTCTTTCCTTTGTTCCCCACGTTTCAATGGAAAAGGATTTAATTATGTTTAATGTTTGTGCATGTTTAACGCTGAAGTTAATGGAAGTGGAGCACAGTTCGGAGTTCGTGCCACAGACTTCACTTATTCAGATGTTTTGTTCTATCATCAGGTATAAGCACACTGTTAAATCTTACCCATTTTAAAGAAAAAAAAATTGGATGCCAATTAAGCTCGTTTCAGCTCACCCTTTTTCTCGGGGTCTTAAAATTTATATAGTGGTACATCAGTGGATCTCTTTCTGAAGTTGAGAGCAATGATGATAAGTGGCAGACTCCTCTCGAGGGACAATATCTACAATACAGTCGATGAAGCTTGTAAGATTTTATTTGGTTTCTTTTTGTATGCATTCATGACGAGGACTTTTTAGCTTTCTAAGATCAACTTTCACCTTTGTCCCGAATCCAGGTGTGAAGGCGCTAGTTTCAGCTATTGATGCGAGCCTGGAGTCACCGGAGATGAATGATACAAATGCACATGAAGCTGCGCTTGATGCACTTGGTCAGATTGGATCAAGTAAGTTTCTCAGTTTTCTTTGAAAATGCGTTTGCTCCAGCCTTCTACTAAAAGAGTTTACCTGCATTTAGAGTTGTGAATTATAAGAGCGACCGAGAAGGTCTTTTGTTTCCCTTGCAGTAATAATCTCGTTGTGACTTATGTGTTTATTTTTACAACAATTTTTAGCAACGAAAGGAGCGAATCTAGTCCTTTCGACTACACCTCCAGCTGCAAGACACGTTGTTGCTTCTGCCTTTGATCGCAATGCACTTGGAAAACAGTTGGTTAGTGTGTTTTTCTTCTCATGAGACACTAATGAAATCTTACGACTGTGTGTAAATGGCTTGTGCAGGCTGCACTTCACGCACTGGCATACATTGCGGGTGAAACTCGGCCAAAGAGCAGCAGAATAGTCGATGAAAAATCTGAAGAAAACCTTAGATGTTTAATATACGATGTTGCAGCACAGAGCACAAAACTAACCCCATCAGTGAGTTTATTTTCTCTTTTGCCTCTTCTTCTTCAGCTGTGCGCAGACTACATATGTTTATGTTTTGAGCCATACCATGAACTAATTTTAGGCTCGTCACACAAAATCGCAGGGTTTGTTCCTTTCAGTTCTTCAACAAAGCTCAGAGATGCGTCTTGCGGTAAAACCATTAACCTCATCATGAATCTTTCCCCCTTTGTTTCCCTGGTTTGAAATTTTATATTGCGCACACACTACATTTCATTTAAAATTAAAACTTCTTTTTCCTTCTACGCCAAACTCAGGCACACTAATTTCCACTAATATAAGACCGTCACAAGTGGCCCAAAGAAACTCTATGCGTTTTGTTAATACTATGTTGTTTACAATATAAATCCTCAGGGCTATAGAACTTTAACAGCGTTGGTGGCTCGTCCATGGGGGCTGATGGAGATCTTGTCGAAAGAAGAGATAATAAACATAGTGACGGACGCAACCACTGAAACTGCAAAGATAGGTAAACTAAGTGAAACTCCATCTCGCATATTGGAGTGGCTTCTTCCTCAACCTATATGATCTGACTCAATACACATTTTACATTCTTGACATAGCAATGGAAGCGAGGTATAACTGCTGCAAAGCAATTCATGAAGCGTTCTTGTGTAGTAACTTTGTTGATGACCCTCGTCGTCTAAAAACTGGTGAAAAGGTTTGAATCTTTTTCCCCAATATAAAGATGGAAGTTTGTAGAATCTCTCTATGAGTGTTGTTTTTGACATGATTGATATCTTTTTTTGGTTGTGGCAGTTGCAAGAAGCTGTTCGAAGTGGACCGTACATGTCGAAGAAGTACAGAGACGCACGACCAGAAGTAATGATGGCTGAAGGGTTCTAATGACATAACTAAAACCGAAAGTTTTTTTAAACTTGGACCAGATCTGCCTCTTCTCCGTTGGTTGTTCGATAAGCAACTTTAGCTCGTCTTTTCTGTATGTTGTTTTGACTTTTTAGCGTTTGAACTTGAATAACAATAACAGTACTTTTTCGTTTCAACTCTGGCGTTAATAAGTAATAACAACAGCAAGCATTATAACACACTGAATGTCATGGGCCTTAGCCCGTCGGATAATAAACATAAGATTAGTCCATCTACAAGGGGTATTGAGGTAAATTACAGTTAAAGACATTATCTCTGTCTGGATAACACAGGTCCGACGAATAGAGCGCCTGGGACAAGAACCATTACTCTTTACTAGTTACGGTGTAGGAGGAGAGCAGAGAAAAGTGTCCATGGCGACAATAGTCCAGTGTCTTTCGTCATGTGCGGCCCTCAATTCCAAATTCAAAGTCCTTTCTCTTAAGGGAGCTTCTTCTTCTTCGTCATCATCTCCAACTTCTTCCTCCTTGTCCACTCGTCGTGGTGCGTCGGCTACTGTGTGCTCCTCCCTTAGCTTCTCTCAGAGCGTTTCTCAATGTGTCGCCTTCTCCTCCGGTAAATCCCGCCTCAGAATTGTGCATTAATTTTCCTGACCATTTCGCATTTGGTTCGTCCTCTTTATGTTTTCATTAACATTTCGGGGTTCTCTGCAGGGAATTTATGGGTACAGAAGAATCCATTGAGGCAGTTGATAGTGTGTGAGGCTGCTCCGACGAAGAAAGCTGATTCAGCTGCAAAGAGAGCTCGCCAAGCCGAGAAGAGGCGTGTTTACAACAAGTCTAAGAAATCTGAAGCCCGTACTCGGATGAAGAAGGTAATCTCATAGCTCCTTTGCACTCTCTTTGAATAAAGAGTTGTTGATAAGCTTGTCTTGATGTTCCTCTCCAGTTTTAGTGACTAGTTAGGTGATTAGGGAATGTTTCTCTTTGTGACTTGTTGTAGTAACCTCTGGACATCATGGAACACTAGAATCCCAGTCAGTCACTGACCAGTTTGTTTCATATTGAGATATGGTTAGTGTGAGGTGGGCTTTTAGGTGTATTAGTCATCACTGTGAGCTCAAGCGAAAGCTGTTGAGGCGATTAGATGATTTTGTTACAACTTGGGGGATGTTTAAAAGTCTTGAATAGGAATTTGGTTTTCAATACATATAGTCAGTCATATAATGAGACTAAATTCCAGCTGCGACATATACTGAACAGGTCTTGGAAGCACTCGATGGGCTCAAGAAGAAACCAGATGCGCAACCTGACGAGATTGTCACCGTGGAGAAACTCATCGGAGAGGCTTATTCTGCAATAGACAAGGCAGTGAAGGTTAGAGCGCTACACAAGAATACTGGTGCGCGTAGGAAGTCTCGCTTGGCTAGGAGGAAAAAAGCCGTTGAGATCCACCACGGTTGGTACGTACCCGACACAGCAGCAGCAACAACAGAAGCTGTGACCATGGCTGCGTAAGAACATGGACAGAGATAATGGAAATTCGTTTTTCTTATAAGAGGGATCATATGGAACAAGATGTGAAAATGGCTTTTAAAATCGAATCTGCTTTCTTCATGTATAATTCATTTCGACTTCTGTTTCTTCTTCCGTACTGTTGAGTCTAAGCTTTTTGTCATCTTCTTCTTTTGGCTTGGCTTTGGTCTGGTTTAGTAAGATCTCAGTTCTTGGCTCTGGCACCATTCCTCTTGACATCATTTCTCGATAACAACTCAACGCTTCTCCTATTTTTCCCTTACTGTGCAGACCATGAACCCTAATAGTATACGTTCTCTGATCTGGTCCTAACCCACTTCTCTCCATCTCATTCCATATCTCCCTTGCCTTCTCCTCATCTCCCCATTGCACATATAACCTAAACACCAAATTGTACAAGTCGCTTGTCATTTCACACATGTTCTTCCTCATCCTCTCCAAAACCGCCTCAACATCTTCAGGCTTCTGCGAATACTTAAGCAAGTAACCGAAAGTCACATCGTTAGGCGAACAACTCCCACCTTTATCTTCCATCTCTTCCACTAGCTCCCAAACCTTCTCTGTTCTCCTTATCCTACAGAGATGCTTCAAAAGCGAGTTATAAGTCGCAACGTTCTGATAACAACCTTTCTCACCCATCTCCTTGACCACTCCAAGAGCCTCAGGGATCCTCTTCTTGAAACACAACGCATCAATAACGTTATTACAGATTTTAACATCCGGGTTTCTTCCGGTCTTCCACATTGCTCTGTACAGCTCCATAGCCTTTCCTACTTTCCCCTTCTTAGTCAAAGCATTGATCATCGTCCCGTAGCTGACAACATCAGGCCTGCATTTAGAAGCAATGATGTCTTTCCAAAACCTCTTGGCCTCATGAGCGTTCCCCAAAACACACCACCCGTTCAGAATAATGTTCATCGCTTTTATATCACACCCAACAAACTCTCTTCCACGAGAGCAGAACAAAGTCTCCGCAAACTCGACATGCTTATACCTACACAGCCACTTCAACAGCCCATGAAACGCAACCGAATCATCCTCTATCCCAAACTCTCTCCTCCTCTCGAACACCTTTACAGCTTCATCAACCTTATGAGCAGCAGCGTAACGGTTCAGCAAAACTTCATACGTCTTTGGATCTCTCTTAGACATTTCGTCGAACACTTGGTGGAACTCCTCAAACCGCCGCATTTTCCCAAGAACGTCGAGAATCTCGTTGTACACCGATGAGCTAAACATGTTAACAGATCGTTTACGGATCAATCGAGAAAGTGTGTAAGCTGGTTTCCAATCAGACCGGTTCCGGTTCACCACTTCTAGAATCATCCCTTCGGTTAACACTATCCCGCACTTTTCGAGAATCCGCTCGATTTCTTCAGGCGAGCTTCCACGGTGGTTCTTTAGGACATTGTGAACGTCGACAGCAGATTGTTTGTCGTGTCCAAGGGAGTTTCTGTCGGGAGGTGTGAGAGAGTGAAGAAAGTGTGAAGATTGATTAACACCCAGGAACCGAAACTCAGTGAGGGTGATGTTGTGCTTATGGTTCAGTTTCTCCGGAGGAGAGAGACGGCGAAGAAAGGCGGAGGATGTGGAAGAAGATATCCGGCGCCGGCAGAGAGCATTCCGTAGCTGAAATAAGATTTCGAATTTATATTTCCCTCTCATTTTCACAAAGTTCCCAAGTTTTGGAAGCAATACGTAACTTATATACTCCCCCGTTTAAAAAAAAAATAGTTTACTTTTTAAAAATATTTTGTTCTATGCAAAATGATGTTTTATACTTTCAACATACTTTTTTATGTTATATAACTCTTTTATATTTGATTTATTATTTGTCAGTTATGTTTAGGGCCGACCAATTGGAGTCCCAACAGGTTTCGGTCCGGGATCATTCGGTGAATTCAGCTTCATTTAGATATTTTATTGGTTTAGATTGAATTTGGTTCAGGTTTAGTTACATGTCCATAAACCCAAAATAGTTTTAGAATTTCGTTATCGGGGTTTTTTAGAGCCTGATTGGTTCAAACGCAGCAGTTACAGTTACGATTGCGGGAGTTTGTGGATGCGGGCAGTTGTGGTTTCTAGCGGTTTTAGAGATTTGTACGACTGGTACTGCGGTTAAAAATTGATGCGTTTGCGGGTGACTTATGACTGGTTAACTACCAAATACGGTAACAATCAAATAATAAATTAACAATATTTACATTTAATATAATTATAAAAATATCAAAAATCAGAAAATTATAATAAATATAAAATTTCTATTTAGAAAGTTATAATTTTAATTTTTGAAAATTTATTGAAATTGTTTTTATTATAAAATTTTACAATATTAATTAAAATATAATATATATATATTTTAATATTTTCATAATTTCAATTTTAAATTTTTTATTTTTGTACATATATTTTTTTTAAAAAAAATTTACCCTTCCGCAACCGCAAACGCTAGCTGGAACCAGTTTTTGAATTTATAAGATTCGGAGCGGTTTGAAACGGTGTAGAGCGATTTGAGTGATTGTTGCAAACCGCCGACAACCGCTACCAACCGCAAAAGCTGCGTTTGCGGGTACTAGCGGGAAAACCAGTCGCCCCTTTAGTGGGTCTCTTAAACTAATTTTCATTAAAAAAAAATCAAAAATACAATATAAACTGAAAACACGGTTCTTAATCAGGTTAAACAAAAGACGGTTTTTACTGGACACGTGTAGGCTCCTTCGCTTCTCTTCTCTCTCTCAACCTCTCTATGTGTGCGATGTGCGACGAGATTCTCTCTCTGTGGCTTCATGATGCAAATGAATAGATTGTGCTCACTCGATGGAATCCTCCCCACCCAAAAATCTATCGATTCTGGTACTCAAAGTTAATATATTTTCAATATTTTTAATAAATCTGTTTATGTAACTTCCCTCGGCCATATTGTTATCGTTTAAAATAATTTTGAAAGACTTATCTATCAATCATATGTGCTTTTCTTTGAATTATATATGACAACATCATACATATCAATGATATCATGACAAACCAAAGTCACGTACAAAGGAAAATCATACACATAAGCAAACTAAAATTAATAATTAGCAATTTTTATCAACTAATAAACACTATTTAAACTTTTTTAAACAACATTGTTTAAACTTTATAAGCAAATTTATTCATAAATACCAAAAATATATATATGTGAACTAAGTATTTGTGTTAAATTACTATTTAAATTACTATTCACGTAATAAATAATTATTTTAGTACTCAATTATATTTTAGTGTATTTTTGATACATATCAGAGACTAAAATTGAGTTTGATACAAATTATAGAATTTTGAATTTTTTGACTGTTTCGAACATCCATTTGGATCCGGGTTCGGTTTAGATAAAATTTATAATCTGAAATACCATAAACAAAATCCATTCAATAATTTATTTCAGTTTGGTTCGATTTATATTCA
Source organism: Brassica napus (assembly GCF_020379485.1). Classification (NCBI taxonomy): domain Eukaryota; kingdom Viridiplantae; phylum Streptophyta; class Magnoliopsida; order Brassicales; family Brassicaceae; genus Brassica; species Brassica napus. The sequence continues at coordinate 23,640,999 of NC_063438.1, read as the reverse complement.
TTTTTATCAGATCAGATTAATGTCAGATTTTTGGATTTAGTTTATTTGCCTATAACTAGTTATGTTAGTAATTTATTTGTGCAAATTTATATTTTTAGATGCCGATAAAACATTTTTTTTACATTTATAAGTTAATAATTTGTTTAATTTTTTAAAACACATTAAATTAAATCAGACGTGGATTACCTTAAAATATTAGTAATAAATAGTTTAGATCCATTAGGGATGTAGATCCAGCAGATTATGTGGTCCGAGAAAACCCAATCCATTATCCATGGTCTGCAGACATATGTAGCTGTCGCTAAATAAAAAACAAAGAATACCATAATTAATTAATTGAGTGAGTAACCTTTAATCTTAGTCACACGCTCTCTGCCATAAATGTTATTGCGATCTTTTAGAAAACAAAGAGAAACAAAATATACGGCGGGCCCACCGCCGTTAGAATCTCGGTTTGCCGACGCACACCGTTCTCTCTCTCTATGTCTCCTTTCTGGATCGTTCTCCACGCGTTCATATTAGCCACGTGGCAATATCCACCTTTAAAAACAAATCAGCTTTTATTAATTATTTTATTTATTTGGTGCTCTGGTGGGCCTTATCGGTTTCTTACAAACATTTTCTAGCAGAGGGGCGGCTATACATTTTAATGAAAAATAAAGGAAAAAGCAGTCAAACTCAACTTTGAATTGGAGCTGACATCGACGTGTTTTGCGGTGAGATTCACGCACATATGGCAACGCCGATTACGAGCCGCGCGTCTTTGAGCTGTTGCCATGGGTTCAATTTCAAAACTAACGTACGTTTTTTTTTTTTTTTTCCCAGAAAATTCATATGATTCATTCAACGTTCAAACCAACATTTACAATCCCAGATATCTACAAGAGAACAGCTACTGGGAACTTCTACTAACACCTGAAAAAAACAACAAGATCTTCTCAAAACAAGACATCTTACACACCACCATCCCAAAAAAAGATCAGAGACCACATCTTTCACTAGCAAAAAAACCAGAAAGCCAGATTGGATGACTCCTGGCCACATAAGATTGCATCCTATTCTGGTTGGTAACGCTTTGAGCTATGAAAGTTGCCCCTCCATTTTGGTCTTTAGTAATCACCTGCCACCGTACATCTTCAATACCTCTAGCTTCCGATTCAATTTCTCCCACTTGGAATAAGAAAGAAGGCCAAGCTTGAGGACGGTTAACTGCTCCAAATAAATCTTCCATTTCTCCTGCAAACACAACTTTATCGAATCTCATACTTCGCATACTCTCAACTGTCCATAATACTACTTGTAACTTCGCCTGATCTTTGGAAGTGATAGCAGAGAAGGCCCTTCTACCATGGCAGACCACAACACCTCGACCATTCCTTAAAACCCAGGCAGCACCCATTAAGCTTCTAACTTTACACCAGTCAAATGCAAAATTGCACATCAGCCACTCCCCAGGGGGAGAAACCCATTTCTTCTTATTTTTGACTCTTATCTCAATCCCTGCCTGTTGAAAATCTTTATCCACCACTTGGGCCAAACTCCATTCCTCTTCATCCTGTTTCGCTTTGTTAAAAACTTCCAGTGGACTAAATCTTGTACCTTCAAACAGCAAAGCATTTCTTGTCTTCCAAATAGTCCACATGATCCAAGGCCATAGACTTCGCAGATCAGTGAAGCCCCATCTCAGTTTCTTCAATTCTAATAAATAATTAAAGTTGACATAGATTGAAGACTGATGAAACCCATTTTCAGGGTTCGGAATCCCAGAAAGTGCCCATATTTGCCTTGCATACGTGCAATCAAACATCAGATGATTGATGGATTCCTCCACGAAACCACAAATCTGACATAGATCGTCCACTTTTAATCCTCTAGCCTTAATCAATTCTGCAACAGGTAAAGCCTCACTTAGCATCTTCCATAAGAAAACCTTAAGTTTTGGAGATGTATGCAACGCCCAAACTTTCTCCTTGATAGGATTAATTGAAGGCAAACAGATCACATCTCTCAGCCTATTACTTGTTTTCAACGAAGAGGCTAACCAGTAAGCAGATTTAACCGAGATTAGGCCACTTTTGTTGTATTTCCAGACGAAGAAATCTTCTCGAGAAACCACCGGTTGATTCCGATTGATTATCTCCACGTCTCCTGGAACAAAGTTATCATTCAGAGCACCATAATTCCACCTTCTCGAAGCATGATCAATGAGAGCGTCGGCTGACAGATTAACATTAAAATAGTAGTTCTTCCTCCATGGTGCTCTAAGCCCTTCTATGGGATCATCAATCCATTTGTAACTAACGTACGTTCTCATAGATAAATGTTTTTAAAACAATTTCACGAAAAAAATATTATTTAATAATAATAAATTATAAATTTCTAAAAATATTTAATTATATTGAATTACTATTGATTTAATATATATATATACTAATTACAAAAATAATACAATTTGTTCAGATTTTTTATTATTATTTTAGAACACTGTCACTAATTTATTTCCTATTTTTTTGTTATACTTTTTGTGTAGTACATTTTTGGGTAAATCGGAGCTTGTGTTATATATGATAGCCTTTCATGATGAAATAGTGTAGTTTTTAAAATTATTTATAAGGAACAGTAGAATTAACAAGAGTATTCTACATTTATGCACGGTAGTTGGTAGAGATCTCTTATTTTCGTTTAGATCTATTTCCATGATAAGTAAATCCCCATATTTTGACTCAATTATTTAGTTTTGCATATTACATATCACCAATGTTAATATATTTCGTGTTATGATATATTTAACCACAAAAATTAAATTTTGATATATGGAAATAGATTTGCAATTCCTTTGATTAACAAATAAAAAAGATCTGAGCAGAACATGGGAATTTATTGTGTGGGGGCATGCAGCAAACTCCAGGCATCTCCATTAATTGCGTAGTATATTGCATCACCTCTGTATCTTTTTATTACATCAGATATGTTTATATTTGAATGTACAAACAAATAGACAGAATAAAAGGATACTCCTAGTTAACAAAAATGAACGAGTTTTTGTCAAAAAAAAAAAAAAAAATGAACGAGTTTTAATCTTCAAATTTAAAACATAAAAATAAACAAAGGATTTTGGGTGATTAGTTTCTACCATGCCATAAATATTTAAACAATGATAAAATTTCAAATATGTTTCATAGTGAAATCAGTTTCTATTTAACATTGTAAGTTGACAAAAAAAAATTAATGTTACTTAAATGATTTAAATTCAAAACTTTATAGTCCAACTACATCAATCTCTATATTATTATTTGAAAAATCAGTGTCGTGGTCACGTTTTGTTTTATGATGCTTAATTACAACATTATCCTTAATAATTTAAATATATCTAACTGCCATTTTTGAAAAAAATATTTTTATTTTTCTTTTCCATTTTTTATTTAAATTTTCTTTTCTTTATAATTTTTTCAAGTACCTGTATAATAAAGAAAACTTATAAAAATTTAAAACGAAAGTATATTATATATATAATATGATTCATAAAAAGGAAAGTTCACAAAATATTTTTTTTTTTAAATTTAGAAAATAATATTACCTTTTAAAAATAACATCAAACAACATAATATATATATACATATATATTAAATTTTAAAATTATTTTATTAAATAAATATATTTTCCAAACTATAACAAAAATAAATTAAATAAAACAAACTAAGATATTTTTTGGTTTGTAGAGTTATAGGAGTCTATTTATACCGACGACAAAAAAAACAATATTTTTTGGATATTTTTTTTAATTAAAGTTTCCCTTCTTATATTTATGTGATTTTATAAAATAAAATTTTACAAAAAATTTGATATTAAAGTAAAAAAATAATCTTCCTTTTTAAAATTTATAGATTATGTTTTTATGCAACTTCATACAAATCATCACTTTTTTAATTTACTAATTTTATTTTTTTGCAAATAACCATAGACCAAATTCATTTTAAAAAGAAATAAAAAAATATGCTTAACCACCTAAGATAAATAACCAAACTAATACAATGAATACAATCAATTCAATTTGTGTAAATTACATTAAAAATAGTCGTACTTTAATTGGAATAAATATATGTAACACAATATATCCATAAAACGAGTAACTGGATCAACCAAAATTCTTGTATCCAAAATAAATAAAAAATAACTAAAATTATTATTTGCATTATAAATATAAATTATAGAAAACCTCAACATCTTAATAAATAAATATAAAATTTTCAAATAATATCATAGAGATGTTAACCAACTCTTACAATTAAGTTATTTTATATAATTTATATATATTCATGAACTTTCAAAAGACTATAGTTGTTATATTCATTCGTGTAACTATGAATTGATCGATACTTTCGTTTAATTTTACTATTTGCTTCACAAAACAACATATGTTAAACTATGCATAGTCTTACTATTAATATATATATAGAAATCAAAGAAAAATCAAATCAAATATAGATATAAAAATTAATAAAATGTTTAATTTGTAGAACAAAAATATTAAGGTTGAATCAGAAAAGTAAATTTTATTCGATATATCCAAGTAATAACCAAACAGACAAAATATTATATATCTAAAATCATAGGATTAATAAAAATAACATAATATTATTTAAAATAGATCATGTATATTTATTACAACATAAATTTTTAAAAATGATAAATTACTATAATGTATTTATTATGTAAATATTTATATCCGTACATGATCATGGAAAAATCAACTAGTGTTAAATATTTGTCAATTAAGTTTAAAAAAAATCATTAATTAAATTAAAAAGATATAGTGATAATATGATATCTCAAAATTTTATATTTTCAATTAAAGCATTTTAAGAATATGTCTATATTTTGATCGAATGCATTTAAATAATTAATGCTCTGAAATATACGCACATAATAATGAAAACGCTTGGTTGTAAAATTAAAAACACAAATGAAGGGTTGATGGTAAAAAAAAACAATAGTCCTCGAAGGAGGAAACAGACACACATACACACGTGGCATAGGATAAGTGGAGGTTAAAAAGAAAACCATGAAAACCGCTGGTGTCTGAAAGAGAAGCCGCTAAAGCCATTACAGGCTTTGACTGTTCACAACAAAGCGCCCCAAAAGGAGCGTCGCTTTTACTCTCTCTTCATCTATATATATAAACAACACACCTTCCTTCTCCTTCCACCTTCAATTATCACACCGTCCCCTCTCTCCCTCTCCGATTATTACGTTATGGCCAAGATGGGTTTGAAACCCGACCCGGTTACTCCTAACCCGACCCACAATAATGCCAAGGAGATTCGTTACAGAGGCGTGAGGAAGCGTCCTTGGGGCCGTTACGCCGCCGAGATCCGAGATCCGGGTAAGAAAACCCGCGTCTGGCTTGGCACCTTCGATACCGCAGAGGAGGCGGCGCGTGCTTACGATAAGGCGGCGCGTGATTTCCGTGGCGCTAAGGCGAAGACGAATTTTCTTGAGCTGAATGAGAAGGTGCTCTCCGGTGGAGGCGGTTTCGCGCGGAGCCCTAGCCAGAGCAGCACCCTTGACTACGCTTCTCCTCCGGCGGTGACTGATGGGATTGTTCCACCTCAACTTGAGCTGAGTCTTGGCGGCGGCGGTGGCGCGTGTTACCAGATCCCAATGGCGCGTCCTCTCTACTTTTTGGACCTTATGGGGGTCGGAAACGGAGGTCGTGGTCAGCTTCCGGTGTCGCCGGTGATGCATGTCTCTATGAAGATGGCTTGTGGTGCCCAGAGCGACTCTGATTCTTCATCGGTCGTTGATTTCGAAAGTGGGATGGAGAAGAGATCTCAGCCGTTAGATTTAGATCTAAACTTGCTTCCTCCGGTGGAACAGGCCTGAGGTGTTGCCGGTTTCGCGCATGCGTTTTTTGCTTTGCAGCTGAGAGAATAATTTCACGTAGTTTTTTTCTCCATCACTCTAAAATAATTATTATCGGTTTTTAGAAATTATTATATAAATCGAGGGAGAAAAAGTATAATTTTTAGATGACATGTATCGTTATGTACATAACCGGAGATCTGAACTTTTGTTGTGTGCTTTTTTGCGACTTGGTTTTCACCATGTTGTTTCTATGCATCTTTTCCTTATGTAATTTGTTTTTCCAAATTTCCAACTATTAATTTGGTAATCTTCGTAATGTTCGTCTAACTTCCATGATGTAATTATCACTACTTGGAAGTTGGAACTACTAGGTACTATCTAATCAATCAGCCGGCATCTTTTATTGGCCTTTTCTTTGTTTTGTTAAATCAAATTGTGGTTGAAGTATAGGAAAACACAATTAAAAGTATGATTATTATTAAAAAGAAAGTTGTTTTTTACAATGGTGGAAACTTTAAGCAGGCAGCCGGCGTATTTGGGCCCAATTTCTGTATATTTGAAAACTCTTCTCACTTACGTCAATAAGTAGGGTCCATGTATGGGCATCGTACTCCCTTTTCCGAACTTCCAAATTTGAGTTTTAAAGATGAACATTTTTTTTTAACATTAGATTATGTTATTACAACTATAAAAAATATTACTAACGATTTTACAGCCGATAATTATATATGTCATATGAGATTCACGTCTGACTGCATCACCTGAATCACTCTATGGAATCATTCACGTCTGACTGTATCACCTGAGTCACTCTATGGAATCCACACTTGCTGGTATTCCTTGCGCCAAATCTCTTGTAAGTATTTTCTTCTTTAATTAGCATAATTTCATCTTTTCTAAGAATTAAAATCTAGATCTCTTGGTGTAAAAGCATTAATGAACGCTTAATTAAATCACTGGATCAGTGAGCTTCCACACAAAAAAATGAACATTAACACTCTTATTATTAGGTTCTGACAGCGCCTGTCCTAGCTTTGATTTTTAATCTGATATGATAAGATTTTGCCTGAAGTTTACTGCCAGAAAATTATAAGACTAGAGTAATTATATTTTCTCATTCAGAAAAAGATATCGACTATGATTGATATTTTGTTTTACCTGAGAACCCTACATATCTAGTTAAAAACTCTCCTGTGAAATTAATCGTTGATATCTCAATATTTTATAAAAATAGTAAACCATTATTTTAAAATAATATTTTATAAAAATAGTAAACCATTATTTTAAAATATAAGATTGAGTGGTTCCGAGTTGAATTGGACAAACATAAGATAACACTATTCATAAAACTAACTGTGAAATCTATAATCTTTATTTTTGAATATTCTTTTCCTAGAGGGTTGAGGGTTAATATGATTGAAAAAAAGTTGTGAGCTAAAGACAGGTTGATATTTAATCTTCTGAGAGTAAATGACTAATGATGATGCGATGGATCGAAAAAAATAAAATAAAGAGAAATTCCCTTAAATAGTTTTTTTAGTTTATTTTCACAAAAATAAAACTTAATGAAAAAATGATCAAAATAAGTTTTATTAAAAGGTAAATATGTATTTATACGTAAGGCGTAACTACTTTAGACTTAGGGTTTAGAGTTGAAGGATGAGATTTTGGGGATAGGGTTTCAAATTTTAAAAAATAAATATTAAAATTTTCAAAACAAAAAAGTACTTACTCCGTTTCAATATAGATGATGTTTTAGAAGGATTATTTTGTTTCAATTTACATGAAGTTTTGAGATTTTAATGTTAACTTTAACTTTATTGGAAACTGTTCAACTAATTAGATTTTACCGTCTTTTTATAATTGGTTAATTGATTTTAAAATTATATTTTTAAAATATTTTTCTAAAAAAAAAAAATTCTTAATTTTTATGCATTAAAGCAAAACATAAAATATTATAAAACGGAAGAAGTATTGTTTTGGTTATTTTATTTTTTGAGTGTTATTTTTGTGACGAAAGTTTAAAAATATTTATTGGAGAGAATTGCTCGAAAATAAATGGGTTGGTGTAAAATGAATTGCAATGTGGTCAAGAAAAGAGTAGAACGGCGACGTATACAAAGTTGAGAGAGATACCGGCTTCATAATGAGAAGCAGAAACGAGAGCTTTGATTGGATTCTTGTCTCCAACTACGCAATCAAAAAGGACAAAAATTATCCATCCCTTCGTGATTTGCGTGTAGATCCAACGGTTAGTTTATATCTGTAGTCCACGTGGATGCATCTCGTTATTTCATAATATTAGATAATAAAAGAGGGGAGGCGGCACCGACGACCAAGCAACGAGAGTAATCCTTTTCAAAAGAAAGCGAATCAGCGACGGTCACAAATCCTTTTTCTTTTTAGTTTTTTTTTATAGGAGTACAAAACATTATTTAAAAGCCATTCTCCTCTCAGAAGTATTTAATAAGGAGCAAAAATAAAATACTTACAGCTTAATTTCCGAACTAAAGCCTTACTTTTGATAAATAGAACTATTTTTTTTATAATCTTGATGTGATCTAAAGGATTTCGGGTCTAAGAACTAATCACAAAAAAACCCATAGAAATTTAGATTTTCTTGTCATTTAAAGCGTCTATGGGTGGCAAAAAAAAATCAAACTCATGACGGAAGCACCCTTTTACCAATAGGCCAAAACCACTTGGTTATCAAAAATTATTTCGTTTTTCTACATCAAAAATTTGAAAAAATTAATTTACAACAGTAATAATAATATTTTTTTGTCTAATTAGGAAAATGAAGATGAGTTAAAATGCATGCAAGGTTGTAGTATTAAGCTATGAAAATTATTTATATCAGAATTAATAAAGTATATGTCAGACTATATCTAATACATTTTGTTATTTTTTTTATTTTATAAAAACAGTAATAAAAGTGGACTTTACTTTTTGTATTTTTCTCAAATATTTTTCTCTTATATATAGAATAAAATATAAAATACTAAATATATTTAATTAAAAAATAAGCTAAAATAAAATTAGCTCTACATATCATAATAAAATATAGAGTGATGAATTGAAGATGGTTTTGTAGAAACTATTAGGATCACATTATAATTAAAAACTCGTAAAAATCTCCTATGTATTAAAAAAAAGCATTGGTTTTAATGCGTTCACATTATCTTGACCACGTGGCAGTTTCGTAGTAATTTGAAAATTATGACGCTGACGTATCGGCTTGATCGATCTTTAAAAAATGGCGATAAAAACTTCTCTATTTTAATTCAATTAATCACATGCACGTTTTGTGATTTAGCTCATGCCGATAATTATTAAGGATAAAGCAGAGAAACTTTTCGTCAAGAACCTTGAGCAGAGAAAATTGAGAATCTAAGAAGGTCTAGGAAAGGGCAAAGCAGATAATTTTTTTTTGTCTCGAAGGTGAAAAGCGGAGCAGAGAAACTTGAGCATCTCATCCACCAGATCACCTTGACGGAATATGTAGGTCCATGCCGTGCTTAAATATGATACAAGGCATCCACATATAGCGTCAAGAAGTTGGTCATCCATTTGAGAGAAGAACGGGACATGTACTTAGGAAAACATTGTGATTTTATGAAATGAAAAACAATCAAATCTTGTGAGGAGATAGTTGATGTATGTACCCGTCGGACAAGAGCGAGACAGAAATGGCGTTGGATCTCTCGGCGTAAATCTGTATGTACAGACTGGAGGATTAATTCTTTATCGACGCCTCTGGATGCAAGCCATTTGTATTGAACGAATCTACGGACAAGTTCTTGAAGCTCTAGAGGTAGTTGACGATGTCTTAGCCATTCTTTAGTGTCTCGTCGCTTAACTCTCTATTCCTCAACTCTCACAGACATCCATTGTAATGATGTCTTTCCACCAACTTAAAAAATGTCTTTCGCTAGAAAAAAAAACTGTAGTCATGAAAATTAAGTTTTGAAGCTTGCTTGCATGTTACCGATCAGGAGTGTGAAGAGAATCAACCCAAAAATACAAATTGTAATACAGAGCATGGGTTCGCCAAGATATACACTAGTGATTATATTTTGGTCATAAAAACTCTAAAACAAAACCGTCAGACAATCTTAATTTATACATCATAAGTGTGTTGGATCAAAGGTTGTTATACATAAGATTTCTTAAACCCCACCAAAGACAATATAAGTACTCGACACGAAATCCGTGGTAGCAACTTGAGGGGTAAAGGCTTCAGCAAACATGCCAAATTTGATATTGGTAGTGCTGCTTGTAGCATCGCAATGAGAAAGGACATGAGTAACATTATGCCAATACTGACGCTCAGGTTGCTGTAGACTCTTGCAGTCCAAGAAGCTATCATTGTAAAAGCGGGTTATACGCTAACGAAAATGATTTTTTATGACACTCTCACATTGTCAACCTGTCTCTACAATGCTGCCTAAAGTTGTAGCGTAGACACTCTTACTTCTATCAATAACATTATCTATAATACTTATCGAGAAAACTACAATCAGTCATTTAAAAAAATCTTACACGCACATAAAAGATGAGTATTTTTTTATCTACAACCTAAGAAGAAAACAATGTTTGTAATGAGATAACTACTATATCTTCAGATAACGACTACTTAGACTAAGGATAATGATGTAACTAGTCCTAAGCTTTATCACTTTAGGATTCTATATGTTGTATAAATACAGGCTATTGCCTAACAAGATCGATAACAAATTCTATTCCTTTTACATTCTCAAGTTATTTCATGGTATCAGAGCAAAAGATCAGAAAACCCTAATTTTTTTTCCAAAAACGGCGTTTCTTAACACTCAAGGAACATGGCCGATACTAATTCTTCTACTTCCTCTACGATAATTCCTGCAAAACCTGCAGATATCACTACGTCCTCACCATACTACCTTCATCCATCAGATAATCCAGGAGCTCTCATCACTTCTGTTCTGTTAAAAGGTGATAACTATACAGAATGGGCTACGGAGCTATCAAATTCAATACAAGCAAAGAAGAAGCTCGGGTTTATTGATGGTACAATACCAAAACCCTCTAGCGACCCTGAGCTTTCTCAATGGCTTACTACAAATTCGATGCTCGTGGGTTGGATCCGCACGTCCATGGATCCAAAGATACGATCCACGGTATCCTTTGTTCCTGAAGCACATAAACTTTGGGATAATCTAAAGCGCCGTTTCTCCGTTACAAATGGGGTCCGAACACATCAACTTCGGGATGCAATTAATAACTGCAAGCAGAACGGTCAGTCTGTTATCGACTACTATGGACGCCTAACTAAGCTATGGGAGGAACTCGACAACCTCAAAACAACTCGATCGTGTTTATGTGATGCTGCATCTGATATTGAGAAAGAACGTGAAGAAATTCGTGTTCATCAATTTTTTTTTGGCCTTGACGAATCTCGCTTCCGCACCATTCGATCACAGATCATTGATGAAGATCCCTTACCTGACATCAACAATGTATACTCACGTGTGATTCGAGAAGAACAACATAACAATACGTCTCATTCATCGGAACTCAAAACAGAGGCTATAGGATTCTCGGTCCACTCAACTTCAACTACCAATGACTCTCAACAAACTCAACAATCTGCTGCTATAACAAGATTTCGTGATCCAAACCGAACGTGCACTCATTGTTCTCGCAAAGGACATGACAACTCTGAGTGTTTTCTACTTCATGGCTATCCAGACTGGTGGTTAGAACAACAAAAGACAAACACAGGAGGATCCAGTCAACGCGGTGGCCGTGGTGGTCGCTCATCGTACTCATCAAACAGAGGACGGGGTCGCTCAAACTCCACCAGAGTTGTCTCTAACAATACGACTACTACACCATCCCAGTCATCTCTCAACAACGATCAAATAGCTCAACTTCTTCAGCTTCTTCAAACATCTCGGTCAACCAATATATCTACTGAGAGATTGTCGGGTAAAACTAAGTTAAATGATGTCATTATTGATACGGGCGCTTCTCACCATATGACAGGGGACTTGGCTTTTCTGAGCGATATCACTGATATTATACCATCTTCAGTAAAGTTTCCAGATGGTCGTATGTCCAGTGCTACTAAAAAGGGCACTCTTGTGCTTAGTCGGGATTATTTCTTACGAGATGTGCTATATGTTCCCGACTTTAACTGCACTCTTATATCAGTCTCTCGCTTACTGAGACAAACAGGCTGCATAGCCATTTTTACTGATACTCTATGTGTCTTGCAGGACCGTTATACGAAGACCCTGATTGGAACGGGTGAAGAACGTGAGGGAGTTTATTATTTTACGGGAGTCAAAGCTGCGAGTGTTCATCGGACTGAGTATAAGAATGCTTCTACTTCGGAACTGTGGCACAGGAGGCTTGGGCACCCATCTTTTCGTGTTTTGTCTTCTTTACCTATTCTAGATAACATGTGTTTTGATTCTGAACAAGCAAAGTCCTGTGAGATTTGTTTTCGGGCTAAGCAAACTCGTTCTAGTTTTCCTGAAAGTTTTAATAAAGCTACGTCACCATTTGTTTTAATACATTGCGATGTTTGGGGACCATACCGAACCCCTTCTTCCTGCGGAGCCAAATACTTTCTTACTATTGTTGACGACTACTCCCGTTCTGTCTGGACATATCTGATGTTGGAAAAGTCAGAAGTGGCGAGTTTACTTCGAAACTTCTTTGCTCTTTGCGAGAAGCAATTTGGTAGATCAGTCCAACAGATTCGAACGGACAATGGCTCTGAATTCATGGTTTTATCTGGATACTTTCGACAAAATGGTATAATCCATCAGACATCGTGTGTAGATACACCACAACAGAATGGTCGCGTGGAAAGGAAACACCGCCATATACTAAACATAGCACGAGCGTGTTTGTTTCAGGCTCGCTTACCGTCTACGTTTTGGGGAGAAAGCATCCTTACTGCAACACACTTAATCAACTACACTCCATCTCAGGTTCTGCATGGCAAAACACCTTATGAGCTACTGTTTGGAAAGAAACCAGATCTTGATCAGTTACGTGTTTTCGGGTGTTTGTGTTTTGCTCATCGCAAAGCACGTGATAAAGATAAGTTTGGTGACCGAAGCCGACGTTGCATATTTGTAGGCTACCCGTATGGCAAGAAGGCGTGGTCGCTGTATGATCTCGAGACTAAAGACTTCTTCACAAGCCGTGATGTTGCATTCTCTGAATCAAAGTTTCCCGGAGTTGACACTGATAACTATGTTTCTCCACCTCTTCATCATTATGATACTGCTGTCGATGACTGGCTACTACCCAATATACCATCCAGGGGGAGTTCGGAACCTCAAGACGTCTCCTCCACGCAACAATCTCCTGTTCTACCTACTCCAACTATAGATCCTACTACAATGGTAATTCCCACAGATACGACAACAGCTGCAGATACGGTCCCTGATACTACGTCATCCTCTGTTCCTCAGCCAGTGACTGACTCTCATATACCATCGTCACCTGTCAGACACTCATCTGTACCCACTCCTGCAGAAAGCTCGTCTCCAGGTATTCCAGAGATTCTTGGACGAGGACTTAGACAGAAAACTCCATCCATACTACTTAAAGACTATGTCTCACACTCTGCTCAGACTACTGATAATAATAAACTCTCTCATGCTCTCTCCTCGCCTGATCTTGGTCCTCAACGAACGTCCTCAGGTATCACTCCCTACCCTATATCTAGCTATGTCTCTGATGACTTATTTACAGACAAGCATCGCGTCTTCATGGCCAATATCATTGCCGATGACCCTCCTCGTTCATTCAAAGAAGCTGTGAAGCTTAAAATATGGCGTGATGCAATGGGAAAAGAAATTGATGCTTTTGATGGTACTAATACATGGGATATCGCAACACTGCCTCCAGGAAAGAAGGCTCTCAGCAATCAATGGCTCTACACTAACAAATACAATGCCGATGGTACTCTTGAACGACCTAAAGCTCGTCTAGTTGTCTTGGGAAATCATCAAACTGAGGGAGAAGATTTCAATGAAACTTTTGCCCCTGTTGCAAAGCTCGCCTCAGTGCGGTTTATTTTGAAACTTGCGGCAGCATTAAACTGGTATGTCCATCAAATGGATGTTCACAATGCTTTCTTGCATGGAGATCTTGAAGAAGAGATCTACATGAAGCTACCTCAGGGTTTTACGTGCTCAGATCCGACCAAAGTCTGTCGCCTAAAGAAATCTTTATATGGCCTTCGTCAAGCTCCACGCTGCTGGTACGCGAAGCTTACAACTGCTCTTACACAATTTGGTTTCTCTCATGACTACGCAGACCATTCACTCTTCTCTAAGGTTTGCGGTTCGGTCTGTATACATATTTTGATATACATTGATGATTTTATCATCGCTTGCAATGACACTACTGCTCTCCAAGAGTTCAAAGACTATCTTCATCGTTGCTTCCGTATGAAAGACCTCGGTACGCTTAAATACTTTCTTGGGTTCGAAGTTGCGAGGAATGCTTCTGGTATCTACATGTCACAGAGGAAATATGCACTAGATATTATAGCAGAGACAGGGCTTCTTGGCGCCAAACCATCTCCAGTTCCGGTTGAACTTAATCATCAGCTGGCTAAAGCAGTTGGTCCCCTTGCAAATGCACATCAGTACAGACGCCTTGTTGGTCGATTGATATATTTGACTAACACAAGACCTGAACTCGGGTACATTGTTCATATTCTTGCTCGCTTTATGCAGAAACCACTACTACCTCACTGGGATGCAGCTATCCGTGTTGTAAGGTATCTCAAAGGTTGCCCTGGCCAAGGAATTTTCTTAAAAGCTAATGATTCACTTCAGATAAGCGCCTACTGTGATTCTAACTGGGGTTCGTGTACCACTTCTCGTCGGTCTTTAAGCGCATACTTCATCTTTCTTGGTGACTCTCCGGTCATATGGAGAACAAAGAAGCAAGACTGCGTCTCGCTCTCCTCTGCTGAGGCTGAATATCGTGCAATGTCTGAAACAGTAAAGGAACTAAAATGGGTGAAGGGTCTTATACAATATTTCGGCATTCAGCATCCAGGACCTATGCAACTTTATTGTGATAGCAAGTCAGCAATCTACATTGCCTCTAATCCGGTATTTCATGAACGTACCAAGCATATAGAGCGTGACTGTCATCATGTCCGTGATGCTCTTAAGTCTAAGTTGATCTCTACTACTCATGTCTCATCTAAGAACCAGCTTGCCGATATACTCACTAAGGCCTTGCCACGGCCTTCATTTGAAGATCTTATTTCCAAGTTGGGTATTCGAAATCTCATACTTCCAACTTGAGGGGGAGTAATGAGATAACTACTATATCTTCAGATAACGACTATTTAGACTAAGGATAATGATGTAACTAGTCCTAAGCTTTATCACTTTAGAATTCTATATGTTGTATAAATACAGGCTATTGCCTAACAAGATCGATAACAAATTCTATTCCTTTTACATTCTCAAGTTATTTCAGTTTGTGTCATAGCTTATCATTCTTAATGCAAGATTTTGTTGATGCTATACATATTGGAGTCCTTTTTTATATTGTTTATTCATGCACATAACATATTTTTTGTTGTAAGGGAATGCAAAGGTTGTCCTAAATGAAAATTATAATATTATGGTTAAGAATATTAAACCATTATCAATCAAGTGTACACATACCGAATTAAACCGCTTTCATGTGGGTTTGGAAAATATTTAATTATCGTGAGTGATGGGCAAGGTAAATTAAAGAATCACATTTTCAGGTTATGGCAATATATATATCAAAGATTGTTTGGCATGGTAAAACAAATATGCAATTAAATTTGGTATTCTACGGAGATACATTGTGAATTGCCGTAGGTATAGTAAACCTATATAAGATTCACTTCTCCTATTCATTTTAGTCATTCCATCAACTCGAAATCTTACAAAATTTTCTCATTCTCCTATAATCGCTGCAATAACTTATGTGTCTGATTTGAAATCATTCAAGTCAATGTGGAAAATTGGGATGAAGATCATGGGAACGTTTGTGGAATAAGTATTTTTTTTGCTGGTGGCCTAACCATTGAGATGGCTCTAATCGACTAGGCATCATTTACTCTTCATATTACTAAATTTTAAAAAATTTGTATGCTTAATTTTCAGAACCTAAGTTTTGATTTTTCTTTTAAATATTTTGCAGTGTGTTAAGATTAACGCTTCTATCAAAAAAGGATTTGGTGAATCAGTTTGATTCATTTCTTTCACAAGACTATTCCAAGATTCTCATCAACTTTTCACTCTATATGATTCATTAATACACTGTCCATTTTTTTATTAATGTATGTTGGGTTTGAAACCTACAATAGTCCATTTGTATTAAAATTAGTTTGTGTATTTTCTTAATATCAATTTATTTTTTAAACAATTACATAGTAATAAAAAGATAGAAATGTCAATATCCATTCAAAAATCAAATTGTTTTACTTTGTAAATTTTATTAGATTTAGAAAATAAAAATTAAATAAAATAAAAATAACTATTAAATATAAATTGTATAAAAACTACTATTAATAGAATTTCATTATTAAACTCAATAACAAAAAAATCTATGAGTATAATATACAACTTTTTATATTATGTCTAGCATATATAAAAGTTCAAACAACACAAATAATATTAGAATATCTTATATAAAATACATAATCTTAAAATGTCACCAACATTGTTTGTAAAAACAACTCGAAAATTATTAGATGTCATTTTTCTTCAACTATTATTTAGATTTGATTTGATTTGCATTAGTTTAAAAATTGTAAAATGAAACCATTGGTTCGACATTAAAACAGTCTAAAATTCATATAACATGAAACTTAACAAATAATAGTAATTTTAAGTTTATCACAAAAAATAATGAAAAACTTCACTCATTTTAACCAAACAAAACAAAATAAATATAAATTTAAAATGATAGTTATATTTTATGAGACTAATAATAAAAAAACAAGGGAAAACCAAACTGTTATTCAGATTAAACATCTAATATCTTTTTATCTAAAAAAAAAAAATTAATAATCTCATTGCACGGATTACTACTAGAGCTGGGGAATAATTCATTTTAGTTATGGAAGACACGTGTGAAACAAGATTAACTTCGGCGGCCGCTTTTGCTCTGGAAGGACCCACACGCTGCATATTAAGGTCATCCAGAATTTCAATCTCGACCAACCAGATATTTCCCTCTCTTTTTTTTATTCTTGAAGTCGGCCATTTACAGCACCACATATATTATCTCTATATTGCTTACACAGCCCTTTTCTTTTGATCCTTCACAGCTATGGTCCAGAAATTTATTGGCTTGAAAAGTAACCCAACCACTAGACACTGCATTGAATCATCTCCAGAAAATTAACTACTTATACAAAAAATGTAGTTTCCATATTAGTTTCAAAAGTAACATCAATCACAGACATTTCATTAATTAGAGCGTGAAGAACTTACTTCTTCCTATCTAACTTTTAATCAAACATTTTCCTTAATTTTCTTTATATATTCCAAGTTAGGTTGTCCGTCAATTTCGATAAAAATTCATTTATGTTTCAGTGTGGAATTTTTCCTAAGAGCCATTACACCGTTTAATCTGAGTTTGAGTGTGTTCCGTTTCCACTAATGCAATCGATAATAAAATCGCTTGGTATTGAACTACCATGCTAATTATCGGAACCAAGGCAAATCAAACTTCCCACATAAGTTTGTTTTAAGAGAAACTGTTTCCTCCCTATTATGGACGAAAGTAATCTTTTTAATTAGATTTCAGTACAAAATTTTAAAACTGTAAATCAATTACCAAACCATCTTAGAGCTTCCTAGGCTGTTCACCGCAAAATATCACTTCTGAAAGTCAGGGGTTCGCATGAAGAAGAATGAGAACATAGGCTTTGAATGTTATAAACCGTACCGCACCGCAGTTAACAATAACAAAAATCTTTATATATATCATATACCTATATATTTTTATAATTATAAAAATCGCACCGCAGTTGAACCGTTTGTCCCGTATTGCTAGAACTGTAGTTACCATTCGAAGCAATAATGTAATGGGACGATAGTAGCTTCATCTTGACACATGTTACACTAATGGGGACATGTGGCGGCTGTGTAATGTGGTAACATGACAGGCAGTCACTATAGAAGATGGTTGCGTCGGCTGAGCGACGCTGATATTCGTTCCAACGTTTGAGCGCGCGTGAAGCTGGTCCCATCGTGTCCAAGTGCGAGCCACGTGTTAGAGTTATGCTTTGTACAAAACACCTTATTGGAACTCTACAACCACACAGAGGACCACTTATTCCTTTTACGTATCTTATTTTTTATACACACTGTAACACGCACTCGTGTCTCCTTTTAATTATTTCTTTCATAATCATCGTCTGAATAATTTTGGAATCACTGTCTATTACTGACGTAGTAGGTATACATTTAGTTTTTTTTGTTCACCCTAGTTGTGTGTTCATTTACTAATCAAGGAAACGAAATTAAACTTGTTTATTTAACAGTCGTATTATATTACGGGAAAAGCGTAATTTAGGCGGTTGGCGTTACCGTTAAAGCGCCGTTAACCGCGGCAGCATACGAGTGTTGGGTGATGCTTGAACTGTCGTATTTCCCATGAAACCTCGAAGAGAGTTAAACCAGTGATGGTAGTCCAGTGGGCGAAGGCACGTTGATCATAACGGATGCATGTGCCTCCATATAAATTATAAGATTTAAAAAATTAAGTCTAAAACAACTGAAATTTGTTAGCTTATGTGGTAAAAATCAAGGTATGCACCCATGACTTGGAGTCAGAATAGACCAAACAAGAGAGAGAGAGAGAAACTTTTTTCTTTCGAGAGTCTCTCATCACCTCCACTCAAACCCTAGCGCCACCGTCATTATTCTTTCTCCTCCGGTGACTGGGGGTTCCTTACCTCCGGTCGCCCCACTGTCCGTTCCGATGTTTTCCTAGGCCTTTCCCCTTAGCTTCTCCTTCTCTATCCTCTCCTTCTTGTTGAGTTTTCTGGATTTTCGTTGTATCGAATCTAACCAGAGACACATGTGTATGTCATCTCTCTGGAAAACCTACGAGGAGTGGATCCGTTGGTGAGGCTAAGGAGCCTTCGATTCAGCCTCTACCGGTCTATCGGAGCAGATCTGGGTCAGATCTGATCTTGCCTCTGCCGGCGAGGATGGACTAGCGTCGCGGCCTCTTCCTTTCTCTGTCGGCTCTGTCCTGTACCCGTGTGATTTGGTTCGGCTTGACTCAAGGTTTCTGTGAGCTTCTCCTCTCCGTCTGGAGAAAAGGCGGTGTCTTGGCCCATCGCTCGGAGGACCTCTTATATAGTTCAATCGACGACTGCCATGGTGTCAACGGTGGTGCTTTGGTGGCTCATCTCTTAGCTTCTTGACATCGGAGACTAGGGTTTTGAGGACGACCCAGTGCGCCGTGTCTTATGCTGGGAACAGAGTCGTAATGGCTATCGTTGTGCATGCTTTTGAGGTGACTCGTGTCTCCTCCTGTGCTTCAATCCCTTTTTCTTAACTCCGACGAAGTTACCTCGAGTTCCCTTGATGTCGCCTCCGTATGTTTGTGTCGCGTGGCCGGTTTGGGGAGCTATTTACCGAATGCGCTTGGCCTGAATTTGTTCTTCATCGTCATCGGGGTCATGTCGGGAAATTTTGGTTTGTCTTCAGTCGAGCTAGCTCTTGTCGGTCTGCTTGTCGTCCTCCTCCTAAGGAGCTCCGGAGCCGTTTGCCTGCCGTCTCCGTCGATGCCCAAGGGAGCCACTTTCGGGTGAGTGTTCCACTGGAACTTCAAGCAACCTGTATGAGCTATACTCTTGATTAACTGGTTCACTGGAAGATTGAGAAGTGTTATCTTGGGGAAATATTGTTGTCGTTTGTTCTTCTTAATTATTAGTTCCAAAGTTTATCATTAGACTAGGACTAATTTGCTTGTTTTCTAGGGACTTTTTTTTTAAACTTTTTTGCAGTCACTAGAAACAGAATGGCTTTCTAGCAGATTCTGGTTCCAATCTCTTTGTAACCAAACCTTCATTCCATTCCATGAATGACATTTACAATTTAGCAAAAAAAAAAAGGTATGCACCCATAGTTTTTCATGTTCGATTCCCCTTAATGCTTCTTTTTATTAAAATGCATTCATAATAGTAAACTTCTGGTTTCGCCCCTGCTAAACCCAATACGGCGAACCCTGGTTCGAACCCCGCTGGCCATACGGATATAGGCTATTGCTTTCGGTTCATTTGAATACCTAGAAAAGAGTCTATCCATGGACTGTACCTCCACCCAGAGGTTAGGTTTGTGTATGTAATAGATCCGGGTTTAACATTTTACAGTTCAAAAAAAAAAAAACTTCGAAGAGAGTTATTAGGCTTCACGTGGCCGTTTTTGACATTAACAATGATGCCGTCAACTCCTTTTCATTTACCTAATAAAATTAGAATAATGTAATTTTCCTTTTCGAACTTGTGACCGCCGTCCTTCACAATCTGTTCACATTCATACTCGCTAAGTAGTACGAAACTTATAATTATTGATTTTTGAAGTTGATAACTATTTATAATGATTTACAGTACAAAAAGGTGAATGGCTGATTTAAGTTTCGAAAAAAGAAACCAGACAACTTTATTTACTTTAGGCAAGATTCAGTTCAGTTCAGCTCAGGATTCAGTTCTCAAAAAAAAAAGTTTCGGTTCAGGTGTTGACTCTTTGATAATTTATTGGTGCGTGGAATATAATCTTCTTTTGTTTTCTTCATGTGAAATATACGGGCTCTCTAGCAAATGCCCAAACAAAATTATACTCTAAAGCAAGATTTTTTAGATTATTTTCTTGTTCTATAAAGATAAATTTTCTATATTATTAAGATATTTTTTTATATTTATAAAAAACATTAATTGAGAATATTTGAATTGATTAAATTTCATTAGTGGAAAATTATTAAAAAATGTATAATAACATAAAATATAAATTAAATTATATACATTTATTAAATTTTTAATAAACATATATACTCTAAAAAAATTTATTTTCGGGAACGGAAGATACCCACTGTATTATACTACAGATAGTAACACTAAGTTATGCACGTTTTTACACCTGCCTTGAAATTTGCTATTTGTTAGCCTAGTAACTAGTAAGTGTATAATATGATGTCATACTCTTACTAATACATAGTTTTCTATCGATCAATACTGTTTTTTTGTTATAATATTTAACCACTTGCCAAACTAGAAAGCTATTCATAAAAATAAACAATAATATGAAAGCTGTTCTGGAAGTATTAACAACAACAAAGCCAACCCCTCGATTATACACAGCTACGAAGAATGTGCCTCGTCCTCAAAACATGGAAAATAACATTACGAAATCACTAAAACAATAACAAAAAGGTAAACCACGAAAAAAAAGAAATAAGGAATTTATAAATACATATTTTAAAAACAAATTATGCACATAAATAGCAAAAAGAAAAATCAATTGCATAAATGAGAAAAAATAGAAAAAACACAAACCAATGATTCTATATATGTTGTGTCTCAGGGTGGGAGATTAAAGATCACGAGATGATTGGCTTATCCATCTGCAGAGACAAGCACAAAGAAACCCATATTCAAACTTCAAAAATCATATCTTCATTCGACAATCATCAATATCTATCGAACAAACCTTGAGAGTAAGAATCTGCCGAGTGGGCTAACATTTGTGTTGGAACTAAACTCCTTGTTAGCTGGTTTTCTTTTGTTCTCCGCATCAGCGGGCGCAGTCTTGGAGAAAACACGGACCGCCATGTCCTGCAACTCCTTCACCGAAGCTTCTTTCGAACTGTTATGAATTTAGGAGTCATTAGATCAAGTAACAATGCACATTCAGATGACCAGACATGTGTTTGGTCTTTAAATTTATGTTTACCTTCCCAAAAGTTCAATAAGCTTGGCAACAAAGGCTTCACAAGAACCAGGGTTTTCACGTTCCATTGCCACGAGGGATCTCGACAATGCACGTCCAATGGACCCTTTTGAATCGTCACCAAGAGCCTACCACCACAAAACCAGAATACATTGATCTTCTTGAATACTTTTCTTCTCTTACATCTTAACTAATACCGATGAATACCTCTTTTAGGGACGGTATGAGCAATACTGACAACGATGCAGGCAATGAATCCCATATGGGGTCTTCTTCTTCTTCATCACTCACTTGTTGTGATTTTGGAAGTGCTTTTTGTTTACCAGACTTGTCGCCGGAATTTCTGCATAGGTTATAAGCTTCATGTAAGGAATAACCACGCGCAATGATGTGACCAGCAAAAGCTATGATCTAGATGTACCTGGAATAGTCAGAATCTTCTGTCATTTGTTCCCTTCTTCGGTTAACATTCCCATCCTTATTGTTATTCCTCATCCCAAGTCTTTCTCTAGCATTTCCCCTTCTGAAACCTGCGTCAAGTGCTGCCTTTGCCTGAAAGAAGAAGTGGAGTTGAATATAAGAAATCTAAGATAAATCAAGATGACCCGAAGAAGATATCCAAAGCAGCGTAAAGGTACATGTAAATTCATTACATAAGAACAAAGGCCAAAGCTAGTACGACAAATATAGACAACCCATAGAGATAAGATTAAAGTAGTTCACCAACCTCAGCGAGATTTGCGAGGCTATCTTCTGAGGCACTCGAAGTTCTATCTTGATTCCCTAGCCTTGATTTTGGAGTTCGAGGTGACGCATAGTCATCGTGCTGTCCACGGACAACAACAGTTCCACTTGCTGAAGCATCATCCAAAGATGCATACCCGCTGCTAGACTGCAAGGCAGAACCATAATCATTATTACAAGTTGTTGGAATAAACAAAACTTCCGTAGAAGATGTAGCAAAGGGCTGCCAGAGATTTTATACTGCAGAGATTTGTTCACGGAATATTGAAGATGATTGAGAACGTTTCGGGGTTCTTATGACAACAGTTCCAGATCCACTGAGCGATGAATCTTCCTGAATTTAGAAGCATAATTATTGGTAAGAATACATTACTAAGTTAGAAAACAAAAGAAAAGGGTTACGCTGTGGGAGTTCTCCACGTGAAACTTGACTAAGTGCATACTATAAATGGTAACTCAAATGACATGAAACACACATAACATAAATGCTTTAGAAAATAATTTTCCAGGTGCAGTGGTTACAGCAAAGAAATGGTGTAAAAGGAGACGGACTGCATCTGGCACACAAGAGGCAAATGATCTTACCTCATCGTGGAAGCCGTCTTCATAGTCGTTAACTGTAATACCAGAAGTGGGTGACAACTGACTACCACTAGCTCTTGTTGCTCTTTGCGAAGTCTGAGTCGAAGGAACTTCTTGGCGCCTCTCTCTTGCATGAGGAGGTTTTAAAGCACGAACTGTTCCAATACCCTGAGAGGCCCCAATGCTAAAGTCCCACCCAGCATTTTTGACAGTTTTTCCCTGAAAACTGTAGCTACAAGTTAATAAAGATTTTATAAAACAAGAAACCCCAAGGGAAGAATTCATCCAACCTAGATCCAGGTGTTCCTTGGCTTCTCTCATCTCTAGCCACTCTAACAGTACCGGATGATTCAAATGGAGCTTTGGGACCATTCCGAGGAGTCTCTTCATCCTCTTTTACTTGGTACTTTGGTCGTTCTCTTCAAAGAGAAAAAAAGGATAAATTAACAGTCGTGCTTATTCTGGATTTTCTTTGGCATATAAAAGATCAAAACAATATACGGGAAAAAACATCTAAACATTACTTTTGACATACAATCAAACAAGAAAAGTAGCAAAACTAGAGCACAAACCGGAGCTGTTGAAGAGAAAAAAAAACAGAAAAAGCATCAAACCTTATCCTCTCAAGAAGTTTCGGGCTTTTCTTAGCATTCTTAATAAATCTGTGTTTAATAAGTTCTTTGGCACTTGGTCTCTGAAAGTGTAAGACTTGTATAAGAGATTTTGAAAAATTACAAAATTACAAAATTACCACTGCTGGAAATAAAAAAGCAAGGATTGCAGATTGCATTGCAAGTACCTCAGCAGGGACTTTTTTCAAGCATAATGAAACAAACTCCTTCAGTGGACGGGAAAAGTGCTCATCTAACTGCACAGAAAAGAAAGAACGTTAAAAATTATAGGCGACTTCACAAATGGCAGTGATAGTCTTGATTAACTTTATCGTGTTTATTAAGAACATGTGTAACCTGAGGAGGATTTTCCCGAGGAATGATAAAAAGCACTCTCATAGGATGAAGGTCAGCTAGGGGAGGTTCTCCTTTTGCCATCTCGATAACTGTTATTCCGAGCGACCATATATCTGCCTAAAAACAATCCCAGCATCAGAAACAATTCAAAATATGCATCAAGTATAGCATCTACAGACACACAAGACATGTCAAGCTAGGAGAAGTGAAGGCGCCATACCTTCTCGTTGTATCCTTCTGAGTTCTGAATAACTTCTGGTGCCATCCAAAATGGTGTTCCTACAAATGTCTGTCATTCTTTAACATATTAGCGGAAGGAACCCAGATCAAGAGCGAAAACTTTTAAGTCATCAAGAAGTAAAGATAAGATGTTGTACAAACTGACCAGAGAAGCATTTAGTCATTTCCCATCTTTCAGAACATTGCTTATACCATTAAAATTAATCCCACAACTGAAACGTGCACATGATTCTACTATACGAGGCTCTACATAAGTTACTGGACTGGAAGTTGCAAATGGACTGAATAAATCATTCAATATACTAATCGTTGGAACTGAAAAGTTAACTCCGTACTAATTAAAACCGCACAAAGCAAGCAGCAACATAAACAAGGAGACCAGAAAAATACATTAACGGCCTTCCTATAGTGGGAATATAAAAGATATATTGCACAACAGGAGATGAGAAAATAAGAAACAAAATTAAGAGAGATCATTGGCATAATAGAGTAAGTACCTTCCTTCTTGATATTGTCCGTGTTAGTTGTGCAGACACACCAAAGTCCGCCACCTGATACAGAGTGAAAAACAAGTTGACGACCCGCTTCGTGCAAAGTCTCATATTGTAATGTCATTAAAAAAAGCTAAAAAGAAACACCTTAACATCGCCATTCTCGGTCAATAAAATATTAGCAGCTGCAAAGATAGGAAGAAAGTTAAAACACATCTGATCACATAAAACCAGAAGACATGATAAACACAGAAAAAACCTTTGATGTCTCTGTGGATCTTTCCCTCACTATGCAGATATTCAACAGCATGAAGCAGATCACGTGTGATACAAGCGATTGATGTTTCATCCAACGGATGACCAGACTGAAGCTGCACAAGATAGATTGCTTTTGAGGATTATAACTTGCATCACCACAGAGAATTATATTTCCTAATTCCTAGAATCCTAACTAAAATTTGCAAAGAAGTGAGTTGACATACAAGATCAGCAACAGAACCACCGGCCATGTATTCCATGATGATCCACAGTTTGGTCTGATGAAGGTAAGAACCATAGTATTCGGTAATATACGGGCAACGACATTGTGACAATACCGAAATTTCCTGGGGTCAGAAACAGAAAATGAGAACGAAGATCTTTAGTACACAAATGTTAACCACAGAAACTGACGTCAATCAAGAGATACCTTCTGGATATCTTCAATCTCATCTTCTCTGCCATATATCAAGTAAGAAGGTTAGTAAGGAAATATCACTGAGCATAGAAAACATACCAAATCTGTTTTTCTATTGAAAGCAGAAAAAAAATTATTGTCCTTTAATCTTTGAAAAAGTCGTGAACAAGTAACATTCATACAATTATAAAAAGTAATTACCCGCCTTATTAGACATCAAAGATTATAATACCCAAAGGCTTAACTCCATAGATAATACAAAAGAAAAAAAAAGTAAAATGGAAAATGAACTCACGATTCTTCCAGGTCGATGACTTTAATTGCAACTTCTTTGTTGAGTTCCTTATCAAACCTGGTAAGCAGCAGCTCAGTAATCGTTCTTAGAAAGTCTATATAGCATATATACTAACAAGAGAAGTGGTATTCCAGAAATTCCATTTCTTCCAACTGGTGTCAATATAAGCACCCCAATCTTTGATTCTTTTTTAAGCATGAACACTTAATAGTTATCATTCTCAGAGTTTCTATCTGGAGACAACTCAGACAAGAGCTAAAGATATTTTACAAACATCAGATTAGCTTAATATATATATATATATACTTACGCTTTATAGACATCACCAAAAGATCCTCTTCCGATTAACTCAACCTGGCTAAATCTGGCTCCAGCTGCCTCTTGTAAACCCGCAACATCGTCCATTTTCTCCACATACAAATGAAACCAACCTCTCCCCCCCTCCCCTCACTGCAAACACTATAATTAAAAACTAAATAGCACAAGTCAGCTACTAAACCCTCCCCTAAAAAAGGTCAACCCTACAACTAGTTCCCACTGCATAACACAAACTTCTCCAAGTACCACCAAAAGAAACCAAACACTTATGTAAACCTGAATATAATCTGAATATACCTTTTACTCAAAGCAAAGAGAAAGATTATAATAAAAGGGCCGTTAGGTGATGATATTGGGACCAAGTGACAGCTGACCAAGACAACATTTTGCAATTAATCTAAAAACAATTCGTCACTCTAATAAACTGCGCAATACTGTCACTTAAAAAACTTATTCGATCAATGAGATAAAAACGAACAAGATTACATTTATCAAAATTCATGATCGATCCGAATTACCTGATAATTTGACAAAGACAGCCGACGAATACTACAGATCTCTTTTCACCTTTCGTTTTCTGGAGGAAGCTGTTTCTCCAGAGCAGCAAGAGATCGAGGGAAACTGTTTGTGTTGGCAGAGGAAGCTTCCTTGATTTGATAATGATTTCTCGTTTTTGATTTTTTTCCTTCCAGTTTTTTTTTTTGTTTTCCAGAAACCCATTCACATATATTCGACCCATCTCATGCTCCAGCCTAGTAACAACCCGGCCCAAATGAAAGCGTTACAAAATCCAATAAAGCCCATTTAACTTCCCGACAATTATTTAGTTTTAGTCATCCCAGTTTAAATAGTCAGGCCCATGTAAAGAGTTTTTTTTTTGAATATCCAGCTTTAGGGCAAGAAACATATAACTATCTCCAATGGTTTATTCTAAAATAGAATAGTTATATAATAAATGGGCAATTGTCAATAATAGCACCTTTTGAAGTTTATGTCTCAAAAAGAGCATTAGAAGGAGAAGTCACAAAAATGACATTCATTAAAGGGTAAAATGGTCCCTAATTCTTTGCGAAATTAAATAACAAACAAAAATAAATAATAAAAAAAAAAAATTTATTAGTTTGGAATATGGTTTCAGATCGAAATTTTTAGAATTTTTTTTTGAATTTTATTTTTACGGTTTTTTTCAAATAATCTTTGATAGTTTAAAAACAAGAAAATTTTTGGATTTTAGTACTTATATTTTATAAAATTCTGCGGTTTAGTTTAAATCCACCGGGTGAGAGAAATAAGAAGGTTTGGATGAATAAATTCAAAGATATTAGTGAGCTTTAGATGGATAATGAAACATGGCAATTTGGCCTTGAGACAAGCTAGGGAACAAAAACTTGGTATCCCTGCAGAGTCTTTCTTTTCATAATAAAATTTGTTTGCTCTAATTTGTACTCAATTTTTAAATTAAAAAAGTTACTAAAAAAAGTGTTTGAAATATTTTTAATTTTTTATAGTTAAACTCTAGTATAATTTGAGCGAAAGAAACATAAACTAATACAAATTTTAGAAACTAAAATGTTTGAAATATACTATTTTAAAACATTTATTTTCAGTTTTGTATATTTTTAGTTAAACTCTATATATTTTATATTTTCAAATTTGTATATACTATTATATGCTGTTTGTATAATTCGAAGATATATAATCTAAAGCTTAAAACAATTTCATTTGTAACTCACACATGAAAGCTATAAAGTTTTTAAAGTAAAAAAAAAGAAATAAATTTACTTAAATAAAATAAAATAAATAGTTCTAAACAAATTTGATAGATTTTTTTTTCATTTTATTTAGTTATTATATAAATTGAACATAAATAGAAAATATTTATCGATTTAGTGTATATTAATTTATCAAATATTATTTCTTGAGTGTTATATATATAATTAAAAATGAATGCAAACTCTTAATATTTAACTAATACCAAATCATTAAATAATATATTAATTAGATTTTTTAGAGTTTTTGTGTAATACTATTTTTGTGTAATACTATTCGATTATGTATATGTGCTTTTGAAAGATATAACATAAATTAGTCGGATAGTTTTCGCCTAACATACCTTTGCGTCATTTACTTTTATAATTCATTAAAACATAACTTAAAAAAGATGAGCAGAGAAAAACTTCATCCCTTAAATTTGTTTTTAAATGACCAATCTTTGTTGACAAAAAAAAAAAAAAAAAACCAATCTTTCTTAGGAGTATTTTCAACGCCATAAAGTATTTTTAATCACCGCTCATCGATCTATCATTTGACAAATTCAGTAAATTCATTCCTAGCAAGAAAATGGGTCGCACAAAAGAGAGAGATAGTAAAAAACAAGGCCGGTCAATGCGGAGCAAAGACTCGTCAGATGTTCAGACTGATGCAAACCAGACCAACTCTCTGTTTTGAGTTTCCTATTTTTTAGTTTCAATCAATCACTCAACTTCTCACGCGTCATCACCGGGTGTGTAGTTTTCACGCACTTCGGTTTTTCCTTTTTTTTCTGTCTTTGTCGTCTATATGCGATTATGCGTATTCTGCACACGCTTCATGTACAAACCAAACGCAAGTCATTATTGATGACAAAACCATGCTAGGTCTTCTTACACATGAGCACGTGCGCACGTGACTCTTAAATCTCTTCTTCCTATATATTCTCTTTGTCGTGCCTTCGCCCTTAATCTGCGTGCGTGTCATACATATGAGTAAAATGAATATTGGTCCTAAATCAAATCCCAAGTTTGACGACAGCTAAAATAAAAGCTTTACTCTTCAGGCTTTGAAAAGAACCAAAATGTACTTTTAATAGTTTTAAAAATCGTTGAATAGTTGTTTATTTTTAAAAAAATTGAAAATTGATCAGTATCACTGTATTTATATACACAACATTTTATAATTTTTAGCGAGCAAAATGTTGTGTGGTTGCAAGTTTAATCATAACAGCAACAGATTATCCACTCCAAAAACCATATGATTATTTCTCTTTCAGAAAAGCAAGATTAATTAATTATATTAATCAGCTGTTGATAATTGGATTCCATTAAAGGAAATATAAAGCGGATTAAAATGATTTCATTATGAAGATATTTCACGTATCTTTGACTTTCTTGGCCTAAGAGATAAAACTTTTTCATGCAAAGAAACTTTAACCTTGAGTTCAATTGGTTATCAATATTTAATCATATATTATTTTGTTGTAAACTATACCAAACCCCAAAAAATTCGTATCTTGTTGCCACAAGATTAAAGATTATACTAACAACGTGGTCAGAACTAAAATAACACAATATCATGTTGGTTTTGGAAATCAGATAAATAGTTTAATTTAAAATTTTAAAATTAGAACATAAAAGAGTATCCATGGTCTGAAGCTTGAGCAAAAGTAAGAAAGAAGAACAAAAAGTTCAGTGAAAGGAGAAACATAACACATACATAATAATACACATCGACATATTTATATAGATGGTGGGCTCGGAACCTCATCACCATCATCATCAACAACATCATCAAAACCATCAGCAACAGCAGCAGCAGCAACAAAGGAGCAAAGAAGCTTTGGGGATGGTGGCTCTACACGAAGCCCTAAGAACCGTTTGTCTCAACACCGACTGGACTTATTCTGTCTTCTGGTCCATCCGCCCCCGTCCGTACGTATCTCTCTATCTGCTTCTCACTTTTTCCTCTTCTCTCTCTCTAACGATGTCGTTTTGGCCCTCAGGAGAGTTCGAGGCGGTGGCAACGGCTGCAAGGTCGGCGACGACAATGGAAGCTTGTAAGTTACACTTGTTATTAGTTTTATTTACATTAGTCAATGGTCAAGACTTATCTTACTTTAGTTTTAGTCTTTTTGAAGCATGACAAAAATTAGGTCAACTTTTCCACTTGTGGTTTATCGTATTTAGTCGTCAGAAGCTCTCCTCGAAAACCTATTATCCGACAAGAAACTAGATAAGACCATCATTAATATAGACTCGAGTTAAAAAAACATCCAAAAGTTGCTGCATCAAGATTTAATGCAGACATAATAACATAGTTATGTTTACCAAAAACACAGTTATGTTTTGCGACTGTATTATGTTGGCTACCTTTTCTTAAGCTTTTTTTCTTTTTGGTACGAGCCTTCTCTTACTTTTTAGATACGATCTCTTAAACTAAAAAAAAAAAAGAGATTGATCTGCAGAAAAGACATCATCTGTAGGTTATATAAAACGAGGACGATATTGTCTAATACCATAGTTTCTCTCAATTTTCAAAAAAATCGTTAGGCGGTAATAATAATTAGTTTATTGGAAATTATTGATTAGGCGGATGTCTATTGTACCGATCTTGTAAACGCATCGATAAACCCGATTAAGAAAAATCGTTTTTAGACCCGATTTGCCGCATAAGCGCACCTAAACCGATTTTGAAAACACTAGTTTCTCTAAACGAATTAAATACACGACTAATATGATCAGTACATGTACATGTACATGCTTGATGTATATTGATTATTGATATGTGGGGTTGCAGGATGCTGATGTGGGAAGATGGATACTGCAGAGGAAGAGGAGGATCAGGAGATTGCTATGGAGAGATGGAAGGAGAAGATCCAGTTCGTAAATCTTTCAGCAAAATGTCAATCCAGTTATATAATTATGGCGAAGGGTGGGTATTTGGTAGGTCCTTAATTACATTATTGGCTGTGTGAATGTACAAAACTCTTGACCTTATCACAGCAAATTTACCAAATGTAGAAACTATTTATCTTCCCTTTTGTTGGCTAACAGGTTAATGGGGAAGGTTGCTTCTGATAAATGCCACAAATGGGTTTTCAAGGAACAAACCGAATCAGAATCTAATGCCTCCAGTTACTGGCAAAGCTCCTTTGATGCTGTAAGTAAATGAGTGAACATTTATGTATGATTAAGACTTGGATATGTAGATTTGTAACCCTAGAGATATCCATCTCTAAAAATATGCAGATTCCTTCAGAGTGGAATGATCAGTTTGAATCTGGTATTCAGGTAAGATAAAGTAATAATCGTATAGTGTTGTTATTTGGTTTCTTGTTTCCCAAGTAATCTTTTTGATGTTTCTGATTGCACATTCAGACCATAGCTGTTATTCAAGCTGGACATGGACTTCTACAACTCGGTTCTTGCAAGATTGTAAGTAATTCACAATAAATTAACATTCTTACTTGAGATCTTTCGGTTTTGTTCTCTAAACCGGCCGAATTTTAATCAGATACCTGAAGATTTGCACTTTGTACTTCGGATGAGGCACACTTTTGAATCACTCGGTTACCAATCCGGTTTTTACCTCTCTCAGCTCTTCTCCTCAAACCGCAGCCCTTCGTCTTCAAACACATCCCTCATGGGCTCGAACCACCCTATACTTCCTCCGCAGACTCAACAACTGCAACCCTCTCAGCTTCCTCTCTACAACTGGAGTAGTGGTTCGAGCCAACGACCGATGATGGCTCAATCCTCTTTGCCTACCTACCAGCCTCACATGCCTTTCCCTGTGATGCCGCATGCAAACAAAGAACCAGACTCCGACGTGAAATGGCCCACAGGGCTATCTTTCTTCAATGCATTGACTAACAACGTCAACGCTAAGCTTCTGTTTGATTCGGAGGGTTTAGGTGACAAACCAGAGCATCAGAGCCACCAGGACCAGAGCCAGGAACAGAGCAACGCTGAGAGTCATGCGAATCCGAGTGAGTTCTTGAGCCTTGATAGTCACCACCGAAACATGAGTTACTTGGAGTAATATGACATTTTCGTGTATGACTCTCGTGTGGAACTTAGTTTGCTTCTTTTATATGTCTTTTGTTTGTTGTTTTGATGGTTTTGTCATGACTTGTGTTGAACATAGTTGTTTACTCTCTCTTGTTTCGATCAATCTACTCTTTTATTTAGTTATTTTCTGTCATCAGATTACATTTTTATTTCTTGAAAGCTTTCTTGACCGTTTTTCAAGTGATAACATTTCAATTTCTAAAGTTGTATATGATTTTAAAGCACCTTTTTGTTAGAAAGTGTAACTTATAATTTACACTTATAGATATATTCTTATAGTTTACAAATACGTAAAGATAGATTGTAGTTTTGTTTAAAAATTATAATTAGTGTTATAACAAACCAAAGTATTAGATACACAATCTTGAAAAACCACAATCCCAATATATAGATTTTAATTCTGAACATTCAATTTACTTTGCTTCCCATGAACACGTTATAATTTCACAAGTCTTTCTCATGCTATCCCTCCAATGCATGGCACTCTCTACAAGCAAAAATCGCTGCCATTAAAATTCTTCTCCACCACTTCATCACCCTACTCCCTCTTCTCTCTTCCGCTTTCTTCCTAATCCTCGCCGCCTTCTTCTTCTTGCGGCCACCAACTCTTATTCCTCCACTTCTTTTCACCGGTGCAGGAGTTATATACTGCCACCTCTGTGATGAATACGACCTGTATAGAGACGCTTTCACCATATTCGTCGTATTTACGGTTTCGCCGTATATACTAGTCGTAGGCTTCAAATCCAAAGGCCTGTGGTTTATGGTACTGATGTTGTTACCGTTGAAACTGCTCGTTCTTGGAGAGTAATTAGAAGTTGAACTGCTATTACTACTACTACCGAAACTACTCCGGCTGTTCGTGCTAGTGCTCCGGGAGATGTGTTCGCTGGTTGTACGTGAGATTGACCACCTGGTGGTATTGTTCGGTGCTGGAAAAACGTGTGGCAAGAGACGGCCGTTGAAGAAGAGGTGATCGGCGGGAGAATTTTCAGAGTCTTGTGATGGAGATGATGGAGTCAAAGATCCGAACTCAAACTCCGGCGGCTTCTCGCTGGAGTTTATCATGGCTCTCCCGTGATTCTCCGTTATGGTGTGTGTATGATGTATGTGGTCGTGTGCTTGTTTAAATAGAGGGGAAGACCCACGTGGCAAAAGGGGTGCATGTAGTGTGAGAATCATATGATATTGCCAGGTCAGCGTTTGAATACAAGTAGCAAAGTCAAGGGATGGTGTTTGTAATGATCTTGTCTAGGTCTGTCGACCACATCACGGATAAATTAAAGCCTGAACGCTATATTTTAAGTTTTCATCGATGCTAGATTTGAAGTGTCGAACCACGTTAATTACCGACAAAAAAGTAACGATCAACATTTCCATTTGTTTATGTATCAGTTTATTTACTAAAGTTATTAACTATACGTCGTATAATTGTTTTTAATTGATAACTTTATAACTTATAAGCTCACTCACATGTTTTAGGGAGCGGACACAAGTCTCCCAAAGACACGCTTGGGGTTAAAGCAAAAGCAATAGTGGCTTTGTGCAACCTTATGAAATTAACTCATTATCATCAAACTATTAGCGTAAAGAAAAGAAAAGAAAAGATTCTCTGTTGGTAACATAACAAGATAAACCATTTAAAAATTGCAGAGATTAATAAGTTATCCGATAGGATTTAAAGACAAGAAGAAGAAACTAAAAGAACACATATAAACGACAAAGAGCTCGCACTGTGGCTTTTGTCTCCCATTAGCCAATTATTTAGTCTTCTCTTTACTCCTTTAAAGACACCATGGCCTAATTAAAGAACAGTACCTGTCATCATTAATCTCAGTGCTAATCATATTTTATGGAATCTATACTCACTCACTAGTGATTATTCTCTTATATTTAAAACTATAGGCTATATTTTATTGATATAAATGTGAAAGTAAAGCCCATTCTAACATTGGGCTTTTATCAGCCCATTTAGAGATATTTTTCTGCCGTTGATGTATTAAAGAAAGAAGGAAAAGTAATACGTGGCGCGAAGACGTCAATAATAGCCGCAAACAAAGCGGCGAAGAAAGCTGACATGCAACTGCAACAAAAAACAGCTATCGTGTCATCTTCCCAACAGCTCTTAACTCTTTCACCCTTTTATCTCTCTCTCTTACGCTCGCAAAACAAGATAGTTTCGCCTGTTCTTTGCACATT
Source organism: Brassica napus (assembly GCF_020379485.1). Classification (NCBI taxonomy): domain Eukaryota; kingdom Viridiplantae; phylum Streptophyta; class Magnoliopsida; order Brassicales; family Brassicaceae; genus Brassica; species Brassica napus. Next base: position 23,606,822 of record NC_063438.1, on the reverse strand, counting down.
ACATTATTACATATAATATAAAATCGTGTTTCCATATTCGAGCCATGGCCGGTAAGGAAATTTTCCACAAGATGAAGGAATCCGTCAAGGTATTGTTTTCATTTTTTTTCTCTTTCATGTCACTTCGAGATTTCGATAAATATTAGCCATTATATATATTTGAGTAGATACTTCTTCTTGGATCATGTCACATGATGGTTTTGGTATAGAACGTAGCATGTAACACTATCCGTTATATAGATAGGCTTGTTGGAAGGAATCTATTTTGGTCTACATGACGTCGAGGTCGAGTTAGGTTCTTGATCCCCTTACGACACTATAAGTGATAGCAGTAGAAACAATATGTCTGTACTAATATATGAAACGTCGCCTCTGTTATTACCTATAGGAGAAAGTTGGGCTTGGTGCATCTGATTCTTCTGCAGATTCAGGGAAAGGCAAGAGCAAGATGTCGAAGCAGATCACGCATGGTTTCCACTTGGTCAAAGGGAAAGCCTTCCACGAGATGGAAGATTACGTTGTTGCCAAATTCAAAGAAGTTGACGACAACGAGCTTGGCCTTTTCGCTATCTTCGATGGCCACCTTAGCCACGAGATCCCTGACTACTTGTGCTCCCATTTGTTTGACAACATTTTGAATGAGGTAACGCATTGAGAGTTTACTCTTAAGTCTCGTTTCAAAATGGACTTATGTTCTTGTTTTTTTAACGAGGTAGCCAAATTTCTGGCAAGAACCAGAGAAAGCGATCAAGAAAGCTTATTATATAACGGACACGACGATTCTAGACAAGGCATCTGACTTGGGGAAAGGCGGTTCCACTGCTGTCACTGCGATATTAATCAATTGCCAGAAGCTGGTGGTTGCTAACGTTGGCGACTCTCGTGCTGTTCTTAGCAAAGGCGGTGTTGCCAAGCCACTCTCAGTTGATCACGAGCCTAACATGGAGAAGGATGAGATAGAGAACAGAGGAGGATTCGTTTCAAACTTCCCTGGTATCTAATTCATATGTTAAGTATGTTATGATCTTCATGTTGATGATGTGTATGCTTGTGTTATCAGGGGACGTTCCTAGAGTTGATGGTCAACTGGCTGTGGCAAGGGCCTTTGGTGATAAGAGTTTGAAGATGCATTTGAGTTCAGAACCATACGTCACCGTGGAGATCATTGACGACGATGCAGAGTTTCTTATCCTAGCAAGTGATGGGCTTTGGAAGGTTTTAGTTTTATCTTAATCAACTCTCAACACTCAACACTTGTTTGGTTTAAGCTTATTATTCAAAAAAATCTTATAGGTCATGTCGAACCAAGAAGCGGTTGATTCGATTAAGGGAATAAAAGATGCAAAATCTGCAGCAAAGCACCTCTCAGAGGAAGCTGTTGCAAGAAAAAGCTCAGATGATATCTCAGTGGTTGTCGTTAAATTTCAGTGAGCTCGGTTTAAGGTTAGTCGTAAAAGAACACATCATAATCATTTATTGAAGCATATAAGACTACTACGAAACATAATTAGACAATACAAGAGTATGATAAGGTCTTATACATTTGTGGATAGGCATCCTTTACATGATTACATAAAGGTTACTAGAGTTTTGTAGTTATATAGAGGTGTAGGAGATAATACCACATGGTTAGATGCCATTATTTGGATAACAAGAGAACGTACACATAGAACATAAGTAGATGACAGAAGAGAGAGAGCGTTTGGGTGAGTTGATATTGTTTTATCTGATCTGTGGTCGCTTGAATGGTGAGTTAGTCATAGGAAGTTTCATGTCTATCCTGTTTCTTTCTTGAGTCTGTGTCAAGCTAACCCCTCTCCGGCCTGACCCTTCTCCGAAGCTGTCACCAGATATCTTCCTCCTCCTCTCGTTGTGTCCAGCTAAGCGCCTCCTGCAACTTCTTTTAGTTTCATCAAACTCTGCTAGCTCATGGAACCTGCACAAACCCACCCCTAAACAATCAATTTAAAAGAGATTTCTTCTATATTTGAAGGGAAAAATGGTTACCTGCTGCATTGTTGACAAAAACGTTGCTTGACTCCAGCAACAGTTGCAGAAGAGGCCTTTGCATGAACCTCACAGACTTTGTGTCTGCGGTAATACTGCTTGGCCTCACTTAAGTTAGCAGTGCACCTATCGACCAGGCACAGCCGCAAGGGAACACGTTCTGTGTTAGGACCTCTAGCTCTCTCCATCACTCTCTTCCTTTTGTCTTCATCTCCAGTATCATCCTCCTCTCCATCCATGCTATTCTCCGTTTCTTCTTCAGCAAGGCTGGTGGCTATAGCCTTGTCTTTCAAGTAACCCCAGCGTTGTGATCTCTGACCCTCCATTTCTGGTAAAGCTAGGTGGTGGTGAAACTATGGTATAGAGTCTATAGACTAAGCAGTGTGGATGTATGGGCTTGGGGTTTAGAATGAATGTGTGTGTTGAAGTGTTTAAAAAGAGGAAGAAAAGACGAGAGATGGACCACTGTGTCCTTATATGCTTCCCTGGTGGAATAAGTACTTGATTACAGTGATGTGCTTACTTCCTTCCCCAAAGAAAGAAATAGAGAGTTAAAAGGGCTGGAAATGTTGTTATCACTGGTGCATAGGCCTTGTGTGGTTTTCGTTTGCTCTGAATAAATGAATAGTTGGTACAAAGCTATCTCTATTGTACTTCGCTTCTTTTATTTGACTTTTTTTTTAAATTCGAATCCTTATTCAAAATGGGGACCCTTTTCTTGTAAGATAACATTGATGTCCTGCTGCTAATGAAGGATGATACCTTATTGACTAGAACATATAGTACATAGAAGAGCTGGAAATCATAAGCAGACAAAAGATCCTAATAAATGGTGACATACTTCGTGGATGTAGACTATTGGATTAATCTGCTTGCAACCCTAGTGTTGTTTGGACCCATCTAGACAAGGCATTTAAGGTTAGCTTAGGACTAGAGGAAAATTGGTTTTGCTCAGGTTAAACATGTATCTGTCTTATATCTTTCTGTTACATGCTGGTTTGTGTTAACTTGCCTTGTCTGTGGTATTTGATGTTGGCAGCATGAATATTATGTGTGTTCTGGACCATAGCATATGAATGTATTTAGTTGATGCTTGCACACTTTTTATTTCTTTCGAGTGTTAGGCATTTATCGTTATTACCTACAAAGATTCTATATTGTGGGAGTGTAAATAAGTGATGTCAGTTTAGATAGGAGGTCAATGCAAACGACACTTGGAACTTGGAACAATTCTTGATAGAGAACTGTGATGTTTAAGGTTTAAAGTTTAGCTGCTCAAAAGAGATTTTCTTCACATAATTATTTGATCATAAAAGTGACAAAATCCTTTTTATTTTTTTTTCCTTACCTTACCTTGTTTTGTTTTTTTACCTCTGCAGATTGCATTGATCATTAGTCTTACTGGTCACTGAAACAAGTAAAGAGTATTTGGGTTTGGACCAGCTAAAGAATCAAAACATGAAACAAAGCATGGGCGTTTCCTCCTCTGTAAAATGCAATCATCACCACTTTTATTTACTCTTTCTTTTTTCTTTTGCAAACTGTGTGACTTCTCTGTCTGTTTCTTTGTGGGAATAAAAATCAACAGTTGAGGCTTTCTATGCTTCTCTTTGTATTGTAACTTTTTATTTACTATGCATTAAATCAGTGTACGAAACAGAAATAGTTAAAAAGAGGAGTGGGTAGTGAAAGAGACAAGACATAAAAGGTTTCACATGCTAAACTGTACTCATGTCTTGAATCTATCATCTGTGACTTAAAGCTTTTGGGAGTTTGCAAAGTTGCACATAACAAAATAGATTTTTGTCCCTTTTCTTTCTCACATCTCTCTTTTGTTTTCTCCTCCTCTTCAAAAATAAACATGTTTTAGCACACACTCAAAGAATATGATTATATAGGTGAACTATATAGTTTTGGCTAACGCTTTGTAAGCTATTTTGTGAGCGAGAAGTGATTCTTTTGAAATGTTTGGCAGAACAAAGTGAGCAAAGGGTCGAATATGATAAGTTAATGCTCGTCTCTATCTGCTCGGTTTCAAATTCAAGTTTTGGCCCCTACAAAGGAAAGATATTTCCTAAAATCGAACCTTAGAAAAAAATAAGATGCTATCATATTAATCCAAGAAGTGGAGAATATTTCATTCTCAGCCATGGCGAATTTATCTAGTTTCGCATTTTGTCACTTCAACGTTGGGAAATAAAATGCAAGTAGCTATCGGTTAAGCCACTACTAAAACACTAGATATCAGAGATGCCTCATTTCGTTTTCGGTTCCACTTGTCTCCTACATAGCAAATAGAATAGTTCTGTTTATTTGTCATAGATGCCAAAGCTTAGATATGATAGTATCAAAGATTTAACATAGAAATTAGAAAATACGAAACACATGAAAACTACTTGCAGATAATATTTATTAAAATCTCCTGTTGTAATATAACAAAAAAAAAATACAATCTGTCTAGTGTCTTGTAGATTTTTAATATATGAAAGCAAGATAATGATATTTCACATGATCGGTTTTTACGAAAAAAATAAAAGTGCTAGTTTGAGTAAATAGTACACAACTTGTTACCGATCTGTCTGTAACGCGTTATAGCGATGTTGAACCTAGGGGAATTTGTCTCTCCATTTACGGGAATCTGTTACTCCATTTATGCGATCCAGCTGTGTTAAGAGACTCAACCCCACAACCAATCACTTTAGGGTTCAGACATTTGTCAATTTACATACACTTACTTATGGAATCACTGCTCTGCTTGCATGCATCCACCCCATGTTCTTGTTATCCTTTTATGAATAAAATGAAAATATTATGTTTTAAATTTTGTATACATGCATGCAGTTTTTTAAGATATGCCTTGCAAAATACTAGTTCAAACTTCAAAACAATTGTTATTTTCCCACTTTAACTGATAAAAAACAAAATGTAAACATTCTAGCAACATTCTTAAACTTTCCAAGTGCAACATTTTACTGAAACAAACAACAATGATAAAAAAAAGAAGACAATAAATAAGCAGCCAAACACATTCTCTCACGGTGACTTATTTTCACCGTCGGTTTGCTGATGTAGTTCCTCCACACCCCTATACTCCGTCGTATCAACAGGCTGGCTCACATCCTTCAACTCCACCGCGACCTTGTCCTCTTGAATCCTATCGCCGGTGTCATCATCTCCGGCAACGGCTTCGCTTATGTTCTGTCCCGTTTCCTTGGCCGCTTTCCAGGCCCCGTCCATGGCATCCTTCATGTTATCTCCTGCGTTCAAGGCTGCATCCGTCGCTTTCTTCACCCCTTCCTTTGCCTTATCTGACACGTAACTCGCTGTGGACCTATCGTCGTGACGGTCTCTCATGCTCTATAAAAAAAATCCCTAGTCGATTAGCCTTAACTAAAATATCAATGACAGTTATAACGAGAAATAAAAAATGACACATTATTAGATAACAATGTGAAAACTCAAAATGACACTAGCTGTGGACTTACCTCGGTTTGCCTAAATGCGGTGAAGAGGCGGTCGAACCGGGTGGTAGCGTGTCGGAGGACATAACCGGAGACATCTCCGCCATGAGTTTTTGAAATGGTCACGGTCACGAGTCTCTTAATCGACAACCTAATCGGCATAGTTACTTTTCTTGTTTACTTGGTTACACCTAACCCGTGATCTCAACTGCTTTATGAAGTACTTAGCGAAGATCCAAAGCTTGCGGAACGGTGGAGGACTGGGCCAACGACACGTGAACAAACGTACGACACGTTCCTAGTTGATATGTCGTGTATCGACACGTGCTCATAACGTCACTCACTAAATAGTATACTAATCAATCTTATTGGGCCATACTAATTCGGCCCATTAGAGCTCTTACGAAAATCGAAGCTGCCAAAGTTTATCTCTTTCATTGGAATTCGCAGAGAGACTGACTACCTTACGATCGCCGGAGAAAATGGCGGAGATAAAGTGCGTCGGAGTAGTGGGTGCTGGTCAGATGGGTTCAGGAATCGCGCAGCTCGCCGCCACGAACGGCCTCGACGTTTGGATCATGGACGCTGATCGTGATGCGCTCTCTCGAGCCACCGCAGCTATCTCCTCCTCCGTCAATCGATTCGTCTCCAAAGGCCTTCTCTCCAAGGCAAGATCTTTATCGTAATTCCTTAAAAGAATAAACTTTCCTCCTTGGAGTCTACAATTATACAGGATGCTCTGTTCTTGTTATTTTCCGATAAAGTTTGTTGCTTTATTGATTTAGATCACGCGTATAGCTTCTTAGACAACTTCACGATCTTGTGGAGACGCTGTAGTGTTCAGACAAGAGTGTATTTCAGGATAAAGGACAGTTAAAACGGTCTGAGTGATTTGTGCATTGCAGGAAGCGGGTGATGATGCTATGCGTCGTCTACGTTTAACATCAAACCTCCAAGATCTGCGTTCTGCTGATATCATCATCGAAGCCATTTTGGAGTCCGAAGACATTAAGAAGAAGCTGTTCAAGGAGTTAGATGGTATAGCCAAGAGTTCTGCGATTCTAGCTTCTAACACAAGTTCCATCTCCATCACTCGTCTTGCTTCCGCAACTCAAAGACCTACCCAGGTTACAAGACTCTTATTACATCTTCTGCTCGTCTATATATTGTTCATAAAGTGTGTGTTCTTCTTCGTCTATAGGTCATTGGAATGCACTTTATGAACCCTCCTCCAATAATGAAACTGGTTGAGATCATTCGCGGCGCTGATACCTCACAAGAGACGTTTATTGCTACAAAAGCTCTAGCTGAAAGGTTTGGGAAGACAACAGTGTGCTCACAAGACTACGCGGGCTTCATCGTGAACAGGATCCTCATGCCGATGATCAATGAAGCGTTCCACACACTTTACACCGGGGTGGCTACTAAGGAGGACATTGACAGCGGGATGAAACACGGCACAAACCAACCGATGGGGCCTCTGGAGTTAGCGGACTTGATCGGTCTAGACGTGTGCTTGTCGATAATGAAAGTGCTGCATCAGGGACTTGGGGACTCTAAATACGCGCCGTGTCCTCTTCTTGTACAGTACGTTGATGCTGGAAGATTAGGAAGAAAACGAGGAGTAGGAGTGTATGACTACCGTAAGAAGGCTGGTACTCCATCTCCTCGGCTCTGATAAAACGAAAAAATCAAAATCAATAATAGAGAAGGATGATGAAGATACATTTGGCAACAGTAAATGCTTTGTCGATTGTGTTTGGTTTCTTTCTTTGTTCCTTGGCCTATATGAAGTTATGGGTCAGTATAAGCAAACTCCCTCTGTTTGTAATCTGGATACTCGATGTTACCTTTGACAATTTAATAAGTGATAAACTTTTGTAAATTGTTTACGTAAAATATTTCAACTAGTAAAGTAGTAATCAACTTATTATCGATGACGAAGGTATTCAAGAGATAATGAAGAAAATCATCACATGATAACATATATAAGTTGATGATGCAACGTATTACTAGTCAAATAGCTACAGACAAATCTCTGTTGACAAAACAAAAATAGCAAAAAAAAACTTTACATTAATGTATATTTACTAATTACTATCTTAATCTATAAACTTGAATGGTTACTCCGAGTTTTAATATTCCTTTCGTTTTGCTAAGTTAGATGTTTTAGAAAAAAAAAATTATTTCACAAAATAGATTTTTTTGTATTTTCTATAAAAAATTATGATTTTCAAAAAAATTAAATGATTTTATTAATTTATTATTGATTAAAAATTATTAAAATTTGAAAATTACGATATATTTATTATAATTATTTAATGAATTTTCTTAATATACGGAAAAACTCAAAAATTTATTTTTCTGAAACAGAGAAAATAATAAATTGTCAAATTATTAATTATATTTTTCATTTTAATATGAAATATCTTTTATCTTATTTGTAAATTGTGCTTATGTTTTAAATATTGGCGAGCATCTTCTTATCTTTGACTTCTCATATTCTTCATTTTCTTTATTTAAAATTTTTTAATTGACATATTTTTGGTAACATAGTAAAAACAAAGCAAGATTAAAAAGCAGAGTTAAAAAAAAAAGAAAATAACAGTGGCAGTAAATTTTATGAACATTCTCTCTCTCCTCAAGAAGTTGAAGTATCCGGTGAAGCTGCCGATACTCTCGGAGAAGTAACAGGAAACAGCGGCAAAAGCTGCGGCTCCGATTCCCTCGGAGTTGAAATAGGCGACCTATGCAAGTAATACCCTTTCTCCGAGATCGCTCTCTCTTCCTCCGACAATGGTGACATCCTGTCGAAAGGGTCACCGTCGTTCCCGTCGCCACCGTGTTTCAGCGGCGTCACGGGGCTGTTCAGTGCTAGCTTCGGGAAGTCAAGACAGCTAGGCGACAGAATCTCTTGATTCCTCGGCGAGAATCTTGGACTTCCGGCACCGTTCCCGCCGCCGATCATGAGTGTGTTAATCATGAGGCTGTTCTTGAGGCTGTTGCTGTTCGATCTCCTCTCGTATAGTTTGTTTCCCGTGTGTTTCTTCGGCTGCGTCGTTTTGACCGGTGGAATCACGAAAGTACTCTTGCCGGAAGGAGAGGGAGGAGGACGCGGCGAGTCTGGGGATCTCGGGGAGGAGGTGCCGGTTAGCATCTGGACGACTTGTTTGAAAGTGGAAGTGTCTGCTTGAACGAAAGTTGTTGGGTAATGATCAGATCTGGTGATGATGTGGTGATGTAAAGATCCATTGATGATGGAAGAGGAAGCTGATGATGAAGTAGTGGAAGACGGGTTTGGTTTTGTTGTGGTCTCCATAGATGTTTATTGAACTTTTTAGAAGTTCACCAAAGTCTATATGTAACTAGAAGTCTTCTGTGTGAGTTTGAGTGAAAGAGAAGATGATGATGAAACTAAAAAATGGAGAGTCTCCTCTTGAGGTTTTGGGATTATAAAAGAAGTTGGATTGGTTGTTTTTATTTAATTTGGAATCTTTCTTTATGATAAATAAAACTATTGCAATTAAAAAAAATATAGACAAATGAAAGTTGACATGAGGATTTGTGCCCAGGGGAATCAAAATATGTTTTATTAGGCAGTTTTTAAATTCTTACTTTGAATTTGTCTGCCATAGACTAGAGTGCATAAAGGAAATAAATTTGTAGATTAAATGAAAGAAGTGAACTTTGTCTTTATTAGCCCCTAACATTAAAATTTTACACATTATTAAGAGAGTGCTCGCATAATTGATATAGATTATTCGAAATCCAAAACTTTATGCAACAACAAATTATATTTGATATATCAAGAAAAAAAGAGTGACAAAAAGTTGACAACATAAATGCCTTTTCCTTTTCCAAAAAAAAAAGAGAGATATTCATTCATAATGTTCCTCTCCGCTGACGTAATAATCAAAGTTATATCTTTATATGCATGCCATACATGATACAGATATGAATATATAGGACTATCGTATCTAGGAAATGTTTCACATGCCAATCAAAGTAGTACACATACACCTATATTGTGTTTGCACATAATGTATGCGTGTGAGTGTGACATCGACGTATCAAATTTTTATTTGTGATTACAAATGAAAGAAACTTCAAGTTCTTTCTCTTAGTGGACTATCTATATGTGTGCGATATTGCATACTTTTTCAACTAAAAATTCTGGTAGATATATAAGCCCATGATACAGTCACAAGAAAAGATAGAGATAGCATAAGTGATAATAAAATAAATAATGAACTAGTCGACGTTTGAATAACGTACATAAATATAGACGGCACAATTATTTGGATTTTGTTTTCTTCCTCTACGACTCGTTCACATAAGTAGACTTTTGGCTAAATTTAGAGAAAATTTCTTGTTCATTTCAATTAGAATCAGTCTACTCAACATTTCTTTCCTAATTCTAACAAAAATATTTTGTGCAAGTTTCAATTTTTTTTTTTTTCCCTTCTGATTTTTATTGATGAAACTGAAAAAACATACAAGATGAAATCCAAATGCCAGCGGATACGACTTAAAATCCCTGAAATCCCTGGAAACATAGCCCACAACAGGGGATCGCAAACCCAAACAAGTGAACAACGGGTGACATACAACAACTACTAAGATCACTAGATTAATCTTCACTCTTACATCCAAACCCGTGAACAATCCTTGGTAGTGAGAATAGAGATGATACCTATTGGCTTTGATCAGCCGGATCTCTTCCGAGAGCCAGACAAGAGAGAGTAAGCGATGCAATGGCCTTCACAACTACGACACCAGACCAAACTTACATGAACCTTCAGTTCCATGAACCAAGCCAGAACCACAATGTCTAACACCAAAAACCAACTCAAGAAGCAAACAAACGCCTTACACTAAAGCTCCCTTCTCAACTGAACCTTCATCGGAAAATCTAAAGGCCTCAACCTCTTTATAATGCTTCAACTAACAGAAGCCACCGAGGACGAGAGAGGCAAATGACAATCCGGTAGACACACTTATTCAAAGGACAGGAGAAGAGCTCATAACAGAGAGATGGAGGCGACCAGAACCATGAATCTTCTCTTCTCAAAGGTGTTAGACCTGCTCTGCTCACCACACACCACTACACCGTCAACACATGACCGCACCATCAACACACCACCGCTTAAACCGTTGCTGAAACAAAAACCAAGAGGACAAACACTAAAACCCAACAAGAACGCCTCAGATTTTCAACCTCTCTGACAAGGAACATACGACAGATGGGATAAAAAGATGAAGCACAAGCCAAGACGAAGCAAACGAACAAGGCTGACACAAAACATGACCATCTGCACCAGAAATCTAAAAGGGAAACAACTCAAGATCTGTAGATCTAACAGATTCAAACCCCAAAATTTCTAGATCTGTTAACAGACAAAAAGGAGATGATGAGAGAGGTGAAGAGAAAACGAAATACAAGAGGACGAGTCACTCCGGTGGCGGCGAGGAGCGCCCACCACCGGAGAAAGCAACGAAAGGCTGGCTGCGCAAGTTTCAATTTAGACTGGCCTTTTTATAGAAACGGAGGAAAAAGAAAGATGCGACAGGCGTGCATGTATTGAGCCGCAAACCCTAATGATAATATATAAATTAAAAGTCACCTGACCGTCGGGACACTTGTAATGCCAAAGATTGGTTTGTTTCCCTTGGTTGAACGAGCTAATACTCCCATTAGTCTACTTCTACTACCTTTAATTAACCTTGGTTGGTTTGGCCGGTCCAAATTTAAAATATTAGTATATAATTGTCCATAAAAAGCATAATATATGTTTATGGAAAATAGTAGTAGTACATACTGTGTTTGGGATAAACTTTAATTCGTAGAAGTACAGATGTTGCGATATACCGGTTTGGTTCATTTTCAATAAAGCTTTTTCTCTTCTCTAGTCTGCGTACTTAACTAATCAGTTTAAACGAGATTTGGGGTTATATTGATACATTCTTGGTTAATGTAGGCAAATCATGTTTCATCATAGCTGTGGTTGGAAGTCAATTGCAATAATTTGATGGTGGGACAAAGACTATTAATTAGTGATTATCTATGAAAGCGAGAAAGGAGCTCATGTAAATAACTAAACATTAAAGAAGATGATGTATCTTTACTGCCTAACCCACAGTCGGTTCCTACTTTCGTTCCTTTTACTTATTTTGGTTGCTAATGTGCTTTGGAATATATTCATACTACTTCAAATTGAATTTTGTACTATTAACTATATTTCATCCACCATTAACTGAAAAGGAAAAATTCAAAGTTTTCATGGTAAGCTAACGATGCTTATATTAGTGGCTAAGAAATGCTTTATTGTCATTATCACTAAGTAGTTAGATTCTACCTAATTAAGCATATTTTCAGGCTAGGTTAAACCATCCTCACATTATTATTCAAACCACATGTTCACGTACCTGAATTCTGCTGCAAAAGAATAACATCCAAGTTTGGTTATCAATATAAATGATTTGGATCTTCTTTTTGGGACTGATAGATGTTTGATGATATTTAACTAATAATTAACCAGCGTCCACAGCATAAAAAAGATCCAAACACAAGTGGCCACCACCAATTTTAATCGGCTGCAAGTCTTTGACAGTAAAGTTTTTTAAAAAAGTCTTTATACACAAGTAAAACAATCGATAAAGTATATAGTTACTTTTTCCACACGAAAATACTAATGTAATGAAATAGAGGACACAAACGCGAACATGTTAAAAACTCAGAGCTCACAGTCGGATTTAAGTTTAACCCATGGCCAAGAGCTGCATAGGTTTCGTCAATTAAAGTTCAAACATCAAGAAATGAAAAGCGATTAAGCGTGTTAAAAAACGATTAAGCAAAAAAAAAAAAGCTATTAAACAAAACAACTTCTTGCATATATACACTCATATTTAAAAGATATACGATTAAGCAATTTTTTGTATAAGCTTGGTTTCTTTGAAAGTGCAAGTTGTTTCATTTTAGGCCAATATAAACCCAGTAGGATATAAACCCAATGAAAAGTGGATGATAACCCCTCTATTTCTCTGTTATACTACTATTGATAATTAAATTCAGTGTGAAAATAATAAATAATTTGAGAGAACATGAGGCTGAAGCTATAGGCATAATAGACTGTCAGGTATAGGTTACAAGATATCATGTGCGTATTGTCTTGGAACAGTTTAACAGAGCACATCGTATATTTTTCTTTGAAATAACGAAAAATTCTTGATGTTTTTAAGAGTTATTATTGATCGCATATGCTCGACGGAATGCACACTACACTGGCTCCTCGGAGGCCACCGGTCAACATTTAGCAACTAGTCAACGTAATGCTTCAAGTGAAGCAATGAATTTGTGGAAGTGAGAAGTGAACGACACGTTGACTGAAAACATTAGAATGTACTCTTGGTCGCGAACTTATGCAAGCAAGCTTAATGGGCATGTGACTCTGACCGAGTTTCGTGGCACATCTGCCATCACCAAACGTGAGAGGTTTGCATAGATTTCGGTGTGAGACAACTCATGCATGAACTGCTTGACTTCTCAAGTTCTCAGAACTACAGTAGAATGTCCTATAGTATTCTCTAAGTGAGAACTGAGAAAAGTAACTTGGAGAAAAATGTGATGGTGTTGATTCCGTGACCAGATTTCTCCACGGTTAAGATTTTCTTCAAAACAAAAATTCTGCGATTATTTAAACCACACATGCTTCCATCAGAGAAGATTGACGATATTTTCTGACTAAAGACAATATTAATTAACCAATAAATGTGAAATGTTATGCCACAGTTATATGTTTGTGACTTGAGAAACATTAGCCATAGAAACTATCTTCTGCGGTTAAGAAATTCAATTAATCGTCATTACACAAAATATATATTTTCATAAGCTTATGTACCATTTTAAAAAATCATATTGATCAAGATGACAACTAATCTATTCTATTAAAATAGAAATCACCTCAATTTATGAGTAATTTTTATGTTGGATCTATCCTAAAAAGTCATATTTCATCTATCCTCTAATTATATCATTATTATGAGTTACTAAAACACTCCATATATTCGTACTATAATGACACCTAAGCCTACAATTTCGGTTTGGTTAACCAACATAGATTTTATTCATCGTTATTGAATTACAATCTGTCTCATGAAATGTGGTTAACCTGTAATACACAACCATCGAACCGAACATTTTTAAAATATTCATCCGGTTTGGTCTAAACATTTAATAAACAAAACCTAATCATATTTTACCCGGTTTGGTCTGACCCTCCGTCGTGCTCTTGCCTCTTGGTCCTGCTCTGCTCCTCCGCCGTGAGTCCGTGACCGACTCTCCTCTCTCACCGCGAAATCACCAAGACAAGTTTCCATCGTCATTGAGTCGAAGCCATCCATCACGGGATTTCTCGTCCAGGCCTTCTCAACTCTCCTTCATGCTCTCAGCCATCACCATCGTCGGAATCAGCCTCAGACTCGGCGAAGAGAAAGCATCGTTCTCTCCAATGGTGGATTTGAGAATAATTTCCATTTGGCCCTTGAACCTTCGGATACTTTCAAACTGGCCCCATACTTGCGATTTTACAGACACAACCTCCTGAATTAAACCCCATACTTTTAATGTTCCAATTTGGCCCTCCGTGTATTTGCAGAATGGTGCGTTGGCTTTTGCTTCTTTTCAGTTTAGCCCCAACGTCTTAAAATGTGAAGATTGACCCTCGATTTTCGCCCAAAACTACTTAAATGTGCAATCCAAACCTTGTGATATGCAAATGAACACTTTGCAATATATAGACCTATTGTGCAATCTAATGAGATCAAAATGAGATGCTAAAAATCTATAAAAAGATGAGATATCATGTATGAGTTTGATATATGTATTATTATTTGTAATTCTATTGTCACACTTAAACAGAGAAAGATAGCTGGAGATTAAAGTGAATCTATGTAACCATTTAAGTGAATCAATGTAACCATTTAGGTGAATAACTGTAATCGTTTGATTTTTAATGATGAATCATTGCAATATATGGTGATAAACTGTTGTAATTTTTGTAATTGTAGCATTTAATGATAAGCAATTGCAACTTTTGATACTAACCATTGCAACAATTAGCTCATCCTCACAATATTTGACTGCCAACCATTGCAAAGCTTAGTAAAGAGTTATAGAAAATGACAAACCAGAAATTGCAACATCGAAAATAGATTAGAAAAGAGAGAGATATTATTCAAAGATCACTAAAGATATTTGAGAAATACATATAAACAGAAAAATTTCATTAGTTTTGAATATGTAGTCAAAATGTGTAAACAAGTGTGTTTTCCTTTTCAAAATTGCATAGATTCTTAAGAAAATTGTCTTTTCGTTAAATCATACCTAATTTTATGCACTTTCTTCAAATTATCTAAAAGTATTAGGTGATTTTATTTATTAGATAATTTATTTATTTTAAATTTATATATTTACAAAATATATTAATAGTTATGTTATGAGGTCTCATGCTATTTCTCTTTGGTCGGTTAAAGTTAAACTTTAAGTACAAAATAATTGATGTAAACAATTTTTTATCGTATTGGATTTACTTGTTATCAAGTGGTAATCGAAATAAAGGGAACATCAATGTTTGTATATTTGCAAAAACTGACTCTTATCGTTAGAGACAAAAACATTGAAAACATTGATGCCAAAACGATTATTATAATATATATATATATATCAATTTAGCAGTGAAAATAAAATGTTTATATATATATATACAGGAAATAAAACACCCGTGCGGTTACGTAAAAACAAAAACACTAAAAACATTGATGCCAAAACGATTATTATAATATATATACCAATTTAGCAGTGAAAACAAAATGTTTAGAACACCTGTACGGTTACATGGATCAACATCTATTTTTGAATTAAAGACCCAAACCATTTAGCTAATAAATAAATTTCACGGGATCATC
Source organism: Brassica napus (assembly GCF_020379485.1). Classification (NCBI taxonomy): domain Eukaryota; kingdom Viridiplantae; phylum Streptophyta; class Magnoliopsida; order Brassicales; family Brassicaceae; genus Brassica; species Brassica napus. The sequence goes on along the minus strand of NC_063438.1, from coordinate 23,591,391 downwards.
CTCATCTCTTCCTCATCTTAGAATGTACAACATCAGAAGTCCTAAAGCTTCCTCGTATATTCTCTGAAGTTTGTTTCCTTTATCCCTGCCTGCTACATTTTGAACTCATAGCCTCGAGGGCTCGATAATATTTCCAGTGTTACAAAAATAAAATAAGTAAAGGTCTCCAATACACCTCATGATTCGCTCGTCCTTTTTTTTTTGTCAAGGGCCTCGGGGCCTATTAGCCCGATCTACTGGTCTAACTTAATTTTGAAGTGTCCAACTAAAGATTTACCACCTCACCATATAACACTTGCCTCTTGGCCTCTTGGGGTTAGGTTGTTTGTTGATAAAAGGATCCCTTCAAAGCAAATAGATATTGGTTTCTGCCTTTTCAAATTTTTGATCATTTATCTATACTTTTGAAAGTTTGGAATATATTTGATTCGAAGACTTGATTTAGCTTTGCTGACAGATGTTAAATTGAGTTTTGCTGAGATTGTTTACTGTTTATCCGGGATGTAATAGCGAGACTCCAAAATGGATTCAGTCCACAACCATTCATTTAAAAGACAGCTGGAGGTCTCCATGGACTCTCACAAGCTCCTACTGAAAATTATGATTTTTTTTTTATTTTTTTCAGACAGCTCTCTAAACAAACAGAAACATATTTAACTACCATCTAAGGTTATGAAGAACTCCAAAGAACTATAAGATAAATTTGGAAGTCCTGAATCAGCTTCTCCTTCACTGACTATACCTCTCTTTCTCCAATTAGGTAAAGTCAAAAAACCTTTTTTTTTTACCGTCTCTTTCCTTCCTCATTTTCACCGTAATAGTAAAAACACAAGGAAGAGCACTAGAGCAAGTGCAGCAGAGGAGAGTCCCCAAACCCAATACCTCTGAGCCTTTCTACGGTTTAGGATAGCTTTAGGAAGAGCTTCGGTTCCTCTTGCACGGTGTTTGTACCTGAAACTCCTCTTTGGAAACACTGATCTCTGTTTCTCTTTCCCCGAGACTGCTATAGTACTCACCTTTTCAAGCTCATTGATTGCTTCTTGTGATTTGATAAGAGAAGAGTTTGATGCAGCTTTCTTCTTCGCCTTCTTCTCACACTCCTTAAAAACAAAATAAATAATTTAGAAACACACCAATGAATAAGAAAGTGATAATGACACAAAGAGCATTAGTAAGTAACTTGCCTTGAGTTTCTTTTCGGCTTCCTTTTGAGCTCTTATAGCAGCTTTAGCAGTAGCTTTCTCTTGTAGCTTCCTCTTCCTTTCCATAGCTAACTGAGCTTTCTCTAGCTGCTCTTCTCTTTTCTTCTCCTTCAATGTTTCTTCATCAACCTCTCCTTCTTTTTTCGGATTCTCATACACCGGGAACTCCAAGTCTATAACATCACTCTCCTCAGCACTTGACCTGTTGAACTCCATCGCCTTCTTCCTCACTTCTTTCTTTTGCTTTTCAGTGATTACATTCCCATCTTGAGACGAGTTTGAGCTGGAATCTTCTCTGTTGGTCTTGTGAACCGCCATACCTTCCTTTCTTGTCTTAACCAGCTTCTCCCAAACAGCTTGAGCTTCACCTTCAGTATCTCTAATCCTCCCATCTCGGCTCAGCTGTCTTTCACAGAGTGAATGCGAGATTCTCTTCACGTAGTCCTCTCTATAAGCCTTGTCATTGTTCCAACGACCCATGAACCTATCAACCTATTAAAAAGATAGGCTCAGGATTAGATTCTTTCGAATCTCAATCAATCCTGCAATTAGACGGGACGAGAACAAACAAACCTCAGAGCTAGAGTACACTTCAAGGTCTCTAACGTTTCCAGAAGCAGCCAGTTCTTTGGCTCTCTTCATAACAGCAATGCTGTGGTAAAACGCAGCGTTCTAACAAACAGCAAAACCAAAATGCTATTAGATCTTTGAGATCGATAAGCAAAACTAACATAGAGACAAAATAACTTTTACCCCTTTGTCTCGCTCTATCCTCAGCATCTTAATCCTTTCATATGATTTGTCTCTCTGCTCAAGTATGTATGACATTTCTGCTTCCAGAACCATGACCTTGTTCTGAGTCTGTCCTATTTTGTCACTCAACTGCTGAATGTTCCATGCAATAGCTTCAAGCTCCTTCTTTACTTCATTCATTTCCACAGCCATTAACTGAATGTTCCATGCAAACAAAAAAGAAACCACACATCATTACAATATATATAGTAAAAGCCCTTAAAGTTCATTAGCTTCAGTAGAGCCTACCTTGAGACTGTGTACCGAAGCTTCTTTCTGCGCAAGAGAGTCATCACTTAGAGCCATCCCACCAGGCTTCTCGGTCCCTTGAAGCATCCAATCTTCTGTGTAGATCTGCATCCTCCAAATTAAACAATCAGCCACTTTAACCCTTCACTATACAAGAAATGGGTTTAGAAAAAAAAAAAAAAGTTTGCGTTACAAGATGGTCAAGTTCATCACTGCTAGAGCACCGTAGACGTTCCTGCAGAGAATCAAACTCCACCTTCTTATCTTCCAAAACCACTTTACGTCCGTGCGATTTAGCAACCAAACTCTCCATTAGAGCATACAAAGACAACAACTCAGCCTAACCAACCAACAACAACAAACCCAAAATAAAAAATAAAAACTTTGGAAACAGTAATCATCACATAAAACAAAAAAGGCTTTTTTACCCTTTGTGACTTCTGAGCACTGTAGATATCAATCCTCCGTTTATTCCAGTGATAAATCTCGAAATCAGCTGCATCGATCTTGGATTTGACGTCGTGATCATCGTAAGCAGGCTGCTTAACGAAGTAGAAGGAGAAAAGCTTGGTTTCACGCCATCCCGGTGAACTATCGCCGGAGAAAACAGTAGCGTCTTCTTCGGTGGTTACAGTCGATTCACCGCAGTTTGAGCCGCCGCCGCCGGATTGGTCGCTTCCGAAGAATATAAGGTCGTTCATCTCCGGCGGAGGAGGAACCACCTCGAAGCCATCACAGTATATAATTTGAGCACCCATTTGTTTTTGTTCCTTAAAGAAAAGAAGAGAGGAACATCACTATAAGAAGAAGAAGAAGTGGTGACATTGTCAATTAAACGTAAACTCATGTCAAGACAAAAACTGTTCAAGAAGTATATGTCAGATAAATTGAATACACGGTCAGCAAATAAAGAAGATTTAAGAACATGCGAGAATCTGATAAAGAACAAAAAGGATGTGAATCACCAATCAACAACAAAGATATATATCCTTTAAATCAGATTTCGACAAAATTATTATTGAGCTCGGATATTTTTTTTTTAAACGTAGAATTGAGGAAAAATATTTAAGACTATTTTAAAGAAAAATTCAACCTTTTACACTTTAACGGAAAAGGTTTTGGGGATTTACCTTAGAAAATGAAACTAGTGTAAAACAGATTCTCGAGAAAATCTCAGGGTTTTGGGCTGAAGAGGAAAAAAAGATCGGGTTTTTAGGGAGAGAAGAGACAACCCTCCTTCTGTTTCTTTTGTCTGTCGTCAATGGAGAGAGAAGAAGATCAGACAGATATCTCTTTTTTTCGCTATTTCTTTCAAAACTCTATCTTAATACTTTTTTTTTAAATAAAGATTTTCTTGTTCATCCTATTAATCTCATTTTAATAAGGAAATGTCGATAGATTCTCTTATATTTATATTCTTTCTTTTTTTATTTATTTTTTATTTTAAACCAATTTTGTCAAACGTTTAATGTTTTTAGACCTTTTCATATTTCTTTTCTAATTTTTTTATGATTAACAATGTTATGATGACAAAAAAAAAACAAAGTTCTTGAATAAAACACGGCTACTTATTATCACTATTATTAATTTACTAAATTGATTTGTTCTCGACCGGCAGTTTAGTAATGTTAATGACAAGAAGAAAAGAGAGAGAGAGAGAGAAGAATCTATCCCAATAGTGGTTAGGATTTTGGATAGTCGAAGTCAACTTTTATTATATAAGTTGACTATTGACTAGTTTATATGGCATTAATTCTTTTCAGGTCCCTTTATATTGCATGTATGCAATGAGAATTTGGCAAGAAAAAAGAAAGAAAGTTGATTTTTATATTAATATAAAATTTGTTCCTTCTGTTTCACACATTATTAAATTGAAGATTTTATTTCTGTTTTTATAAAAGGTGTCCTGCTATATTTTAAATACAAAATTTTAATAACATTTTTTACCTTTTACTTTTCTATTTTTTAGTTAATTAGAGAAACATATATAGTGCATAAATAAAGAGTAACACTGTCCTTTTAAATAATTTTTCAATATGTGTGAAAATCTCAGATAACATTCTTTACGGAGCAGTATTTATTTTATTTAGAAAATAATTTACCTACACTAATAACTTATGGATTATAAATCTAAATACTAACAAAGCATGGCTACAAAATATAACAGGACACCTTTTATAAAAGCATAAATAAAATCTTTACACTAATAATGTGTGAAACCAAAGGAAATTGTTTTATATTAATAAAAAGTCAACTTTCTTTGCTTGACATATATAGGATGGTCTTATATTCAATGTTTTCTGACTCACTACATTAACGTGATTGGATTTATTCACGTCTCCTAAAATCCATTCAAGTAAAGAACATTAACCGGTCAGTATGAGGAGGGTTGCTTGCCTTATCGCATACCAAAACCAGTAATGTTTTCAATGCTTATAGTTGAATAGGCATACCAAAACCAGTAATGTTTTCAATGCTTATAGTTGAATAGGCATACCAAAACCAGTAATGTTTTCAATGCTTATACTTGAATTCAAAAATTCATATTGAAATTGTAAGTAATGTTGATAAATCAATCTCGTGGTCCTTATTCTATTGATGGGATGCATAGGCAAAGACAAAATCCCATTTGCTATATTAATTACAGTATTTAATAGTATTTGGATTAAGGACGAAACAAAAGGAGTTTTAAGCCTTTAATTATGTGGTCTTTACTCATCGGTTACAATCTTTTTTTAGTGGACAATTATACATACGTTACGTAAAGAAGTTAAGTAACGCTATAAAACGAAACATGTCGGACTAGTATTATAACCCATTAAAATTCTCCAATAATCACAATTTTTTAACTAAAGATGAATAATCATAAATTTTAAATATATCATTTAAAAAAAAGAATTCATGTTTAGAATAAGATATCTCTATATATTAATCTTATGCTCATCTAATAAGACGAACAAGGACGAGTCAACACAATTGCCTTATAACTGCGCGTTTTCACGTCCATGTACTTTGAATTCGCTTTTTAACAAGCTGATACAAACGACAACAACTGTAGACATTTGTATATAAGTGTCTCTCTGAGCTGCGTCATCTTTTCATTTGGAGAAATTCGCGGATCCTATCTCACACATAGTTTTTTCATCTTCATTCCAACAAAACAAACATCCTCCATCAATTTTGCATGGAAACAAATAGGGATTGAGACAAGCCAAGTAATTGCCATTTTTGATATATTTGGTAATTGGTTTCGCTTATTCGAGTAATATAAATCGGGATTTACAATTTCAAATACTTGCTAAAAATGATGTACTTGCAAATTACTTACTCCTGTCTTATTACTCTCTACTTGTGAACTATCTGTAACTATAAATTTTTTTACTAATTATTTATAATTTATTTGATAATTATTTATTTATTTTAGTTATTTAAATTTTGCATATGAATTTTAGAAAACATTAGGTAGTTAGAATTCCAAAATAATTTTTTTTCTTTTTTATAAATAGTATCATATGTTTTAAATCAATATGAGATAACATCAAAAAGAAACAATGAAATGTTTTCATTCATATCATGTATATAAAGTAAAAAAACTATAAATATTTCTATAAATATATCATTTTTTAGAAAGTATAAATATACCAATTTTTATGTATTTAACGTATAAACAAATTATTCTACTATAGTTTAGATTTTTTTTGTTCAAAAGAATAAATTGATAACAAACCACGAACAATAAGCCAACTTGATCGGAAATACATAAGCCAACAAAAACAATTCAACCGTCTTTCCGGAGCCACAAACTGACAGGGATTGAAATCTTTTTGGAGCCATAAACAAAAAAACATGCATTTTCCGGAAAGTAACCGATTCGTAATATCTATTTTAGATTTCATTTATTAGATTATATAATAACTTGACGGGAAATACATAAGCCAACAAAAACAACACAACCGTCTTTCCGGAGCCACAAACTGATAGGGATCAAAATCATTTTGGAGCCATAAACGAAAAAAGCATGCACTTTCCGGAAACTAACCGATTCATAATATCTATTTTAGATTTCATTTATTAGATTATATAATGACTTGATCGGAAATACATAAGCCAACAAAAACAACACAACCGTCTTTCCGTAGCCACAAACTGACACGGATCAAAAACAAATTGGAGCCATACACGAAAAAACACACACTTTTCGGAAACTAGCCGATTCATAATATCTATTTTAGATTTCATTTATTAGATTATATAATAACTTGATCGAAAATACATAAGCCAACAAAAACAACACAACCATCTTTTCGGAGCCACAAACTGAGAGGGATCAAAATCTTTTTGGAGCCATAAACAAAAAACACTCACTTTCCGGAAACTAATCGATTCATAATATCTATTTTAGATTTCATTTATTATATTATATAATAACTTGATCAGAAATAGATAAGCCAACAAAAAAAACACAACCGTCTTTCCGGAGCCACAAACTGACAGGGATCAAAATATTTTTGAAGACATAAACGAAAAAAACACGCACTTTCCGGAAACTAACAGATTCATAATATATATTTTAGATTTCATTTATTACATTATATAATAAATTGATTGGAAATACATAAGCCAACAAAAACAACACAACCGTCTTTCCGGAGCCGCAAACTGACAGGGATCAAAATATTTTTGGAGCCATAAACGAAAAAAACACGCACTTTTCGGAAACTAACCGATTCATAATATCTATTTTAGATTTCATTTATTAGATTATATAATAACTTGATGGAAAATACATAAGCCAACAAAAAAAAACACAACCATCTTTCCGGAGCCACAAACTGAAAGGGATCAAACAAATTTTGGAGCCATAAACAAAAACCACGCACTTTCTGGAAAGTAATTGATTCATAATATCTATTTTAGATTTCATTTGTTAGATTATATAATAACTTGATGAAAAATACATAAGGCAACAAAAAAACACAACCATCTTTCCGGAGCCACAAACTGAAAAAGATCGAAATCTTTTTGGAGCCATAAACAAAAAAATACGCACTTTCCGGAAAGTAATCGATTCACAATATCTATTTTAGATTTCATTTATTAGATTATATAATAAATTGATTGGAAGTACTTAAGCCAACAAAAACAACACAACCGTCTGTCCGGAGCCACAAACTGACACGGATCAAAATATTTTTGGAGCCATAAACGAAGAAAACACGCACTTTCCGGAATCTAACCGATTCATAATATCTATTTTAGATTTCATTTATTAGATTATATAATAATTTGATCGGAAATACATAAACCAACAAAAACAACACAACCATCTTTTCGGAGCCACAAACTGAAAGGGATCAAAATCTTTTTGGAGCCATAAACGAAAAAATATGCACTTTCCGGAAACTAAGCGATTCATAATATATATTATAGATTTCATTTTTATCAATATTTAAGATTAAACACGTGCTTTTATTTACTACTAAAAAATAATTTCTAGCGGATGAACCAACTCAAACTATTCAGGATCCGATTGTTTGCAACTGTGATGCCTTGGACTTTACAATTTTTTTTTTTTACAAACTTTAGTCATTAAAAACTGAATGGGACTTTAGAAAACACCTACCATGTTCGCATTTGAGTTGTCGATTACTCGGCCGAGTACTCGCTTTGCCGTAGAGAAAACACCCAATTCGACTGGTCTAGACGGTCAACGATTTATTCTCGTGTGTTGACCGCGTAATACGAAAATCGCCGTGTAATTGTTTGATCCGAGTAGGTCTAATTGGGCCATATATTCATTTTCTGTATAATAACAACACAAACCCAAATACTTATTTTTTTCTATTTCTGTATAATTGGGTTTGATCCTATAGAATCTGACCCATGTTCTCATTGAGCGAAGGATACGAAATAAGGCCATTTATCAGTTCTCTGATCTTTCTTTAAATACTGAGTTGAGTTTGAGATTTTATTTGTCGAAGAAACCCTAATATCACGAGCTAAGAAAATCGAGTGTTTAAATCTAAGACCAAATCAAGTATTGGATATCTCTTTTCACTTGATTTCTTTCTATGTTCCTTTATTTTTACTTGATTTCAATTAGTTTTTGGGTTCTTGTTTCGTCACGACTCGAGCTTAATGTGAGGAACGTGATGTTTTTTTCTCAAGTTATGTTTTTGTCTTTGTTTGTTTTTGCTTTCAAAGTCAAGCTGACATTGTTTTATTTTTCTTTGCAGGTGTAACGTACAAGATATTCTAACACATCTTTCTATTACACCGTAATAACTTGATCTTTGAAGATTATAACTAACTTTTTGTATATTCTTAAGAGCAAGACAATATCTTTTTGGCGTATCCCGTGTATAGAAATTAGCATTTGTTTTTTTGAACTCGATGTGGATTAGAAGAAATTTCAATATATTTTGGAGTATAAGTTCTATGTTATAAATTTATAATATATAAGCTTTATGTTATAAATTTATGAACTAATATATATATATAAATATTAATTATTAAAAATTACACTCCGATTAATTACTGCTTTTTTGAAAACTCGCTAGGTCCGACGTCGCCGTCCGACTCGCGCCTAGCGCAATTTCTAACATGGCCTAAAACCATAATTGTTGTTTTTAAAAAACTTTTACGTCACACCTTTTACGTAACAATTTATGTGAAGAGTAAATCCAGTTATTGTGGCTTTGAGAATTTTTAGGAATGCTTTAAAGTCTTTAGAAATTCTAAGGTTTGATTGATAATTATTTGATTTTAAAGACTTTGGATTTAATTTAAAATCTCAACCTCTCTATACAGTAGAAACATCTGTTTAAAGGCTTCTACACCCATGTATAGGAATCAAAGCTTATCGAAAGTTTCAGAGTACTGTATGCATAGCTGTTCGTTGTGGTCGTCTGCTGCTGCGGAGAGAACCTGTCCATCGAAGATGTCGTAAATGAATAACCGTCCGTCGATCTGTCATGGAGAAAACTTCATCGTGGAATCCTTGTCCGTGTAGTGATTTCATCGATATAGCATATGTTGCAGGGATGGGCAAACCTTTCGAAAGAATGTGGGGTCGGTTGACAACAGTAAATTTATATAAATTTGATTTGTAAGCTTTGTTCATTAGTTATCAACAACAAAATTGGTGTGTAACTGAACCACTAAACCCACAAAACTCGGGTTCAATTCCTCCAACAGCTTTTAGATCTACTTTTTGCATTTATATAATATATTTTGACTCTGGTAAATTTTAATGCCGAGTCTATCACTGGTTATAGGTAATTGATCATTATATATAATAGAATCATAGATTATAATGTGTTAGGGGTTGATTGGCAAATGCTGTAAGATCTCTCTACATCCTAAACTATTTCTACATTCCAAAATTTTGTCAATTATGCTTTGTAAAGATTTTTTAAAGCTACAGATTTTTTTTTCTTTTTTATTTATTTTTAGTTGCTTTTGAAAATTTATATGTAAGTCATTGAATCTTTTTAAACCTACGGATAATATTCTATAGCAAAATTATCTACATCCACTTCAAAAAAAATCTACAGTTTTATTTCTAAAACAAAAATATAAAGCTACAATTCCTTCCGATCAATCCCCTTGCTAGTGTTAAAAAATGTCCCGTCAGGTTTACAAAAAGAAACCCCCGTAAAATATGGATTGAAAATAAAGGCTCGATTGATTTGAACAGATGGGCTTTAGTCCACATTGAGATGTATAATAGATTCTAAGTTACTAGAAGCCCATTGCGACTTAACGATGATCTCGTGACTACTCCACGTGCCTGTCGATCTTAGTTAAGCGCGTTACTTGTTACCACGTAATCGGCGCAACAAACATACATTAATTTTTTATTGTAGAAAGTCGCATTCTAATGCCAAAAATAAAAATTACTCAGCTACATTCACATGTGAAAGCAAAAACTTCTGGAGACTCTTGCTCTGGTCCCTACTTAAAAAAATAACTATTCTTGTGTTTACAATTATTTCTTTTTAAATTACACTAATTTATTTAAATTGTCTTACATTGGTAAATATTTAATGAAAAAATCCACTTCTAAGGCAAAAAAACTTTATCAGACCAAGTGAAAATAATTGCGTTAAATATGTAAATATCTAATTAATTCGTTACTAGATAGTAGATACACACTGACGGTCAGGATTTCCACACGTGTCTCGCTTCAGCTTCCTCTACGCACGCGTATCCAAGCTTGTCGGTGCTGAGTTCGAGGGTTTGTGCTTTGGGCCGTTTTAGCTTATTGGGTTAGCTTTTGGTTAGTTTTGTTAGCCCGTTAGTATTGTGAGTTTTTGTATTTGGGCTTCGGCCGTTGGGCTTGGCCCGTTCTCTTTATTAAAACAAAAATTCACACTCAAGTAAATAAAGAAAGCGAGAGTTGCTATCACATTCACATTACCATACGTGTCTGTTACACTGGCTACGCAATAAATATATGTTTTGTCATAAAAAGGGAAAGAGTCCTAATCCTCTACACTCACATCCACAGATACTATCTGATTCATCCATTGGCTGGCGGGTCTGGTTACGTGTCGGCCTCTGATTAGCTTACTTGTACGGTCTTAGTGTAAACTGCAGAGAATAATTAAAGAGTTTTTCTTTGTCTTCTGCGTTTTAAATTAATCAAAAAATTTAAAACCAAAAATCGTGTAGATTCCTGTAATAAAGGAACAGAGAGACAGAAGTAAAGTGCTGAATGAATAAAAAATTTCTTTGTTTCAATATATAAAAATAGAAAATTTCAACGAATTGGGAGTATCACACACGCTCATCGAATTTCCAGGTTAGAAAAATCGTGAAGTTTGAATTTTCTATTTTGTTTATTGAGATCTCACTGTCTCTCTTCTTCATCTCTTCTATATAACTTTACTACTCTCAGACACACAGGAGTGTTCCCCGTGTTCTTGAGCACAAAGTATAGCATCAAGAAAGCGCATACAAAAAAAACTTTCCTTTGCATCTACGCAACGAACCAGGTTTCTTCATCTCATTAATCTCTATCGTCTTTCAAGCTTTCGTTTCTCGATCTCTTTTTCTAAATCTCTAGATTTGTTTCTTGTTATTGGTGGGATAAGATTAGTATGTTCTCCAGTGCGGTAGATCTAAATCGCAGCTTCGAGATTCTGATGGTGTCGGTGGTTTGTGACAATCGTTTTTATATTTGATCGATAATAAAAACTTGATCCTAGGGATAATCTACGACAAGGGTTTTTTAAAATATTCCTTTTTTTGTAATCGGTAATGTCCCTTTTGAGAGGTTTTAAGAGCTGCTTAAAGTTGCTTAATAGTATGAGGTTAATCTAGCTGCTGAGATGTCCTATTGATTGATTGGTTGATGATGAATCCTGGTCCGAAGATGTTTTTTATGGAGAAGAGAGCGTTGTTGTCTTAATTGAATTATCTACTATGTTTCGTAATTTTCAAGCTTTGATGTTGCGTGAGAATCTGGCAACTTAAATGTGCGTGTTTTAGTAATCTTCTTGTGGCTCTCAAAACTCCTACTAAGGTTTCTCACTGTCTCTGTCTGATAGGTGTCTGATCGAGAGCCTGAACTCGAGATTGTTTGCTTATCCTAAAAGATTCAAGAAGAGCTGTGAATCAAATATACATACACTTGACGGTTTTCTTCCAGAAAGGCTTTGTTTGTTTTCTCGTCTCATGATCACTGCTTCACAGCAATGGGGTATGTAGTAAACGTGGAGAAGAGATGGGTATTCCCTCTCGTCATCACATCTCTCGTCTGCGTTTTCCTCCTCGCAACCTCTTTCAACATGGGCCTCGTCTCCTCCCTCCGCAAAATCAACGGCATTTTCTCCATCATCCCTTCCCCTCTCTCCAGAAACCAAACCACCAAGCTCGACTTCGCCGAGTCCAAAGTCGCTAAGCAACAAACCCTTCCTCCTCACGAAGACAAGCTCCCTCGTTTCGCGTACCTCGTCTCCGGGTCCAAAGGAGACGTGGAGAAGCTCTGGAGGACGCTTAGAGCAGTGTACCATCCGAGAAACCAGTACGTTGTTCACTTGGATCTCGAGTCTCCCGTGGATGAGAGATTACAGCTGGCTTCTCGGATTAATAAGGATCCTATGTATGCTAAAACCGGGAATGTCTATATGATAACAAAGGCTAATCTTGTCACGTATAGAGGACCGACGATGGTGGCTAATACACTTCACGCTTGTGCTGTTTTACTTAAGAGAAGCGCTACCTGGGATTGGTTTATTAATCTCAGTGCGTCAGACTATCCCCTGGTTACACAAGATGGTAATTAACAAAACAAGCTTTGGTCTTATATCTTGTGTTTGATTAACTTACTGACGCTTTTCTCTGTATTTAAAGATCTGCTTCACACGTTTTCGACTCTTGACCGGAACCTAAACTTTATCGAACACACAAGTGATCTTGGTTGGAAAGAGTAAGTTTTTTTTTTTTAACCTTCTTTGAACTTTTCTCTTTGTGTTCTGATTTGTTTTTTTTCCTTGTGAAGGGAGAAGAGAGCAATGCCAGTAATGATTGATCCTGGACTATACATGTTGAACAAATCAGATATATACTGGGTCACACCTCGTCGAAGTTTGCCAACTGCGTTTAAACTATTCACTGGTTAGTCAGTCCTCTTTGAAGCTCCATTGCTGCTGTAGATTCTTAACTCTTCTTGTTGTCACAGGATCTGCTTGGATGGCTCTGTCACGTCCCTTTGTAGAGTACTGCATATGGGGATGGGACAACTTACCACGAACTCTCCTAATGTACTACACCAACTTCGTCTCATCGCCAGAAGGTTACTTCCAGACTGTGATCTGCAACGTCCCCGAGTTCTCAAAAACCCCGCTCAACCATGACCTACACTACATCTCATGGGACACTCCGCCGCAGCAGCACCCTCACGTGTTGTCCCTCAACGACACGTCGCAGATGATATCCAGCGGTGCTGCGTTCGCTAGGAAGTTCAAAAGAGACGACCAAGTGCTCGATATGATCGATAAGGAGCTGCTTAATAGGAGAAATGGTGATGATGGTTTTACTCCTGGTGGGTGGTGCGGTGGGAAACCAAAGTGCTCTCAGGTTGGTGATGTGGCTAACATTAAGCCTGGTGCTGGAGCTCAGAGGCTTCAGGGACTAGTGGACAGGTTAGTCAACGAGGCTAAAACAGGAGTTAATCAGTGTAAATAGATTGAGGAATCGAATCCAGGGAGGGAGAGTGAGACTGTTTCTTACCATATATAATATATATACATATAGGGCTTAGAGAGACACTATTTAGACATTGTTTTGATTGAGTTAGATGCCTTGTATACCACGACACTTACTAGTCTCATATTGGAGATTAGTTTTTTTCCTTGTTTGAAGCCATTTCACAAACTAAATAAAAATTATAATCTCTTTTTTCCTATTGAGATGTTTCAATGTATAAACATAGTTATTCTTTCAAAAAACAATGTATAAACATAGTATACAAATACAAAGATTCAATATTTGTATCCTCCCTTTTCTATACACAATCCTATTCTTTTTTGGTAACAATTGTTTTATCCTATAGCACTCCGAACAAAACAGATCTCTTGCCAAGAAGAAACTACCTTCATGCCACCATTTCCAGAATCTTGATGTTGCCATTGGAGTTAGCAGCGACTAAGGTAGACGACTGTCCTCGCCAGCAGATGGAAGATATGAACTGTGAGGCATCATCAACTTCTAGACCAGACGTAGAGTCAGTGTTGCTGAACATGTACGACATAACCGGCATTGGGAATGCCTTGTGGTACACGAAAACCTGTAGTGTAACCACAACAAAGAAGAAAGCATCTCAGACAATCAAGTTTAAAGTGACAATGCCTGTCAAAAGATCAAACATTTACCTCGTTAGTCTCTGAGCCTGTAGCTATATACCCATCAGAGACCGATAAGCCAACAAAGTTCTGCAACAAACATACCATGTGTTCTCAGAAACTGGAATACTTAAAAGAGAGTATACAAAGCAGATGTTACCTTTAGATTAGTGTGTCCAGCAAATGAATGAAGAGGCGTTTCGTTAACACCAGAGGCAGACATGGATAAGTCCCAAAGCTTCAGCGTGTTATCAGTAGAAGAAGACACAAGAGTAGACGAATCCACAAACTTGACATAACTCACTGTCTTGCTATGCCCAATCATTGTGCTCAGAGGAATCTTGGGATTCCTAAGATCATAGTAATACACTTTGTGATCTGCAGAGCCGAATGCTAAAGACCGGCCAGAGTCTGATGGAAACTGGACACAACATACATTAGCCTTTGTCTTGATGGTTCCAATGCTAGCTCCCTGAAAAAACGTTTTACAAAACCAAAAAAAAACTCTTAAAATCATACATCCTGAGGCTTAACATGTCTGCAAATTTGGAGCAGTTTTCAATAGCCGACATTTCAAATTAGAATTGCCTGATTGATACTCCATAGCTTAACGGTTCCATCATCGCTTCCACTAGCTAGCAAAGTCGGGTCTGCTGATGAAATATCGATGGACCACACTCTCTTCTTGTGCTCCTTCATCTCTGTAACCAACTGGCTTCTTGAAACATCCCATATCTAAAACAACCACAAATGTATATAAATCTTGAAGTTCTTATAACAACAATAAGCAGAATCTAAAGACTAACCTGAACCACGCCTTCAAAGTTACTTGATGCAATCTGACTCTTTATGTAACTGTTCCAACACGCACTGCTCAGCTTTGACCGGCTAGCCAACTCCACAACCGGATAGTGAATGTCCCGGTTATTGTTAACAATTGAGTCACACTCGAAGATCTTGATCTTCTTGTTGACACCAGCAGTGGCGAAAAACTCTCCATCACGGTCAAACGCAAGGGAGCAAACAAGGTTAGAAGAGTTCAACAAGTCTCCTTGCTTCAAATCTGCTTTCACTCTGAGCTTACTGAATGATAAGTATTTGCACAAACCCTCAAGGAAAGGGTCTATCCACCCTCCTTGTCTTGAATCATTTTGGGAAAGATCTTTGGGTGCTGCAGAGTTGCTTACTGAGCTTTTCTCCGAACCTCTTCCGTTTTCACTGCTTAACGGTGAATGTCTAGTTAACGACTTCCCCAAAGCAGCAGAAGCTTTCAGTTGCCTGCGCCTTGTTAGAAAGTAGACGGTTTCTAGCATCTTGAAGTTTCTCATCAACCTGGAGCTTTCAAGAAACAGGCTCTCCTCATCATTGGTTTCCTCTGGGGGAATCACTTGTCTAAACCGTTTTCTTGAAGCCAATAATGTTGAAGGCTCTTCAGGGAAGCTGAGATCAGAGAATGAGCTTCCCTTTTGCTTCAAAACTAACTGTCTCTTCGCAACTTGCTCTATGTCTGAAGAAAGAAGTGAAACTGTATCCCTCAATCTATAAGCAGACTCCTGCTTTCTCTGTTGAATCATCAACAAGAACTCGAGTAACGACTCTTGTTCCTCGATTTTGTCCCTAAGCTCTATTGCTGCTTCACGTTCTTCCAGATTATCTCTTGGTTCGGTCATAAACTCGCTTTGCAGCAAGTCACTGCACCATTAAAGACAAACTTCTCGTTTAGTTCCATTAAGTAAAAGATGAACAATGCTTAAAACAAACCTCATTGATGGTCGACAGCTTGGCTCTGGATGCAGTAGCCACAAGCAGAAAGAAGCTTCTTTAGGACATTTGAGCAATATCTGAGGCGGAAGCACACGATGTCTTAAACTAGACATAGTTCTTGACTTCTCTTCTCTTGAAGGCACAGGACAGAACAGCTGCAAAGGGACTAACTTTCATCTAATTACAAGAAAAAACAAACAAAAAAATGTCAAATTTATTCATCACAAACCTCGAAAAGAAGAACACCAAGACGGTAGACATCAGAAGCACAAGTACTCGGAGAACCAAACTCCTCTTCAGGGCTTGTGTACCAACTTGTCTCCATTGCTAACACATGTTTCATCGGAAACGGCTGCTTCTTCTCTTCCTCTAGCTTCTCTACTTGTCTCTCCAAGATCTTGTTATAGGATCCAGCGTCCTCTCTTTTCTTATGGCTAACTGGATCGTCCTCCAAGGAATCAGCAGACCCCGAGTCAGAGCAAGAAGCGGACTCAATGAATGAAACATGGTTAAACGAAGACATGACGAAGCAAGACGGTCTAACGTTATGAACAACAATGCCTTGAGAGTGAGCCACATTCACAATCTCCACGATCTGTCTGAAAACGTGCAAGCACTCGAAAACGTCTACGCACCGTTCAGGCTTGTCCAGCCACTGTCTCAAGCTGACATCACCCCATTCCAAGGATCTAACAAAAGGGTCACCAGTCCCTAAAGAATCTTCTTCGAAGGATTTGCGTGTGCTGCTACCAAACACGCTTCTGACATACTCATCAACATGAGATAAAGAAGGCTTCGAGCGAGCAGTGACTCTCTCAGTGTTCCTGTCTGAAACGCCAGAGGTGTTGAAGAACCCTCTAGAGTTGGAGTTTGAAGAGCCTTCCATCGATCATCCGCAAAAGGCTACTAACTAGAAACCACCAATAAGTAGGCAATGAGTTCTCTGGATTCTCAGCTCTAACTGGAACCATGTCGGATTCAGCAGCTCATTGCTTTAAGAACTTAAGACACTCAGAATGTAAAAAAGCCCCTTTGGAGTGATCCCAACCACACAAAAGGAAACCCTTAGGCTAGAAAAGGAAGAACATTCAACCCATTTGAGGAAACCATCCAAAAGATATAAATGCCCAAATAAAAATGCAAACTTTGATCATATATGAGAAAAAAAAAGAGCCAAAAAAAGGAAGGAAGCTTCTGTACCGCAAAGCTAAAGTGAGAGGGAGAAGATAAGAAGGACCTGAGAGAGGCCAACCAACCAGAAATGATCTTTTCGAGATTGAAACAGAACCACACATACAAAATACAGAACACAGTTTTTATTTCTTCCTCCTGTTTTTAACTTGGAAAAAGCAGAAGCAGCCACACACTATACACTCTCTCAGCCTCATAATAAAGTCTCGGCCTTTTAGTGTAAAAACAAACAAAAAAACGACTGCTGAAAGAAACGATTCACTGTCGACGAGTCGTTGTTTAATTTATTAATGGGGATATCTCTCTCTTAGTTCAGGTTTTCTTTCGATTTTGATAATCCTCTCTTTGCACGCAAGCAACGTGGTTGCTCTACGGCCTTACAAATCACCATAACAGAAAAAAAAGGAGAACATTTACTTGAGGGGGAATGTATAAAATATAGGCAAACATTGGGGGTCAAATCTTCAAACTTTTGCTCTGGAATAAAGAAACATTTCTTATTAATTTTTTTTTTTGACACAAACACATTTCAAGAGCAATGAATCTCTCCAAAGACAATAAATAGCTATGAGACCTAAAAAAAAAGACAATAAATAAATGCCTCGGTTTATCACTTTCTTTCTTAAACAATAACACCGTCCGAACCGGTTTAGCTGTTGGTTTTGTAAAGAGGTTCGAGTTATCGAGGGTCATGACGTTGAATTTAATGAGTGGTATGGTCTGAAAGAGGAACATAACTTCAAAACAGAGTAATGAAACAGGGTCTTGTAAATTTGCATTGTGCAAGAGCAAGACATCGAACTCGAATTGTCAAAGAACAAAAAGAAAACGAATTGCCAGTTTACAGGCGCCAGTTACTAGCTCCAGGCAGAGACGTGTCTACGGTGTATTGAAAAAGACATTCGTCTTAGGTCCCCGAATAATATTATGTTTTTTAAGGCCCCAAAATTTAAAATAATTTCTAGTCTAGTTGATTAAACTTATTTCTAAAAAAACTTTCCACGAGACTCGAATAATTCAATTTCTGAATCCATATATTTTTTTCTTATAGGACATAATATAGCATATTTACGTAATAAACTTATTTTTGTAAGTGTTAAACTTATGTATTTGGCGAAAGTGATATATCGAATTAGAAAATTATTTTCTTTATAATTGTATATAAATTTATTTTTAAAGCTTGTCTTAGGCCCCTAAAACTCTTCGTACGGCACTGGCTCCAGGGCTTGCTAAGAAATGGACCTACTGTGTTTCAGGGGACGTGGTTTATTTTATTCGTAGTTCCTCAATAATTGAATTGGAGTAATATAACTGATCTCGTTATCAATTTATTGTCCCATTTTTTAGTTGAACATTTTTTAAAATTCATATCTCCTATATAACCCTAAGACATTCCAAGTTTGTAGTCTCTGCGCGGAAAAGCATATTATATATTTAGACGTTTATTTATATTTTATTTCAAATATATGGCTTCAAGCATACATGGTATACAAATACAAAAACGTGTCAAGCTCAATTTGACTAGCCATCAAGAGAGAGGAGAGAAAAGTGAAACCCTCTCTTTAGTCTCTCCTTTCTCCCACCGTAAACTTTAGGTTACCGCCGCTTTATCTGCCCGTTTAGGCGGCCGACGGCACCTCTCGCCGTCGGTCTCCCTCCTCTGTCTACCGGTTTTCATTTCATCGCCTTCGCCCTCTGCTATCTTCTCCTTGTCTCTCCTCCTTGCTTGATGTGTCTAAGTCCGATGAAATCTTCTTCGCCGGATTTAACTGAAATCAAAGGGTCTTTGCTTTCTCCGGACCATCAGCGAGGCAAGACAGGTCTGTGATGGCCTTGGGGGCCCTGGATCTACTGTTAGACGCCGATTGCGCTCGGATCTGGGTCAGATCCGAGATCCGAGATCCGCCAGAAGCTTCGACGTGTCGCGACCGTCCACGCCTCTGCTCCGCCGTCTCGCCCCAGTCGATCTATTCTAGCGGTTAGTTTCTAGGGTTTGCGTAGAGCTCCTCCTCTCTCTGAGTGTAGGGTGGTTGTGAGGCGCACCACCGAGGACCTCTGTTCCTTAGCTCAAAAGGCGGCTTCCATGGTGTTCCTCAGCGAAGGGTTGTCTCCTCTTCCCCGCTCTCATCGTCTTCAAAAGGGTCTTGAGGACTACCCTCGACGTCGACGTCTCTTGCGGATAGGGCTATGCTTTCCTTCGCCTTCAGGTCACCTATTTCAAGGAGTTCCATGCTCCTTCTGTGCTTCATCTCCCATTCCAAAGCTCCCAGTAGATTGCTGTTTTGTAACCTTGCTGTCTTCGCTGCATCTTCTGTGTCGCGCAGCAGAATGAGATCATAACGACCGACTGCGCTCGACCGCGTTCTTCATCTTCAGCGGTGTAGCAAGCAGGTTTACATTCTAGCGAACTTCTGCGTTAGCTTGGGCTTGCTTTGTTGACGTCCTCCTCCTGCGGAGCTCCGGGGCGTGAGCCAGACGCTTCCGTCGATGTCTGGTAGGAGCCACTTCGGTTAGGCTCGATCAATCTCGCCTTCAGGTTATTCTCTTGTTCTCTGTTTTGTTACAGATGAACAAGAAGCGCTTTGGTATGGGAACCCAAAATGTTGTCTTTGTGCTGTAACGTTGTATTAACTTCACGTAAACCATTGTCTGGGTTGCATGATGTTAATTTTGTAGGTTCTTTGGGTTTTTTTAAAACTTTTTGCAACCCCTTAAATCTGATTGGCTGAAAAGCAGCTCTTAATTTCATTAACTTGTAACCGGATCTTCATTATCTTCTTAATGATATTTACCATTTAGCAAAAAGGTATACAAATACAATTCATCCCTAAAAACGCTGTGTTAAAGAACTTTGAGGGTGATATATAGGACGGCTTAAAAACTATATTGGACCTTTAGACAATTTATGTTATATCATATAACATAAATTGTCTAAAGGTCCAATATAGTTTTTAAGCCGTCCTATATAGATTATATGTATTATAATTAGTTAAGTATAATAATATAGATTCTTGTTGTGAAAAAACAAAAATAAATATGGACCGTTCTTATCATTAAATTTAGATAATTTTAAGATGAACGCATGGCATATGCCATGTTTGCCACTCCCTAGAACCGGTACTATATATATAGGCTTCAAGCAATATCAAGTTATACACAAATTAGTTTTAAAAAAAAAGTTTATTTTATTGTCAATCTCAGAATACAAAAGAACATGAAAATTTGAAAATACAATACAAAGTAAGCCACATATCTGGCTTTTTTATTTGTTTAAAGTTTTAAACTTTAATTATTCACTCGAACGAGCATAAACAAAGCAAGCCGGACTTAACCAAACCGGTTTAGTTGTCCTTGGCGGCATTTTCAAAAGACCAGCTCCAGATATCGTGACGCTCAGCGGCACGTCCCATGGAACCAGCAAAACCGACGTAACTGTTTTGTAGAATAACATCATTGAGCTCTCTCGGACCTTGTATCAAAGGTCTCTTAGGCTTCTTCACGTTCTCAGGCGCGAGCGTGATAGTAATCCTATTGTCTTTGTTTCTAAACTCAATCCAAGCCGTGAACCTCTCTCCACTGCTCAGGTTCACATCTTTGAACGACCAAACCTTCCTCTTCCCGACTCTTGTCTGAACCCAGTAACCAGCTTTCTCCGCTACGTTCGAAGTCATGGAGTTGATGTTGAGCCCGACGTGGTTACCACTTATGTCTTGGAACTCCTTGTTCTGGAAAGTGTCGAACTCAACGGCAAAGAGGTTGTTCTCCGGTTTACCGTTGTTGGTTTTGTTGAGGATTCCGAGGAACCCGCCGCCGGAAGCGCCGGAGTTGTCGACGGTGGGGACGACGATGAAGGCGAGGCCTTGGCCGGAGTTTGGCTTGGTGCGGGGAGTGATGGAGAAAGTGAAAGAGGTCTGGAATGAGTAAGGAGCTGAATCGTTGGATGGTTTGAATGGGATGGGGTTGATGTAGAGACCTTGACCGTGAGAGAATGGGGTTTCGTCACGGGTCATGGACCAGGCTCCGGATCGGTCTAAACCGTCGGAGGAAGGACCAAGCTCTGCGTCTCCGAGGAAGAACAAGTTGTCTCCATTAAAGGTTTTGAAGTTGAACTTGACGGCAAAGGCTGCTTGAGCTAAGAACAGAGCAAGGAAACAGAGTTTGTGAATCTGCATTGTGTGTTTTTTTGTATGTGACTGAAGTGTGAGAAGATTGATTGATGATGATGAAAGATCTCAGGGTGGTAATGTGTTTATATAAGAGTTTACGTAAGCCATCGAGTTTGATTATTCAAACTTGGAGAAAGAAATGTTCGAAAATGGTCAAATAAATTAAGCCAAGTGGACGTGTTGGTGCGTTACAGAAGCCGCCACTAGGGCCTAGCAGTGATATTGGACCTACTACTAAGATGCCTTTCAATCAATGAACCATCCTTATCATTTTGCTAATTGTAGTAATTGTTTTTTTAGTAATAATTGATTGATTCTATTACGTAGTTTCTTGTCGCCTTTCAATACGAAACATTGTGTGAATTCATGACTCATGTATAAACCTGAGATATTGACATCTTGATCATTACTCTTCGCCTGTTTGATTGATGTTTGCTGTGTCTTTTTCCAGTACGTGGATACATGAGTCATGTAGGTGTTATCAAAGTTTAACAAGAAACACTAATCGTCTGATGCCGTCTTAGCTCAGTGGTAGAGCGCGTGACTTTTAATCCCGTGGCCGTGGGTTCGATCCCCACAGACGGCGGTGGAAGTTTTAATGTCCAAAGTCAAATTTTAACTGAAGAAATTTTTTAACAATTAGGAAGAGGAGCTCGAACAACGAAGACACTAGTGTTCCTTCTCCTTTTCGATTCTATGATGAAGGGGAGCTCAACCAAACCTGTGGTTCTGGAAGTTTGTTCGAGGTGTCAACCCATGTGGATGATACCCTTATGAGCTGACCTTTTTGCTGCAGTCCCTTTTCATGTTGTGCATACAATGCTATAGAAAGGTTTGTCTTCTCTACGATTTTGCTACCTTTTTAAGGAATGATGTTAACTTACTATTAGTCCCATGAGAAAAGGGTCTACTTGTTACTGTGTAGATGAAAAGAAAATGGAATCTGAATTAAAAAACTGCAGAGCTTAGCAGAGGTGAATATTCTATTTATCCGAACTTGGGTCTCTTGCTGATAGCATTCCTTCAGGGATCGTCAGTGACGTTAAAATACAAACCGTAAGCTAAGTAGAACAATGCTCTTGACATTAATACCAAAAAAAAGAGAACAATGTTGTAATGTTGAAAGAAAAAAATATCCATAGTTTCTTGAATGTTAAGAAGTCACTATCCTTGATTATGATTTAAATCACATAAGTTCCTTGTTTCTTCTCGTAAATGATATTTTATTGTTTGTTCAAGGATGTTGATTCTAGATTGTTCAAGTTTAACCAGAAAGAGTCATGGATAACGTTTCTCATAAAGTTACGAGTGAAATTATTGACAAAGTATTTGATTATATTGTTTCTTTTAAAAAATAATTATAATGATAAATCTTCAACATATATCTTTCTATATTTCATAAGATTCATAATAGCTACTATGATTTATCTGTATCATATTCTAACAAACAAAGTATTTTCAATATGTCTATTTTTTTTTATAAATTTGATCTATTAATTTCCAGAATCCATACCCTCTGAAATCAAATCCCACATTTATAAAAAAAAATATAAATTAATTATCTGATCAAGAGATTTGATTAATTATATTGTCTATCTAGTTTTGTTGTATCGCTGGCAATTCTTGAAAAGGAATTAAATTAAAATAATAATCTCCCATTTAAAACCGGAAAGCAATCTTTAAACGGCGGGTTTGAATTTCTCTGTTGAACAGAAAAGAAGCTGCCAAAAAGAAGATCCAAAGTCAATCATCTTCTTTTTGCATCATCACAAAATTAGGGTTTATCGTAAACACAACCCCCCAGAAGCTCCCTTACTGTTGAAGAACCTAATATCTCTGATTCAGACAAATCTCCCTCTCTCTTACAAGACCCGTATCTCTCCTCTACTGATTTTCCGACAAAGCTTAAACCCTTTATATGCAAGTGAAGCGTGTTCCTTTCTGCTCTTCCCTATCTTAAAAAAAAAAAGATTCAATTTTTTTTTGTCTTATTATTTCGTTTGACTAATCTCCACAGGCTCAAAAAACTCCGATGAATTCACATCTCTTCCGCGTAATCTGCATCCTCCACTCCGTAATCGCGCTCACGAGCGGAACCTTGATGATGTTCTACACAGAGAAAGCCTCCATCTTTGGCCACGGCAGCGACATAGCCAACAAGCTCAAAGGCTCAACGCCTCACGACGAGCTCCTCATCCAGATCTCTCAGTCCTTCTCCGGTTTGCTTCTCTTTGCGATCGGTTTGGTGCTTTTCATGGTGTCCTTTGTCAAAGACAGAGACTTTCATAGCTTCTTCGCCGGAGGGTCTGTGATTCTCTATGTGCTTATGGCGTTATGGAGAGTTATGTTTGAGTGGAAGATTGAAGATCTCGCCTTTGAGTGTCCCAAGCAAGCTCTTGGTGATATTGCCTTGGCTGTCTCTTGGGTTTTCTTTCTTGTTTATACTTGGAGAGAGAAGTATGATTGATTGATGTTTTTTTCTTTTGTGGGCTTTGATACAAAGTGGTTAGTGAAATCTTTTAGATCAAAACCATTGTTGGTTTCATAGTTTTTTTTTTTCAGAAGATCAAAGTGTGAAAAGTTGGATTCTGTATTCGTCTTTGTAAATAATTTGTTGTGAAACAATGCCTTTTACAAGCTAAAGCAGTTTCCAGTC
This sequence comes from Brassica napus, assembly GCF_020379485.1. NCBI lineage: Eukaryota > Viridiplantae > Streptophyta > Magnoliopsida > Brassicales > Brassicaceae > Brassica > Brassica napus. The sequence continues at coordinate 23,567,522 of NC_063438.1, read as the reverse complement.
AGATATAAGTTCATCTTCAACGAGTGGGAGGGTTCTATGGACAATCACATTCATAGCTTCTTCTTCATCATCTTCTTTCAGTTTAATGAGACGAAGCAGCTAACTCCAGAAGCCTAAACTTCCATCCCTCTGCCTGCCCGCAAAGGCTGTAGTTTGCAGCCTCAGACCGGATGATTGAGAAAGTATTAAAAGGTGAAGCAGAGAAGCCTTTCCCTAATGCTTTCACATAAGCTTCTTTGAGAGTCCATAGCTTTATAAACTCCTTACTCTCAGCTTCCATGTCTGCTATACTTGACAGAAACTTGACTTCTTGAGACGAGTAAAACCTCTTTGCAAGTGATATCACATTGTGTCTCAGCTTCCTTGTCTTGTCTTCAACGTCAATACCAACCGGAACGTTTACTGTTACTCCACAGGCTATCAATGAATCCGTGTGTGAGATGTTGAACTTCAGTTTAGGATAATTAGTAGTAGTATCAACCTCCCAATCTACTTCAGGCTTTCCGTGTATTAGAAGAGATTCACTCTTCACTTCATTTGGTAATATGTACCAGAGATGAGTTTGCATCCGAGATGGAAGTTGCAGAGGAACAAGGGAAGAAAACATCACACCGATTCTCATACGAGATGGTGTCACCAGACTCACCACCACCTTAGCCGCCGCATCCCCGCCATTAATGGGATGACCTTTTCGTCGCTGTGATCGCTCTTGAAAGTTATATAATGGGCCTGACCCATTTAGACAAAGAACATGGTCCATAACTCAGTTTGATGATTTTGTGTTTGTGCCTTGTCATGTAAATATTTTTGTGAAGAAGGGAAAGATACGGCTACTAATAGATCAATGTGATGTATAAGAGGATAAAGGCTAAAGGCTAAAACCATTACATGACATCATAGAGACTAGAGAAGTTGTAATAGCTCATAGACGAGCCAACCTCAATTTTTGTTCATAAATGAGCAAGATGCCATGCCATACATCTCTACTCTTAAATATTTATGGAGCTTTTTAGTAATGAACTGATAATCAAGTCACCAAACCTTTAAAATGAAAAGATTATTTGGGATTGAGGCAAGACAACTGAAACTAATATGTAGATAATATGATGTATTAGAGGATAAGGGACCATAAAACCATTACATCACACACCATGCTATAGAGAGTAATAAGAGATATGAGCTCCATAGATGAACTCACATCAACTTTTATTCATATTACATTTAGGAGGAAAAGAAAAGAGAAATGGCCCCTTTTAAAATGTGTATTTAGGCGCTTTATTAATTGGGGCAGCAAGTGCAGTTGACGCAGCTGCAGCTAGAGCCACACTTGCATTGGCACCCGTTCTCTTCTGCACCAGTAACGTCCATGATCATAGCTTCCTTGTAGCTGCAACACAAAATTAAAATCATCATCAACATAACCATCACCAAAAGTCCATAACCTTAACTTTCATCTACAATTACCTCTCCTGAGTCTCGACGATGTCCAAGGTGTAGCTGGTTCCCTTCTTACTGAAGTTCAAAGAAATAGAAAACATATGTCAATCATTTATCTAGAGTTCTAGACCATAATAAGATAACACAAAATATTAAAAAAAATATTGAGAGTTTTCTACTTTCGAGACGTGAAGAAAGAGAGAAAACTTACACGCACTGGGTCTTGTCAGAACAGTCGCAGTTTCCGCACGAAGACATGATTTTGATCTTGAAAAAGGCTTGAAAGGTTTTTGAGTTCTTTTCTTGTGTGTGTTTTGTTGTTTTGCTTTGTGATTATAGAGCTTTGGTTGCTATGTAATTTATAGATGGATAGAGAGTGGAGAATCTATGCCAGTTATGGTGAAAGCCGAATCTTTATGGGTTACGGAGAAGAGAAGCCTTTCTTTTCCAACCTCTCGTGTCCATTTCACTCTTTTCCCCACTATATATATTCCATTATTCCTCCATTTTTTAATTTAACATATTTGGAATAATGGATTAGCAAATAATCAAACTAAAATATTTCAGTCTTACTGTATGTTGCTGTAGAGAATCTAGTGCTTCACTGCATGAATTGGAAGTTGGAACGAGTAAATGATATGAGAAGTTAAAGATATTGCGATATACACGGGATATAACTGATTATTTCTACTTCCTATGATCACGAAATGTAAATAGATACTCCCAAGATACATGTGTAATTGTACAGATTTATACTTAATTATCCTCTAAAATTGTTGATCGTGGCCCGTTTTATTATCATGTAAACGAGCCACGAGTCAACACTTTTATACTAGGCTCGTATAGTCCGCAGGCTTCAACCCCATTTTAATATTTCTAGCTTCAACTAGTTAGTTGACCGAGCTGGCGAATGAAAAGGTAATCAAATCAGTACTTCAGTAAGCTCGTGGTTGAATGTTAAGGGGTTTTACTATTTGATTTGTAATGTATAAAGGAACACATCCAGGCCCAGCTATCAAACATTGTTTTTTAATACAATAATTTAGCTTGCATTGTAGAACAGCTACATGAATTCATCAGCTACTTAGTTGGAGTCCAAGTTAATCAGTATCGTCTAGTTGAAATATTCAAAAAAGAAAGATTCCAAAAGGATATGTGTATGGTTTGAAAGTGGTGCTCATTAGTGCTCTGTATACCTTTTCCCCAAATTCAACTTTCCCCAACAGTACCTAAATACAATCATTAGAGGTCGATTTATCTAATGATACATGAACAATAAGATAGTTTAAGAGTTTTCTTTTTATGGTAAAACAAGATTAGAAATTCCAACTGGATTTGAAAAGCACATTAGACCATCTCATATTTATTTGTGATCCAAAAGAAGAACCTCCACTATTCCTAGTAGGTTATGAGATCCTTCATAAATGGGCCTCATCGTTTCTGACCGTCGTTAGATTATCAATAAAGTAAAAGTAATATATTCAAGCTCAACTTCTTTTCAAAAGCCCAATAAAAATCTTAATCTTTTGAATTTTCTTTTTTCTTTTCAAAGAAATGAGAAATTAGTTTTAATCAAAATTTGCTTGACAAAAAAAAGTTTTTATCAAAATTTAGTTTTACCTTTTTCTGATCAGTGAAATCTATTACAAATTTATTATAATTATTATTTAAGAGATGTTATGTTCTAAATACACATAAATTCAATTTAAACTTAGAAAATGACATGACATACAAACATTAATATTTTTAATTAATAGTATATTTTATCATTTATCACAACTTTCTATTAGTGGTTTTATCAATTAAGATTATTTAATGGTTTTATTATTTTTGAAAAAGTGAAATTAATGATACTAGTATTTATCTTACTTCTTTTCTAAAACTAAAATAAGTATATACTTTATAACTTTTAAAATAGTGATCCGATAAATTAGTTTATTTTCATGTATCTAGAAGACTAGAGCTCTAGATTATGATTTCTTCCCAAAATATTTACTACTACTAAATCTTCTCATTTGATTTGCTATGATTACTAATAATGATTATTCTGTTATTGGACCAAAAAGTTAGAAAACAGTAGAAGAGTTCCTGTCCGTTGGATTTACCCAAAGCTTCTCTTTTTTCCCTTACATCCCACGACTGTAAATTCATAGCCTCGGTCCAAGTCATCAAACCGTGTTGTGTTGTGTAATCTCGGTTCATTTCCACTACTACACAAGAGAAGAGACTATATCCCATAACCGTCGTCATTATCACTGTTAATATCGCCATGTCATTATAAAATAGATATTATAACCGTCCGGTAAAAACTGGGCCCCATCATCGTAGACTTTACATATTGACTTGTTGAAAAATAAAAAACGTACAATAAATAAGCAATTAAAAAAGGCTTTTAATTAGGTATTTTTTTAATTAAGATTGGCAAGTGTTGAGAGAGCAAATCCGACTTGTGTTGGTATATAATACGGCGCCAAGGTAAAAACTCTTTTTTTTTCTTTCTCTGATCGCTTTCTTCTTCACTAAGTTCGAGGATAATTCTCTCTCGTTTTCCATTTTTTCTTCTCGAGGCAAGTTCAATTGTGTTCAATGGAGCCCGAGATCGCTCATCCTGTTGCTTCGTGCTCGATAACTCTAACGCCGAACAAGGTGAATGCTTTTATCAAATTGAATTTTCACCGATTTATCTGGGTTGTCTTGACAGTAAAATCTGTTTTAACCGTGTTACCCCCCAAATTCACTGACATGCCCAATGAAGTTGAATTGATTTGGGTTATTGTCTATTCTCTCTCTGGGTGACGTGCGATCATCATCGCCTTAGGGTTTTCTAAAGTGATCACGAGGATTGGTTCTGATCGTTGATTTTGAGGGTTTTGTTTTGAAGGATCGTGTTTTGTCGTTTTCTTGTTCTGATCACTAGTAACCGTAATTCACTTCTTTACTGAGTTGTTGTAATGCAATGTGACACTTGTGTTTTGGTTCTAACTTCTAAGATTCCTTCCCTGATTGCTTTTTTTTCGTATGCATAGTTAGTGGTCCATACTCATATGTTTTGTAAAGCTTGAGTTTTTTTTCTTTTACTTGGTATATTTTTTTTTTGCTCAACTTTTACTTGGTAATTTCTGTGTGGTTAATGTTCATACTCATTTAAATATTATGTTATCTTACTAGAGATTCTTCGTGGATATTTCATTATCTTGTAGGCACCAACTTCAGATGTTAATGGTGTGGAGGAGCAATATGAAATGCAAAACGGTGGTGGTGTTGTTGATAATAAGAACAAAGGGAAGGCTATACAATTGGAATCACCATCTGACGATGAGCAGCTTGAGGTAAGTTGTTTTTGATTCTTTTCTATGTTATTATTAATTAGCGTGCTACCTCCTAAATGCTGACATTGTTTAAACTTTAGGGATCTGCTAGCGATTCTTATGACGCAACGAATAACAATGGATCCACTCCACTGTCAGATAGTTTGCTAGACCCTGACTCTTTGGTATATGAAGACGACGATGACTATTCTGATCATTATGCCTATGAGATAGAGGATGATCATGCAGATGACTACGTCTCCGAGTATCAAGCCCTTTTTGATGCCAAGGAGAAGGAAATCCCAGCTGGTGTGGAGGTGGCCATGGATTGGCTTCCAAGTTCGGAAACTGCTAAACCAAGTGGAAGCAGCAGCAGCAGCTCCAAGAAAGCAACAACAGGAAGTGGAATATATTTAACTCCAAACAATGCTTACGCCTTGCCACAAAAAATCCATGGGTTCCATTACTCTGGACCAGCTTTGAAGTATTCTTCCACTCATCTTGGGCCTAAGACTGATCCTGGTACCGTGATGGAGGCTCCAGCTCCAGCTCCAGCTTCTTCTGGTTTATCGCTTCAGATGTCCAAAAAAAATCCAGGATATTTGGGTTTTGCTAGCACTCGGCCTCACGTGGAAGAGGTTATCTCAGCTCCAAGTACTTACACAGTTAAGAGAAACGTGGAGGATTATCTTGGCAAGTACTTGTTTTTCAAGAAATTTGACATCGTTGAAGATTTGGTGGACCACCATTATGCTGCTAAGGGAACAACTTCCAAACAGGTTGCAATAAGTTAACTATTATTCTTGAGAATGTTTTTTTTTAATTTCAAGAACTGAGTATTATTACGTTGTCCTACTTTCTTCAGCATTCCAAGGAATGGGCGAAAAGGATCCAAGAAGAGTGGAAAATTCTTGAGAAGGATTTGCCAGGTTAGTGTAATAATATACACACTATCTTATAGTGCTTGATGTTAGCAACTTTCTTACATTTGTCTCTTTTTGCTTCTTACTACTACAGAGCAGACGATATTTGTGAGAGCGTATGAGTCGAGGATGGATCTTTTGAGGGCTGTAATTGTTGGAGCCGATGGAACTCCCTACCATGACGGTCTCTTCTTTTTCGATATCTTCTTCCCTGATACATACCCTTCTGGCCCACCGATGGTTCATTACCACTCGGGTGGGCTAAGAATCAACCCGAATCTGTACAATAGTGGGAAAGTGTGTCTGAGTCTTCTCGGGACTTGGAGTGGTGTCCAGACGGAGAAGTGGATCCCCAACGAGTCTACAATGCTGCAGGTTCTTGTCTCAATCCAAGGACTAATCTTGAACCAAAAGCCTTTCTTCAACGAACCTGGGTACGAGAGACTGGCGGGTTCTCCATCCGGGGAGTGCCAATCTAATGCTTACAGCGAGAAGATATTCTTACTTTCTCTCAAGACGATGGTTTACAACATGAGGAGACCACCCAAGGTAACACAACAACACAAAACTAAAACCTCATTATATTTTGAAACAACAAAACTTGAGATTAATTGTTCTGGTGGGTTTTGAATTCAATATGTCAGTATTTTGAAGACTTCGCGTATGGGCATTTCCTCAGCTCTGCACACGACGTGTTGAAAGCGTGTAATGCTTACAGAAACGGAGCTCCAGTGGCGTCTTTGGTGAGGGGAAATGTTAAAGGAGGGGAAGAGAGTAGCGAGAGATGCTCGGAGTCGTTCAAGAAAGATGTGGGTGCCTTTGTGGACACGCTTTTGTTGAAGGAGTTCATTCTTCTAGGCGTCCTTGGTCTCGAACCGGAAGAAAAAGAAGAAGACTAACCACCCTCAGAGATTAGCAGAAGCAGTAGCAGACCAAATAGAGTGTAGTTTCTTCAAATTGAACTTCATTGCTTCCTTCTCTTCTTATTTTTTTAAAAAAATATTTTTCTTGACATTAATCTCTCTGAAGAACAGAAGAGGACTTGGTTGATCCTCTTTTTTTTTTCACTTAAATATGACATTAGTCCTCTCATTTGTACAGTTTTGCCTTGCTCAGAGTTTTCAGAGCTAGCTTGAGTTTAAAAAGTCAACCATAGAAGGTTTTTGTACTAGACACGTGTATGTCCACGTGGCAGTCTACGCAAATAATTTTCTGGATCAGCTTCATCAGACCCATACACGTGTACTCTAACGAAAAACCCTATTCCCTCTGGGTATATTACTAGCCGTCACTGTCACACACACGCACGAACACTGTACGATCAAATATGGCTTCAGCTTCATCATCGGCGGCGAGGTTACTCATCCGCGACGGGAGATCAGTGGCGAGTTTACTCTTCCGTGGACGTGCCGCCAATCTCACGGAGAACACTGGACCGGCCATTCGGTCTCTGCTTCTGTTAAACCAGACGGTGGTGCCTAGTCAATACCCGGTTTTCTCTGAAACATTTCCGGTTATGCAACCCGGTTTAGGTCCGTGTTTCGTTCAGGAGGAGGCTGTGTCGGAGAGAAGAGGGAAAATGGAGGCGGGTCAGGGAAAGCGAGTGGTGAACAACGGGGGCAGCTCTTCCTCGGAGGAGGAGAAGGAGGAGACTGATTTTGATGAGGAAGAGTTTGATGATATTGATATGGACGATGATGTAGAGTTTGACGATACCGACGAGGAAGAAGATGAGGATGAGGAGGAGGAGGACGAGCAGATAGTGAAGAAGAAGAAGAAGTAAAAACTCTCAATTCTTTGCAAAATGCTTTATCTGTTTCTTTTTCATGAGATTAATGTGTTTGACTTAGACATGATCACATATTCTTGATGAAATAAAGATTTCCCGTTTTAAAATAACGATTTCTTCTACTGTGATGCCATGTTCTCTGTTTTTGTTTGTGTGTTGCTAACCGGAAACTACTATAACAAAGTACGGTCTTTGAGATGTTAAATGCTCTTAGTGCTAAGAAGAAAACGAGGTTTATTCATGGTTCGAACCAGCTGCTGCTGCTGCTGCTGATATGACATCATTCAACTTCATAGTTCTTGGTTGGCTACGATTACGAACATCTATTACTTCGCTTATTCGTTCCATCGTTTCTTTTAGCATCTTCGGAAAATTAATTAGGAGATTTTTGGTGGGTAACAAAGTTGTGATAATCGGCCGATGCGAAAGCAGTAGAAACCTGCTTTATGAAGCTCATGCCTAAACCGGGTTGGTACATGCTGTTTTAACCGGAATCGGTTTAGTCCTATAAAAACGGTGCCGTTATAGCATAGGACGAAGAATAACGTGGCGAAAAAAAATAAATCGAAAAAGAATTTATCCAGAACAACACATGGCATATGTGTGTGCTATCTATCGGTTTCTCGGGACATTCATATCAAACAGCCAACCAAAACCAAACATCTCTCTCTCTACCACTCAAAATCTCTCTCCCTCTCTCTCTCTCGCTGCTTTCAATGGCTTCCTTGCTCGATTCCGTAACCGTCACCCGCGTGTTTTCTCTTCCCATCACTTCCTCGATTTCACCTGCTTCAAAGGTTCCGTCAGTCTCTGCCCGGCGGATCTCTCCCGTTCCGGAATTCAGAGGTTTGAAAGCTTCCCGGAAGAGTTCGGTGACTCAGTCAGCGAGTCTTGGTACGAATCTCGGATCCCGATTCGCTCGTGGTGGTAGAATCGTCTGCGAGGCTCAGGACACCACTGCCGCCGCCGTCGAAGGTATACAACTCAACTTTTAACCTTCTGTGTAAAAATAAATTCACCGTTTGTTATAATATCTGAAGCTGACTGGTAATAAACTGATGGTGAATCTATAACCGTTACGTTAATATAGTTATCCCATCATACACGAACTAGTTGAACTTCTTCAAACACTTGACTAGATCCATGGCTCTCCTGAGATTTTGGACTATATAAAAAATTAATTAGATTTGGGAGGCTATAAATAATTAATAAAAAGTTTAATAAAATTTTGTTTGAGAGCTGTAAGAGCATTTCTAATCCCAATCTATTTTTCGTTCTAAAATAGAATTTAAAGTAAAGAATGCTTCAATAGTACTTTATTTCTCATTCTATAATAGAGTAAAAAATAGGTTTACTCCAAATATAGAGTAATTTGTTTTTTTTGTTCATCAATTTATTTTTTACTCTAAAATAAAGTACTATTGGAGCAAATTCAAACTCTATTATAGAGTTACTCTATTTTAAAGTAAAAAATAGAGTAAGCCATTGGAGATGGTCTAAGACAATGTTTTACTTATGATATCCTTTCAGCATACGGTTCCTTGAGGGTGATGCAATAAAGAGTGCAGTATTGGCAAATAGCAGTTGTCTTTTTGAGAGAAATCTAACTTAACCGGTTTGTTGTTTTTAATGATGCAGTACCAAACATCTCTGATTCAGAATGGCAAACACAGGTTCTCGAGTCAGATGTACCAGTATTGGTCGAGTTTTGGGCACCGTGGTGTGGACCTTGCCGTATGATTCACCCCATCGTTGACCAACTGGCCAAGGACTTCGCTGGAAAGTTCAAATTCTACAAAATCAACACCGACGAGAGCCCAAACACAGCCAACCGTTACGGCATCCGCAGCGTTCCTACGGTGATCATATTCAAAGACGGTGAGAAGAAAGATAGTATCATCCGAGCTGTTCCTAAGGAGACGTTGGAGAAAACTATAGAAAGATTCGTGGTCGAGTAATGAAACAAAAAAACAAAATTTGACTCTTTATCGCTCAACCAGCATGTCTTATGTGTTGTATAATTCATCGTAAGGTCTCTTTTGACTATTTATGTTTCCATGCGTCCACTATGTATTGTTTAGTATTATAAAAAAAAAGAATAACGAACAATAATAACTCCACCGACGCCATTAACGGATGAGAAGCACAACTCCATGTGCAGGCACATGCCATTGTTCTTCCTGAGCTCTAATTCACCGTACAACCTATATACATAACATAACTTTTTTGAGTATGTGAGGATTCCGTACTGTTTCATTCTGTGTGTACTGCATAGGACATTATAGTAATGCCACGCGGGTTTATGTCCATATATTATCTGTGTTCGACTTTCGATTTCTAGTCCAATTATGTAAGTCTGTATACTTTGTGCCATGACATGTATTTTTATATAGTAAACGGTGATGATAAAACGCGTTTGTTTTCTGATTATATCAACTGGATGATCGCATCTAATCTTTTGGATATTACATGTCAATATATCATCTAAGTCCAGATTTTCGCGAACTTGCATTAATTGAAATAATAGACTAAAACGTTGGAAAATATATTTTGAATTAAACAATTAGATATGAAAAACTCTGATAGCAGTTGACAAATCCTGAAAATATCTAAATATACAGCTAGCTAGATCTCCTATATAATCGTCAACTATGCTAATCTTAATTCCATAAACACATGTTTTTCTCTTTTCTGAAAGATCCTTACCAACTGTGCCAATCTTTTCTACATATTGTAGTGTTACGCTGATTGGTATCTTGTAGTAAAAACTAAAAAAATTGTTACATACAGTGTAATTATGAACATATCAACGTACGTTATCAACTTATTTCACCAAGATAAGCAAAAACTAACCACAGTATACAGAATTATAGCTTTCTTTATAAGAAGAAGCATTGTTTGTCATGCGTTTAGACCTACATTCAATTATTAGAGAATTTTCAAGAGTAATATAATTAAAAATAAGTATCCAACTAAGAAAGATAACGAACACATGCATGAGATTGAGGTGCATGTAAGTGAAATAAGTCGTAATAATCACCGACAAAACGCGTTAGTTTTCAATCGACCCCTTATAAAACGAGTCCAAAAGGCTTCCTTCTCCATCAAGCAATCACTTCTGAACTAACACTTTCTTTCGATCTCTCTTCGTCTCAATCTACTAAAATATACATGGAAATGAAGGGAAAATATTTGGTTACGGTTATTTTATTGGTTGGTACGTTAAGTGTGGGGATGTGTTCCAATGGTTGGATTAGGGCGCATGCAACGTATTATGGTGTTAATGATAGCCCTGCTTCACTTGGTAAAGAGTCCATTATATACCATAGTTTTAATACTTTTGTTTGTTACTTTAAATTTTTTGTATATCAAAAGCCTTTTCCTCTAAACAACTTCACTTCGATGTATAGGAGGAGCTTGTGGGTATGACAATCCGTACCACGCTGGATTCGGAGCCCATACGGCGGCGCTAAGCGGTGCGCTATTCAGAAACGGCGAGTCATGCGGTGGTTGCTACCAAGTGAGGTGCGACTATTGGGCTGATCCTAAGTGGTGTCTCCGAGGAGCCGCTGTGACGGTGACGGCGACAAACTTCTGTCCATCGAACAATAATGGAGGTTGGTGCAATCTCCCTCGCCACCACTTTGACATGTCCATGCCCGCTTTCTTCCGCATAGCTCGCCGCGGCAACGAAGGGATCGTCCCCGTCTTCTACCGCCGGTAACATATTATGTTCTATTCGCATTGAGTTTTTTTTTTAAATAATTAAATTATTAATGTCTTATAAATTATAATGTTGTGTTTGTATCTAAATATCAAATAATATTCACAACATATAAAACGTAAACAATATAGCATCATATATTATAATAATATATTATATGTCTAATAATATACCAACATATATCTTAATCATTTTGTTCTTTTATTCCAATTATTATAGAGTTGGGTGCAAAAGAAGAGGAGGTGTGAGATTCACGATGAGAGGTCAAGGGAATTTCAACATGGTCATACTCTCAAACGTTGGCGGCAGCGGCGCGGTGAAAGCGGTTGCGGTGAGAGGCTCAAGGGGAAAGACTTGGCGTCAGATGACTCGTAATTGGGGCGCCAACTGGCAGAGCTCCGGTGATCTCCGTGGACAGAGACTCTCCTTCAGAGTTACTCTTCTTGACCGCAAGACGATGACGTTTCTAAACGTTGTTCCTTCTTCTTGGTGGTTCGGCCAAACCTTCTCTGGTCGAGGCCAGTTCCTCTGAATGGAACTCCTCGTGAAGACAGTGTCCTATTGGTTGCTCTTTCATCTTTGTAACGAATGTGGAGCTAATTTTCAACTATTTGCTTATTTATGAGCTTAGCCCTTTGTTTTTTTCTGGGCAATGTTCCTTTGATCTTGATTTTTATTACTACTAAATAATTACACGTTTTTTTTGTATTGGTTTGTCATTTATGTATGAGCATTACTCAAAAGGTTACAAGAGTTTTGCTGAGTCTATAGTAATGGACATTTTTAATTGGTTTCCAATTTTACTACAAAAATGCATTCATAAATTTAAATACAATTAGATACCTTCACCAAAACAAATGAGAAGAGCAAGTAAAATGTAAGATGATAAAGAAATAACTCAAGACAACCCTTTGACAAAAACGAAGAAATAACTCTTTTCGTATAAAAAGTAAACAAATAAAAATATCATACAGAGAGAAATAAATATGTGATACGAATTTGGAAAAAACAATGAGCCGGCCCATGCTTTTTTCTGCTACTTTTCTCTATTTTCGATGAGTTGATTTTTCAAATACAAAATCAATAATAGTTCTGGTTAAAAAGTCAGTAAAACCAACTTTTGTTTATCCTTCATTTTCTTTGTAACTTGTATGCTTTCTGGGAGTTCAATAATAATTTAATTCCCAAAAAAATTCACATAATTGTATGACCGTTTAGCCACCTTCAGTTATTTTTCTTTATCTTCAGATTAATTAAGCTTTTTAAGAATAATCTACCAATAAAGTTGAACCAATAATTCTTTAATCAAAAGACTGACGTTACAATTACAGTCTGCAGATCTCACAGTGTGGAATAAGAACAAAAAAGTTTGTTTTAAATCTACACAAGAAAAGCAGAATAACAAAGATTTTTAAAATAGTCAAAAACATGCAAAGCCCATCAGAAACCAGACATGGATTCTTTTCATGTTCCACGGATGATAGATATAAGATTGAACAGAGCCATTAAAAAAGAAATTAACTTTTCATCAAAAGACATTAATACCCTTCCAATGCTTTCACACTCTTCTTGAACAAAGAACACAGAGCAAGAAAGAGAAGACACTCTTTTAGTCTTTAGTAAAGGTCTCTCTCTCTCTCTCTCTCTTTGTATTGTTCTCTCCGAAATTCTTCTTTTTTTCTATCATTGATCTTAAGGGTTTTCAGACAGTGAAGAGAAAAAAGGATGAGAGGACCTCTGGGAGCTGTGATTGGAAGATACACTTCAAGTGATGGGAGTGAAAAGGATGGGATCATCAAACACAACAGAAAGTGCAGAGACATCACGTTTCTCATCATCTTCATTGCCTTTTGGGTCTCAATGATTGTCAATTCCAGCTTTGGCTTCAACCAAGGCAACCCATTAAGGTAACAATTTCCATCTTTGGTAATAAAGACTTAAAGTTTGAATCTTTGTAGTAAAAGTATGATTGATGTCTTGATTTTGTGGGTTGTTGTGTCTTTATGTTGCCAGACTCACATATGGATTGGACTATGAAGGGAATGTGTGTGGGAGCAAGCACCGTCACCGTGACCTTACTAAACTTGAGCTTAGGTATTGGTTAAACCCAAACCAAGTTTATGAGAGTGGTTTGAAAGATGGGGAGCATAAGCTGGCTAACGCTAGGACTATCTGTCTCTTGGATTGTCCTGCGCCTTCGGATGATACTCTAAACTGGGTCTGTGACTATCCTGACGGCGAGATTCGTCTCAAGATGAGTGATTGGGTGGACAGGAACTATGATTACTTTGAGTTTCTTACTCCTGAGATGAGGAACTCTTCTCTTCAGCTTCAGGGTCCTTGTTACCCTATTATATTCCCTAGTGTCAATGGTAAGTAAGTTTCGGTCTTTCTTTGTTTCGTTATTACTGTTTTGTAACGAGATTTGTTTTTATTGTAGTTTATTGGAGCTGTCAGTATATTGCTCGTGCTTCGAACTCATCACTTCGTCACTGGCAGCAGATGGGTGGTGTGAGTATTGAAGAGGATATGATCATAGACAAATCCATCAGAAGGTCATTGAATTCTCGTGCCTCGGTTCTAAAGGTTAGAGACTTATCCTCTTCGCTCCTGATGGTTTTGAAGAATGTTCTAAAGTGTTTGTTGGTTGTTTAACTTGCAGCGTTATGTGGCTGATATAGGCAAGTCGTGGCCAGTGTTGATTGTGTGTGGAGGCCTTGTCCCGCTCTTTCTATCCATTGTTTGGCTTCTCCTTATTAGGCATTTTGTTGCGGCCATGCCATGGATCACTGTTGTCCTCTTCAACATGCTTTTAATATCGGTGACCATCTTCTATTACTTGAAAGGTTGGTTTAGGAAAAAAATCAAATATCTACTGTGTTTCAAGTCATTTGGACTCAATATTGTGTCATTTTTTTGTAGCTGGATGGATTGGGAATGATGCTGTAACACCTATCATCGGTGAGCATGACCCATACTTTCATGTATATGGTCGAGTAAGTTTCATCAACATTTGCTTTCAAGTACATTAAATCATGAGACCGTTAGTCTCAGTTCTCCATGCTTATTTGTATTTGCTTGTGTTCCCAGGAGCTGACTCATGTCAGAGGAGTCGCCATTCTGATGACTTTCATCTCAGTTATTGCTATCCTCACTTCAATCGCCATCATCCGCCGTATCCTCATGGCTACATCAGTCCTCAAGGTAAGTATTACTCCCTCCTTTCAGTTTAATTGTAGCTGTATAGTAAAATTTTCGTTTAAAATAAGCATTGTTTTAGATTTTCGATGTAAAATTTATTAACAATATTATCTTGTTTAATTTTCTATTGGTTGAAATATGCTTAGGTGTATAGGTAATGATATTTTTATTTTGGAAATATACAAAATTAAATATTTTTTTAATCTATGTAAATAAACTACAACTAAAATGAAAGGGAGTAGTTGGTTATTAGTTTGGCTTTTTGCTAGAAATGTCATTTTGTTATATGCATATGTACTTGTGAAATCCAGGTAGCTGCTAAGGTAATAGGAGAAGTGCAAGCGCTGATTATATTCCCAGCTATACCATACGCAATGCTCGCCATATTCTACATGTTCTGGCTCTCAGCAGCTCTCCATCTATTCAGCTCTGGTCAAGTTGTTCAGAACAACTGCAACAACACCAACTGCTGCGCGTATGATCTGGTCTTAAAGAAAGTGAACTGTGACCGTTGTTGCGGCTACAGCATACGTTACACTCCTCACATCACCATTGCAATATTCTTCCATCTGTTTGGTTGCTATTGGGCCACACAGTTCTTCGTTGCGTCTTCTGCTACGGTGATTGCTGGATCTGTTGCTTCTTATTATTGGGCTCAAGGGGAAGAAGCAGCGTCTCCGGAGATACCTTTTCTTCCTGTTTTCGCCTCTATGAAGCGGCTTGCACGCTACAACTTGGGATCAGTGGCTCTTGGTTCGCTCGTTGTCTCTTTTGTGGAGTCTGTTCGGTTCATTCTCGAAGCTATTCGCCGGAGGACAAAAGTGAGAGGGACCACACCTGATCACTGGCTTGGGAGAATGGGTTATTACACATCACGTGGGTGTCTCAAAAGCGTTGAGTGGACTCTCAAATCGGTTAACCGCAATGCCTACATAATGGTAATAGAAACTCTCTTCCTTTTAGCAAAGTGAAAGTCCATTTCTTGATAGATTGGTGTCTTGTTTCAGATTGCTATAACAGGGAAAAGCTTTTGCAAATCGTCTGCAATGGCGACAGAGCTGATCATGAACAACATTATGAGGATAGGGAAGGTTAACGTAATAGGAGATGTTATATTGTTTCTAGGGAAGCTTTGTGTGAGTCTCTTCAGTGCTCTCTTTGGCTTTCTGATGTTGGATTCACACAAGTATAGGGATTCTCACAACAAAGTCTCCTCCCCTCTATTACCTGTCTTGGTAAAAAAAAAACTTTTCTTCTCCCTCTAAGACTCATTGTAGATTCAAAAAGACATTGTAGATTATGACTTTCCCTTCTCTATGCACAGGCATGCTGGGCTCTGGGGTATGTTGTGGCTACACTGTTCTTTGCGGTGGTTGAGATGTCCATAGACACAATCATACTCTCTTTCTGTCAAGACTCGGAGGAGAATCAAGGGAATGCTCAGCACGCTCCGTCGCTTCTACTTGAAACTTTAGATAACAATGAGGAAGATGTTCAGAGACTCACCCACTGATAGAGATCCATACTGTATAAGTTTTGTTTCTTACTTAAAGAATGGTATCTGTTATCTCTCAGAAACATTATAATCATATTGTAATGTCAGATGGCTTGAGGATTCTGAAACCATAATATTATATTTCTTCCCAAAATGGTTTGGTTACATTAATGAATGGAGTGTTTGAAACAGTACACTCAAAATTTGTAATGGAATGAAGCAAAAGGATTAAGAACAAATGGGTGTTCTTATTTCTTGGCAAAACTCAACTTCTCGGGGATAACCTCATCAACGCGAATCATCATCAGGAGGCCATTATCTTCTTCAGACCAAGCAATGGATTCTCCCGACAGCAACTTGGCAATTGCCGTACGCTAAGGAAACAAAGTAAAACGAATCAGTTCAAGTTCTATTCAGAGATGAAGATAGATGAGCAGAGATGGTTTACCCGTCGTTTGCATTTGGAGTCTTCCTTGTTGTCACCCAATTTGACCCTGAGGTACTTAATAGCTGAATCATAAACAGATTAGGTTCGTTTCTGCTAGAGCAAAAAAATAGGTTCTAGGGAGATGGATTTTAAAGCCTTACATGGAATGCCAGAGAAGTTCCTAAGTTGGAGCTTGAGAAGACGAAGAGCTTCCCTTGGTTCATGTTCATTCACATTTACTGTCACGACCTCGTCTTCCTTGTAAGCCGAGCCATCGTCTTCCCTATAACAACATATTAGCATGGTTTTGAGTTTTCTCAACACTTCTTGCCAATGGAGTAAAGAAAGAGCAGAAAACTACAATACAAGACTGAAATTAAATAGTTGCGAAATTAACTGACTTGAGTTCAAGCATCTTTGCTACGGATTTGTCATCTGCATCCCTAGCTTTTTGTCCGAAAAAGTGTCCCTATTGTATTGTGGAAGATATCAAATAGTTATTAGATATAACACAAGAAGACACTGATCACTTTCAATCCAAATTGTACCTTCTCCACGAGTCTGTGCGCTCGCTCGGTTTCTCCTTTGGAGAATGCTTCTACAGCCTGCCAAATAGAAAGAGGTTTTTAGTTATGCCACCATCACATCATGGCAATCACATTCTTGTTATCTAAAAAACTTACAGCTCCGTAGTATTCTTTCATCTCCTGCAAATTCTCGTGCACTGCTTTACGATGTGCCGTGTATTCATTTTCATCATCTTCATCTATCAAAGAGAGAAACGTAGATAGTTTAGCAGACTCTTGAGAAAGGAGAGACTCTGTCACGGTTACCTTCTTTAGATGTATTTGTTGATTGTATCACAGTAACAACACTCTCTTGAAAAGTGTCTTCCAGAGGTTCAAAAACAAGACGGCCGGCAACTCTTGCTCTCCTTTCTCCAAATCGTCGAGTTACTTTTGGTACTTCCTCATATCTTTCTGCACCAGAGAACAAAGCTTCTAACACTTCCTTTTCAAGACCACTATTGTTCTTGCCTCCGTCCTGTGAACCTGTTACGGTTCTTGCTTCACCACTGCTGCATCATCACAGAGATAAATTTGAGGAGGAAAAATATCAAAAGGATCAGCAATGGAGGGACTAGAAAAATCTTACCTCTGAGGATCAACTTGTGAAGTCTTTAAGTGAAGGGAAACAAACCAAGTAACCAAGCAGAGTTAGATTTATAAGAAGACGGTATTCTAATATTCTTTAACAACGACCAAACTGAAAGTCATAATAAAAGCTCACAACTTCATTAGAGATTCCAACATCAGCATGCTTCTTGGTATCAGACAAGTCAAGCAGTTTCTCCGTACTCTGCAATATCATTAAGAGTGGATGCCAAATCAACAAGTTACAGCACAAAGATAAGGCAGGACCTGTTCAATACTTACAGGAGCCAAATGCCAAGAGCTATAAAGATACCACTAACAATCAAGTGAATACAAATTAGAGACAATAGGAATGTGAATGCGCTTTTTGACTCTGGCGAGAAAGAGAAAAAGGATTTAGGCTATGCTTTCTTTAAACCCTCCAGTTTAGAGATTAAGATTAATTTATGGAAGTTGATCTCTCATTAATCATAAACCTGATGTAAAAACAAATCTTAAACTAATTAATAAATCCAACATAAAAAGGGGAAAAAATCTAAAAAGTCTAATATAAAGGAAAACACCAAAATCTTAGTTAGAAGAGTTTAATAACAAATCTTATCAGATTGAAAAGTCAATTTCATCTCAAACTTAGTCAGCAAATAGTATTAAAGCACAAGAAATGGATTCTCAAAGTAGCTCAAATAAAAAGTGATGCAACTATAAAGTTCACAGGTCATAATTTAGAGAGCTTCAAGGTATGGGAGAGTATAATATAATGCAGCCAAGAAAGGCTAAAAACATATTATAAAAATATTTAAAGACAAACACGAAGGTATCTTATGCAAAAAGCAAATTAAAGAAACAAATAATACACTACTTGCTTCAGAGCTAAGGGAACTGGCTTACCTTCATCACATCATATCCGCATACGCCTGACAGTTTAGTGAAAAAGAAGATAAATTTTAGCAGCTAAGATCATGAATGATGTCAAAGCAATTATCAAAGTAGAGAATGCTTACCAAGAATCTGCTGAATAACCTCAGGGCTAGCTTGAAAGCCTTCTCCGAGCATCTTAGCAATAAACTCCTCAACATCAGTAGGTGCCCTGCTTACGTTTCCCTCACTGCTTCTTGGCAATTCTTCTTCACTCCATATCTCAGTTTCAGGAATATCCCTTGCGTCTATCTTCATCGGTTTAACTGCTTCTTGGCGAGCATTTGATTCAGGCATGCTTCTTCTAGCATACTCCTTTCCAATAACACTTGAAACAGTACCAACTGATACAGAACTTTTCTTCGGCCTCCATACTTTGGCGGCGTTGCTATCATTCTCTCGTGGCTGAACTTTCTTGGGAACGTAGACATGAGTTGGCTTTGAGGTTGCTCCATTCGTTTTCACTTGGTCACTTTGAGGCGTCTCTTTGGTGGTCATGGCGAAGAGAATCTCACCAGCTTCATGGACGTTCTGGCTAGCTTGGCAGTAGGCAGCAGCAATGTCGTCGAGAGAGAAACGAGAGCCAAAAGCATCGAGAAGGACTTGCAGGCTTCTCGAATCTGGATCACTGTGGGAAGAGCTTGCAATCATTGACATGTCTCCTCCTCCTACCAAAAAACGAATGGGTCGATGAGCAAACAAGTCTGGTAGTGAAGCTAATTGGAGAATGCTGAGTAAAAATGTTCTCTACATAACATCCAAAATAGAATATGCACTAAAAGCCGTCCTCTGACTGGGTAACTAAAAGCAGAACATGGTTTTGTAATTATGTCCGAAAAAAAGAAGAAAACTTTGAATATACATTTGGCTACCCAAAAAAAAAAAAGCATTGAACAAACACCTGGCAGGCATAATCTCCGACCAAAATGAAACTTACTTAATGTAATGGCGAACAGCACAGTTGCCACTAGGAAAGCCAATCAAGCAATCATTTTTGCAGTTGTAATGTAATACAAGTGAAACAAATCAATGGCACAGTGACAAAAGAGAGGAAAAAATAAATAAAAACACGATTTTTACTCGTTATAATCAAAATACCCACAGCGCAAAATAGAAGAAAGCTAAGAATGTGAAACCTTTAAAAACAGCATAAAAAAAGAAGAAGAAAGGAATAAAGGAATCTTTTTTTTTTTTTGATAGAGAAGCAATCCGAACTCGTTTCGAAGAGAAAAGAGTAGAATGTAATAGTTCTCGCTTACCACCGGAAACACAGGGTAGCGATGTAGGTCGGAGGAAGGTTTTGAGCCACCGGAGACGTAAGGGAGTAGAGCCTAGAGGGCGACAAACTGATAATTGGTTAAGACCGAGACTTTGTGAAGTGGACCGGAGAAGAAGACTAGAGAGATAAATTTTGCCAGCGATGTTATAAGTAGACAAATGTAAATCGGTGCAGGACTAGGAGTGTTTTGTCAAAGCGTTTTCCCCGAAACTTCACTTACATTTAACTCTCCTTTAGATGTTTTAATGTTTAAAAATCAAATATTAAGACTTTTTTGAGACTCAACACATTTTAATGACCTTCCTAGTTAATACAGCAGATATGTATATTAAATCGATACACTGATAAAAGATACTTACGAGTTTTCATAGAGTAGAATTGCAGAAATGAATAATAATTTGAATTTCATAATTTTGTGAAAACGATAAAGTAAAACATTCGGTCAAAAGAAAAAAGTATCATTACATGTGAGGATGTAGTCTAGTCCTTTATGTTTTTATTAATTATGGAGCAATCCTCCGTAGTTTTGTTATTTATCCAAATAAGCACATTTATGTTTAGTATTGACAAAGTAGCCCCTCTTGTTTCATTTGAATTCTGGTAATCTCACACTCCTATTGTTGTTCTCATCTACTTTTTCCCCAAATAGTTTATAGATCTACATTTCGAGTAATTTTTTTGAATTTTAGTTTGAGTCTTTTTGCTGGTAAACTATAGCTTTGAAGGGGGTTTATTGCAGAGCAAAGTATGATGGTGTCGAGAGGGATAAGTGGTCAATGAGGATTCTCTGGGGCTGTGCACTCGGAAGTGCAGTTGGTAATGTATCTTCTTGGACCTTTCGATCCGTTTTCTTTAAAGCTTTTTTCTTATGAATTTATTGTAGGTGGTTGCTGTAGAAAGACAAACCCAGAACAGAGCACGTGCTTTGGCTGAAGGTTTGAGAGCTGGTGATGCCTGATAATACTCTCTGAAATCTACCAAGTGCTGTGTTTATTTTTACATGGATACACTATATAATAACATCTTGTTCCTAAGATGGTTTTTGATGCACTTTCTTGTTGGCAACTAATCCTAAAACGAGTTCGAAAACTTGTAAGAGTTGAACACACAATTTGTGTTATGGAATAAAGCACCTTCTTACCTTTCTCCTTGGACTCATGCTATGTTTGTGAATCACTCTTTTTTTTTTTGCTTTCACGGTATGTGTTTTCTTTAAAGAATATCACTTCCTATAAAAACCATGAGGGATTCATTATTTGAAAAATGTACAAGCAGGATCAGTTTATTTCATAGGATTAACAAAAAAAAATGGGAAAGGGACACCAAGGCAAATGCTTTGGACTCCTCCTGTTACTATGCCTCTTTAGTTCAACTTTGGCACGCAGGGTTCTCAAGGATCTCTCAATGAAGCTAGATATGAACCATGTTGTGAAGCCTAGTTTGAGCGTGCAAGATCATGAGATGTTCAATGTAGAATCTGAGCACATAGTGAAGCCTGACCATAAGCTGCAGTCCATGCCGGGTGAACCAGAAGAGCCTGAGGACAAGGTCATGCCTGATCATAAACTCCAGTCCATGCCGGGTGAACCAGAGGAGCCTGAGGACAAGATCATGCCTGATCATAAACTGCAATCCATGCCCGGGGAACCAGAAGAGCCTGAGGACAAGGTCATGCCTGATCATAAGCTGCAGTCCATGCCGGGTGAACCAGAAGAGCCTGAGGACAAGGTCATGCCTGATCATGAACTGCAAACCATGTGGGGTGAGCTAGAAGAACCTGATCCTAAAACTATGCTCGATCACAAAGAAAAGCCTGATCATAAAGTGCAGTCCCTGGCGAGTGAACCAGAAGATCCTGACCAAACAGTTAAGCCTATGGGGTATGGTGAAGGTAGGGGCTTTGGAAATGGCGGTGGCTATGGAGAAGGCGGTGGCTATGGAGAAAGCGGTGGCTATGGAGAAGAAGGTGGCTATGGAAGTGGCTATGGAGAAGGTAGTGGCTCAGGCGAAGGGATTGGTATCGGCGTAGGAGGTGACTCTAGTGGTAGTGTACCAAGTGTAGTTGTCCCAAGCATATCAATCCCTCCCATAACGGTTCCAGGCGCACAGATTCCCGGTTTTATGATTCCAGGGGTCAGGGTTAATCCTGGTTATGGTTCTGGGGGAAGCCAAACCGGTGGTTGCACCCCAAGCGTACCATACTACCGCCCACCTATATACCAACAACCACCAAGCTGTTCCCATTGTGCACCTTTCGTTTCAGGACAAGACAAGCACATGTCAGACAAAGGAACTATGACCGAAGAAGCTCTTGCACCCACTTCAAATGAGATGCTCGTCTAAGCTTTCAGTGTCCATAGAAACACAAAAGTATAATAAAATCACTCATAAGGATATATATATCGTATTTTGGTTTGATAAAAGCGTCACATTAAGTTGAATAATCCAACACAAAGTTTTAAATAAATGAACTTTCGTTAAGACCAGAAATAGTAAAGAAGCAGGCAACTAACTGGAACTGTAATTGAATTGCCTAATATTGATTTATAGTGTGACATGATCATCGCTCGTGCCATGGTCATGATGATCAATCATTCTCGGAATCATCATTACAGTAACGATGACAAAAAAGACGTAGAAAGAGCACAAGACAAAAAGACTTGGCTTCACGTACTCAGATAACTTTTTGTTCAATATTTTGATCGTCTCTCTGGTTTAATAGGCCGGCTCATAAACCCAGTCAAGCTGTATATTATAATATTAAAAAAAATACGAATAATATTGTGAATTTTGTTTTATTAAACCACTAAGTTAAGATCCGCGCCTTGTATAGGCCGCATAATAAACATTATATATATAAATTGTTTATATATTATATGTTTATAACATATTATGAAATAATAATATATATCGAATAATTAAAAAGTCATTATCTACTACTTATATAATTAAATTACTGCGAACATATAAATAAATTTTATAAATCGAAAAATATTTTTTCTATTTGATATGATATATAATTAAATTTAAATGATAGTAACATATATATGATATATTTTAATATTAATATTTATTAGATGATGCTTTTAGCTCATATTTTTTTTCATTTATATCTGTTATAGCAAAAAATCTAAATTAGTGATATCAAAATTTTTACTGTGGGATTAATAGTTTAAGTAATTTATAATATTTTAAAAAATTATGTTGTCAATATTTTTTCAAATTTTTTTATCAAAAAAATGTTCAAAGTAAATTTCAAAATTAAGATATTTATGTATTTTTATATGGCATATAGTTTAATTTAAAATGATACATATATTTATATATTTTTTATTTTTGATACTTATTAAATGAGATTTTTAACTTATATTATTTTTTAATTATTTGTATCATGTCATAACAAAAGTTTTAAATCATAGATCACAAAATTTGAATGTGAAACTTTTAACAGTTTTAGTAATTTATACTCGTTTTTAAAGATTCAAAATATAATATATAAATAATTTTTTTAATTTTTATTATATGGTTATTATGATTGTTTAATTTATTTTAATAGCTTAAAATTAAACAAATATAATTATAATACACACTTATTTTTATCAAATCTTTATCATTCAAAATCATTAATTATCATATATACTTTATGCACATTAGACAATTCCGTAATCTTATTTAAGGAAATAATGAAGTATATTAATAATGTATTTATTGTGGTTTAATAAAAAACTTATTATATATTTAGATAGACTAATTTATTTCTCTAAGGATTCTAAGAATCATTCTATTGATGACACGTGGCTACAAAAAATGTTCCAATGCTTCTCAAATAATATATAGGGGATATTCCCGAAACGACGCCGTTCAACATCTTTGTTCATAAAGCGATTAGCGAAGGAGACGAACGAACGAACAGGCACAGCGAGTGTTTTGTGTCTGGTAATGGATCGGATTCTGAAGGCAGCTCGAACATCCGGTTCGCTCAACCTTTCCAATCGATCTCTCCGGTTAGATCCACTAGCTTCCATTGTTTTTTTCTTTTTCTTTTAAGTTTTCGAAATTGGATAGAATGTGAATATTATCTTTTGATCGGGGCGTGTGTATCTATAATCATATAAAAAAAACTAGATGCATCTCCAGTAGATGACGAGTCTCTCTTTTTTTTTTTTTTTTTTTTAACTTGTAAATACTTTTATAATTCAAAAGATTTTGATCCTCTCTGTTGCTTAGGATCAGATCTTGTATGGTCACGAGATCCCATTGTATATGAGAGCTGCTGCAAAGTCTTTTCCTTTCACCACTGTTTATTGATTTGAGAGGGTTGTTTCAATTTTGCAGGGAGGTACCTACAGAGGTTTATCAATGTCTGGAAACAACCGGAGAAGGAGAGAACTGGTGGGAGGTGATCAATTTATATCATTTTCTCTAATGCATTCTTGTTATGTCATCAAATTTCTTGAAATGTTTTAAGTTTCCTCCATCTTGCACATTGTAGGCGGTTGATTTACAGAAGCTTATTTTAGCACATAACGAAATCGAGGTTTTAAGAGAAGATCTTAAGAACCTTGCTTGTTTGGTTGTGTTAAATGTCAGTCACAACAAACTGTCGCAACTTCCTGCTGCCATTGGGGAGTGAGTGTTTTCTTGAGCTTTCTTGCTAGCTTCCATTGTGTTCACTTTGGTAATAATGGTCAAATGCTCTCTCATTCGTAGGCTTACGGCGATGAAGTCGTTGGATGTGTCCTTCAACTCCATCTCAGAACTTCCTGATCAAATTGGTTCTGCAACTTCTCTTGTCAAGTAAGTTAATCCTGGCATAAAATTATATTAGGGCATTGGATTCATTAAAATTTCACAGCTCACAATTGATTTAAATTTCTTGTGATGGTTTCAGGCTTGACTGTTCAAGCAATCGGCTTAAAGAACTTCCAGAATCTCTTGGAAGATGTTTAGACTTATCTGATTTGAAGGTTGTTCTGTGTTATTTTTGAATCTGTTGATTTTTCTTTTACTTCTACTCTCATATTTTTTTTATGGCAACGCTTGTGCTTACTATAATCCACAGGCCTCAAATAATCAAATTTCTACCTTGCATGAAGACATGGCCAACTGCTCCAAATTATCCAAGCTGGATGTGGAGGTATGAGATTGGTGTCTTTTTATTTCTCTAACTTATAGTGTCGACTTTTTTTTCCCGACGAAATTAGAACTTTATTAATCTTGAAAATACATAGTTAGAATACAAGTATGGAATAACCAAGGGCAGTATAGCCTTCTGAAAGAAAGAGAAGGCAATGGTTTTCATAGATAGATGATTTACCAATGTAATTTATGCTTGTTGCAGGGAAACAAGCTCACTGCGCTCTCTGAGAGACAGATAGCATCGTGGACCATGCTTACAGAGCTTAATGCATGTAATGATATTCAGTTTTTTATTCTGCGTTTTCTTATATACTGAAAGATTGTGGGGACACACGTTAATATATTTTCACTCTGCAGCTAAGAATATGTTGGTTGATCTGCCACAAAATATCGGAAGCCTTTCACGTCTTATCCGGCTTGACCTTCATCAGAACAGTAAGTCAAATCCTAGAAGATAACGTTTCTGTAACTTATTCCTTCTATGTAGTTGCTGAGTTGTATTCGTACTCGATTCTTGCAGAAATCTCGTCTCTCCCACCATCAATAGGCGGTTGCTCTTCTCTTGTGGAGTTCTATTTGGGGTCATTCTCTACTAACTGTTTCTTAAGAAAGATTTGTTTGGTCCTACATGGTATCTAATTAGAGACTTTCACTACTGACATTCTCTTCTCTGTACTTTATGCCAGAATGAACTCACTATCGACATTACCAGCAGAGATTGGAGATCTGTCACGTCTAGGAACACTTGATCTTCGTTCTAATCAGGTATTGTGCTCATTTCTTGTTTTCTGACATTCTATGTCATTATATAATCCTTTATATAGTGACAATCACTATCTTTTAAATAATGGCCTGCACTCTTGTGATTTCTCCTGATTTTCAGCTCAAGGAATATCCAGTTGGAGGATGTAAATTGAAGCTCTCGTACCTTGATCTCTCAAATAATTCATTGACAGGATTGCATCCTGAGCTCGGTACTTGCCATTTTTGCATCCCCTGCTTGTTAATGAATTTACATATGACATCATTAAAATAGCAATTAGCATAATGATTCTTGTTCTCTCCTTTTCTTGTAGGAAACATGACTACTCTGAAAAAGCTTGTGCTTGTTGGCAATCCTTTGAGAACCCTTAGAAGGTAAATTTTAACTCTCCCACTGTCTGGTTTCTTGATTCCTTGGTCTTAGTTTGATTGCTACTTCAAGAGACCAATATTTCTTTCGTTTTTAAACTCTTCAGCACGTTAGTAAATGGTCCTACAGCTGCTCTATTAAAGTATCTTAGGAGCCGTCTATCTAACGGTGAAGGTACCTTAGTCCAACCATCACTCTTTCTCTCTCTCTCATCTAAGACTAAGAGGTTGTGGCTAACTGTTAAAAGTTTCCATTTGTAGAAACTAGTGCAAGCACTCCGACGAAGGAGAATGTAATTGCTTCAGCAGCTCGTATGTCCATATCTTCAAAGGTAAGTGAAATCACAGATCTGAGAACCATCCTAACAAGAGTTCTGTATTCGTAATAGAAAACAGGAATTCATGATCTTAATCGGTTGACTCTACACACAACTCCAGGAACTTTCTCTGGAAGGTCTCAACTTGAGTGCTGTCCCTTCACAAGTTTGGGAGTCTGGTGAAATCACGAAAGTTAATCTTTCTAAGAACTCTATCGAGGAATTGCCTGCTCAGCTTTCTTCATCTGCTTCCCTTCAGGTAACTGTGTTTTCCAGAAATCTATTTCATCTGCTACATGTGCCTTTGCTATAAAATCTGTCATGATTGCTAAAGATTTCATGTTATCTTTGTAATTGCAGACTTTGATTTTGTCAAGGAACAAGATTAAAGACTGGCCCGGTGAGATCTTGAAGTCACTTCCTGGTCTTGTGTGCTTGAAGTTGGATAACAATCTCCTGAAGCAGGTTGGTGATGTTTGTTGAGAATCGATTTGAAGAGTTGACTATAGCTGCCACTCTAGAAGATACTCACCCATCCCCTTCTTTTTTTCATTTGCTTGTAAGATTCCACTGGAAGGGTTTCAAGCAGTCTCTGGGCTTCAGATTCTCGACCTAAGTGGTAATCCAGCTTCCTTGGGCATGAGAGAGCATCCCAAGTTTTCGCACATGCCACAACTACAAGAGCTTTATTTGAGGTTGGTTTTATACGTTAAATTATATTCATTTGCCCATATAGTACTGCTGGCTTGTTTAAGATGATACTTCACTTGACAGCCGAGTCCAGCTGTCTGAAGTCCCTGAAGATATCCTCAACTTATCTAACCTGCTTATCCTTGACCTGAGCCAGAATTCACTTCAATCGATTCCCAAGGTATGTTTGCTATAAGCTGTCTACTTTGTGGTTTATGATTTAGTGGAAATTGTATCAGTCAGCTAATTAACCGAAGTGTTTTTTTTTTCTCAATCAGGATATCAAGAAGATGACTTCACTCAAACATCTGGACATATCCAACAACAACATTTCAAGTCTTCCTCCAGAACTGGTAAGCCCCCTTTCTTTCTACCTGGAACATAGAAATTGCATTAAAAAGTTCTGATAACAAATCATGTGTTGTTTCTCAGGGTTTGCTTGAGCCAACACTTGAGGTTCTAAGGCTTGATGGGAACCCATTAAGAAGGTATTTTCTTCCATTCATTTAAAATCAACTCAAATTCATTCATCATACAAACAAGTCTGATTCATCTTTCCCTTTTCACCAACATTATTGAAAACAGCATCAGGAGACCCATTCTAGAAAGAGGAACAAAAGCGGTCTTGAACTACCTGAAAGACAGAATTCCAGTTTAGTATATTCTACAACATGAACATAGCAATATATTCATATATGTTGTTTCACTGTTTGTAACATTTGTGTGTTGTGTGACCAAATTGATTCTTATTGGTGAGAGATGAGACCCACTTGTGTAAGAGATCTTGCTTTTGTCTCCAGTGACTTCAATAGAAAAAGACTTTTACAAACTGGTTGGTTATTGATTTCCCCAACCTCATTGTCAAATGCTAACATCATAAACTTTGAGAGTTTTGGCGTTTAATTTACAACCACAAACTAGACAAGGACGAAGACGAGGACTAGTTAAAGCCCCAGAAGATTCTGCAAACTCTCTCTCTCTCCACGACAGAGAGGAAGCATCGCCACAAAAGTAAGAAGCTTAAGAAGCAAGACACTGAATTTTATATTCCTCTTCACACGTCTTTCATCATTCTCTTATAAAAAAAAGCTCCTTTTAGACTTTTTGGTTTCATTTTGTTGATTAGTGGCGATAAAGTCAATAGCTTTTGCGTTCCAGGTAAGCTCCTCGCGCATTCACATTACTCTTCTTCCTCTTCTTCTCGATCAAATCAATTAGGGATTGCTCTGTTTTGGTACTCTGTTTTTTTTTTTTTGCAGGTAAAAATTCTGAAGAAATCTGGTGGGATTGATTCCTTAGCGATCTGACCCCTTCTCATGATTAGTTTTCGATCTTCGAATAGACCAATCGCGAAACTCTCATCTAAAACTCCCTTCTCCTATTCGATCTCCTATCTCTTCCTACCATCCAACGTCTTCTTCATACGCTACTTCAACTGCTCTAGATTTCGTCTCAAAATCTGTCCTTTATAATCCTTAAAGTCTCAACCTTTCGTTTCCTTAGCTTGAATCCTCTCATAAAGTCTCGTCCTTTACGTTCGATTCTGAAAACTCTGTTCTCATAGTTATGGCTGGCGGAAACTGGGTTGTTTCGTTTGAGGATCTTCCTTGTCATTTGATCTTGGAGGTGTTGACATCTGGGAGGCTCAATGCGTTTGATCTGCTCAGCTTGGAGCTGACCTCGAAGAAGGTTTTCGGAGGGAGCTGCTTTGGATTGTACCCTTTCAAGTTCAGGTCGCTGGCTGATTACGCGGCGTCTCAGCTCTGCTCTCTGCATCCTGTCTATGTGGGAATGGGTTTGGCTACTCAGAAGGAGCTTTTCGCTAATTGTGAGGGGAACTGGAAGAGGCTTTTGAGGTTCTTGCAGTCTGTTGAGCAGTCCTCGGATATGGTTGAAACCTCTGCAGGCAATGTATGTTTTCATTTACTGAGTAAAGGATAGGAGTATAGCTCTGAATGATTTGGCGAGTTCTTGGTTTAGAAGTTACAAATGCGTTTGTTTTCATAATGCTTTGTGCAGATGCAAGTTACAACGGGAAGGTATCACACGTTGCTAATCAACAACTCAAAGGTTTACTCTTGTGGGTCGAGTTTGTCTGGTGTTCTTGCTCATGGACCAGAAACTACTCAATGCGTTGCGTTTACCCCTGTGGAGTTTCCCTTCTCTGCTCAAGTGGCTCAAGTCTCAGCCACACAGAACCATTCTGCTTTTGTGTTGCAGTCTGGAGAGGTTGGTTGCTTCTGTTTCTATAAAAACACTTGTCCTATTGAGTATGTATGCTTACTTGAAAACCTGCACAGGTTCTCACATGTGGGGATAACTCATCGCATTGCTGTGGTCACTTAGATATAAGCCGTCCAATATTTAGGCCTAAGCTTGTTGAGGCTTTGAAGGGAACTCCTTGTAAGCAGGTTGCTGCAGGGCTGCACTTCACTGTGTTTCTATCAAGGGAAGGGAGTGTGTTTACATGTGGATCAAACACACACGGACAGCTTGGTCATGGCGATGCCTTGGACAGACCAGTACCCAAAGCTGTTGAGTTTCTTCAAGGCGTTGGCCCTGTGGTGCAAATCTCAACGGGGCCGAGCTATGTTTTAGCTGTGACACAAGATGGCTCGGTGTACTCGTTTGGCTCTGGATCTAGTTTCTGTCTTGGTCATGGAGAGCAGCAGGACGAGCACATGCCGCGTGTCATTCAGGCTTTTAAAAGAAAAGGTATCCATATACTCCGTGTCTCTGCAGGGGATGAACACGCCGTGGCACTTGATTCCAATGGCCGTGTAAGTTCTTGTTTCCATCTCTCTCTGGCTCCATTTGGTTTTTAGAAATCAGAAGAGTCTTGTTTTGATTGTTCTTTGAACGTTTAGGTATACACATGGGGTAAAGGTTACTGTGGTGCTCTAGGCCATGGAGATGAAAACGACAAGATCACTCCTCAAATTTTGGTCAGTCTCAACAACTGCCTCGCTGTCCAGGTTAGATCCTTACATATGTTGATTGTTCCCATGTCCTAAACGTGGTTAGGAAGGTCCTTATCATGACTCTGCTTTGGCTTGCAGGTGTGTGCAAGAAAGAGGAAAACTTTTGTTTTAGTGGAAGGTGGATTGTTGTATGGTTTTGGGTGGATGGGATTTGGAAGCCTAGGGTTCCCTGACAGAGGAGTTTCTGACAAAGTCCTGAGGCCAAGAGTGTTGGAGTGTCTGAAACAACACCGTGTGTGTCAAGTAAGCACCGGCTTGTATCACACCATTGTGGTGACTCAAGGTGGTCGCATATTCGGATTTGGGGATAACGAGAGAGCGCAGCTTGGTCACGACTCGCTCCGTGGCTGCTTGGAACCTACCGAGATCTTTCTTCATTGTGGCCGTTCTCGTAGCCGACTTTGTTGATCATCCCAGAGGTAAATAAAACAAGCATGTTTGTACGAACCGGCTTGAGATTGAGTTAACCGGTTAGTGACTTTTGTATGATTTGTATCTGTTTGATTTTTTTTTTCTTAGTCCATGACTGTATCAAAGATATTTCCGGTTTGTTTGTATGGAAGATACTTCCAGTATGAATTGTAATTGATTGAGAATGACGTCGATCCACCTTTATCTCTCCATAGAAGAAATACATAGTGCAATAATTGAGGATGTCATAAATGCGTAGTTGGAAATAATGATGGTTTCCTAAAACAGAAAGTGTCGGTTACTAAAATCGTCGGTGCATTAGGTTTTATTGTAATGTGTTTTGGAAGCTCATTAGAAAGAGTTATGCTCCGCTTAGGGACTAGTATTTGGAAGCTCATTAGAAAGAGTTATGCTCCGCTTATTGACTTATTGTATTCTTGATGAAAAGGCGCACACACCAAAAGGTTAGCTCATGTTTGTACTGTATCAAATCATTATGATCGCTCAACGTGGTCGCTTTTTTGGGTTTGGAGATAAGCTTAATCATGACTGCTTGAGGAGTTAGAAGAATGTTTCTGAATTATGGCCGTTCTCATAGTCGACATTGTTGATCCAAGATAGGTAAATAAATTAGCTCGCTTTTGTATGAACCGGATCAAAACCGGTTGATGTTTGTAGTGGAAGATCATTTCGGTTTGGTTCGTAGCTCTAATCGCTGTGTATCATTCATAGACATTCCTTGTTTGGAATCTTTGGATGTGTTAAAAAGGGAAAATTTCAACGAGCAGAGTCTCAGAGTAATTGATGGGAATGACGTGGATCCAACCTTACATCCACAAGAAATTGATTAACGTTGATCTAACTTTCCCTTCATAATAAATCGTGTCGGTAACTTTACAAAGGCGAAATACATAATCGGAAAGGGGAGTTATCGAGGATGCAATTAGTAGAAATCTCACATTAAATCATAAACAACCTTGTTTATCTTATCAATATGTTTGATAATTTTATCATTTTCAGTTTGTTTTTGTTTTCATCGAATAGATCCATAATTTCTTACGATTAAATTGAAAGAACTACTATAGATTTTTTTAACGCTAAATTATTATAATATTATAATTATAAAAAAAAAATAGACGATAAGACACATTATATTGATATAGTTGCCTTAGACAGAAATATAAATATCTCAATGTACCACTACTACTGGGAACCAAAAGATTTGACAGAAATATATAATATCAAAAGATACTACTAACATATTACAGAAACCATAAAAAAATGCTACAATTATATAGCGTTAGTGAAAATAAAATTAGTACTTTTTCTAACGTGGCACGTTAAAAGATCGTATCATTACAAAGATAGACTAAACAAAACGACAAGTAGTTGGATTTAATCAAGTTGTTTATTGACTAGATTTTGAGAAAATGGTAAAAAAAAAGAAACGGATAAGAACACGTCGGACATTGGTCTTATCTAAACTCCAGAATCCAAGTCATCATCACGTGGAATCACCTCCTATAAATATTCTCTTACATCAACACTTTCTCCTCACCACCACAACAACAACAACAAGCACAAGAACAAAAGATTCAAACAAAACTCAAAAGATGTTGGCTATATTCCAGAAAGCTTTCGCTCACCCACCGGAAGAGCTCAACAGCCCGGCGTCTCACTCCTCCGCCATCTCCCCGAAACTCCCCGGAGAAACCCTCTCCGACTTCCTCTCCCTCCACAAAGACACCGCCTTCTCCATGACCTTCGGCGACTCCGCCGTCTTAGCCTACTCTCGCCCACAAAGCTCTCTTCGCCAGAGGCTCTTCTGCGGTATAGACGGCATCTACTGCACCTTTCTCGGCGCGTTAACCAACCTCTGCACGTTGAACCGACAGTACGGACTCACGGGGAAGAACACGAGCGAGGCAATGTTCGTGATCGAAGCTTACCGAACGCTCCGTGACCGTGGTCCTTACCCTGCTGATCAAGTCCTCAGGGGGTTAGAAGGAAGCTTCGCCTTTGTCGTCTACGATACTCAGACCTCCTCTGTTTTCTCGGCTCTGAGCTCTGACGGAGGAGAGAGTCTTTACTGGGGGATCTCTGGCGATGGATCTGTTGTGATGTCTGATGATGTGAAGATTATAAAGCAAGGATGTGCTAAATCTTTTGCTCCTTTCCCTACTGGTAAGTCAAAAGGCACAAGCTTTTCATGAAAGAAACAACATTTGTGACTTGTGAGTTAGATCTGAAGTGTTTGTTTGATGTTTTGTGTTTGTTGCAGGGTGTATGTTTCACAGTGAGACAGGGCTTAAGAGCTTTGAGCATCCGAGGAACGAGATGAAGGCTATGCCGAGGATTGATAGTGAAGGGGTGTTATGTGGAGCTAATTTCAAAGTGGATGCTTGTTCTAAGGTTAATGGGATTCCTAGGAGAGGAAGTGAAGCTAACTGGGCTCTTGCTAATTCTCGTTAATTTATTTTATTTTAACTCTTTTTGAGTTGTTGTTCTTTCTGCTGTCTTGTTGCATTTTCTTTTTACTTTGTTTTATGTAATTAGAGATCTTTGATGCTATATCAATAAAGAAACTAAATTGCATCTTACATTGCAAAGAGGTGCAGATGAACTTGTCAGTTTGCAAGAAAAATAGATAAAAGAAACAAACAAAAAGATTTAAGCTTTTGAGCCATAAGAATGTGTTTGATGATTCTGTGAATTTGACTCTTGATGCATTATGAATAAAGAAACTAAATTGCTTTGGCATCTTGCAAAAATTCAACTTTTGATGATAACATAAGAGAGAAAGAACCAAAGGAACAGTGAAGACTGAAGACATGAAGATGTATTGTTTCTGTGAATTTTGGGTGCTGATTGCTTATACTTTTGCTACAATTTTTGCAAAGAGATTTAGTTGGACTCTTTACTTGTTTAAACACACTAATTTGCAAGAAAAATATCAACTTTTGATCCATAAGAGGGAGAGATAAAAACAGAGTCGAGAACAGTAAAAAGGACAAAAAAAAATGTAATGGTTGTGTGAATTTAGAAGTTTACAACAAGAAAAACTTGATGGAACTTGATCATTCATCATCCTTCCACATGTCTGCAAACTCATCAGGCTCCAGTGGGTTTGAAATCTCATGCATCTTTTTCCTCCTTTTTGCTTTGATCTTCTTTGCAAACTTGCCTGCTTTATTCCTTTTCTCCAAGGCTCGGATCTGATGAAAAAAATTGAAAAAAATAAGCCTTTGACATAGAAAATCATATGTGAATCAACTTCTCGTTATGACCAAGCTGAAGAGAGAACACAGTACCTGGTTTGGAGATACGTAGAATGGGTTCTCGTAAAGGGTTGGACCTCCAAAGCTTCCTCCAAAGATCTTAATCGGGTTTAAACAAAACCTTGGACCAACCTGTCATCAGATTTTCATTTCAATCAACACTAACGAATCACAACTACGCAAATTATTGTTACTAATAGGTAAAGCCAGACCTCGACAAGAGTCATTTTATCAAGACCACCTCGCGCAACCTTGTCTGCCTCATTATGAGGTACAGATATCTGAAACAGAAGATAAAAACAGACATTGACTAAGTTAAAAACCACACTGAATCAAAGTGTAACAGCAACTGTTGATCTCTGAGATGCAACCAACCTGGTAATTACGGAACCAGATATGGTCATCGACAATGGAGAAGGCAAAAACATGGTCATGGTAAGGTTTAGACTTTCTGTGTTCCTTGGGGATTCCAAATACCTGCAAGAGATAGGAAGAGAAAACTATTTAGCATGAGGTACAAACTAAGCTAACAAGGAACATAAGGGAGTGAAAATGGGAGAATGACCTGTGTTAACATCTCTTTCAAGAGTTTCCAGTGTACATCTTTATCAAAATTGGACGAGAACGTCAAGAGAGGGCGTGACCCTTTCAGATGGTTTCCTGTGAGTTTCAGCTCCTCCATTGTGTGAACTTCACCATATAGAAAATTATTGAAACATGAGAGACGAACAAAGACATATAAGCTCCACCAGCTAATTCTGAAACAATGTACAAGGTGGGTTGGAGAAGTTACCAGCATTAACCAAGAACTTAACAGAAGGTCCACTAGGGGACTTGACCATCCACATGTAAAGATCTTTATGCTTCCTACACTGAAGTCCATAACAAAATAAACGCATAACAACTTCAGTTTCTTGGAAAAATCAAGATTTTGACAGCTTACTACTTCATACAATTACAAGCAAAACCAGACATTAAGAGTAGCGTGACAAAGGAATATCATCAGTACAATATTTGTTCCATCTTCTATGTATCAAACTTGATTATAAAAGCCTCTTAATATCAGACCAAGTAGGTACCAACAAAAGATGGAAACTTTACCTCGAAGAACAAGCAGGAAGAAGAGCCCTTAAGCTCAACAAGCTCATTAAGAGTCGCGCCTTTACTGCTCTTAGCTTCAACCTTACTATCCTTCTTACAATGAGGCAGAAGTGAAACTATGTTCAACATCAGATGCCGATACCTTCACAAACAAACAAAAAACAGATACTTTATTATTATTCTACACCATCAAAGGAAATTAAACTCAAACTCAAATCTCAACTCGCTTCACCTGAAACTAATCCGACGGGAACAAGTAACGAGAACCTTCTCTTTATTCCTGAAACCAGGCGCAGACGGAGCAGACGCTTCCTTAGCTTCCTCCACATCTTCTTTCTTATCTTTCCAACCTAACAGAGTTCTTTTAGGTCTCTCCGGAGCAGAATCGTCCTTAACCGGAGCCGCCGCTTCCGCCTCGCTGTGCTTTCTCTTCCTCCCCATTCTTTTTTCTCTAAAACAGAAACAGCGCTAAACTCTTTCTAGGGTTTTAGGACAAGTCAAAACCTAAAAGACAAAGCTGCCTTTAACTCACTTCACGATCACCAAAACGACAACGTTTCGTTAATACAATATGGGCCTAACTTTTTAATGGGCCTGAGGTCTGACTACAAAAAAAAACCAGCTGTTCGTGTCTGTAAACTCTACAAAAGATCAGTATACCCTGTGTGTAACAAATCAGTTTTAAAAAAAAAATCGAATGAAGAAAAAAAAAAGCTCGCTAAGTAATATTACAAACCTCACTCGATTTTTTTTTTCTTTACCACTCTGTACACTTTTTTATCTTTTTTTTTTCTTTATAATATCAAATCCTTATGGGCAAACCAAAGTTCTGAAACGCTCTAATCTCTCCTCTCAAACCTGCAGTGACTATCACCATCCCCCAAGAAGCAGACACGTTCCCCGAGTTAGACAAATCCGAACTCAGACGGTTCCCACTTCTGTTCCTCCCAAACAGCAGCTTCTCCTCAGGCCAAGTCGCTGACATTCTATCGAAGAAGTATCCGTTCGTCGCGCTCGAAATGATCCCGTTTCTTGGACTGTTGAGTCGGTCCAGAGTAGTTGTCCCTGGTTGGTCTACAGGTGTGGGTGGATGGTTAGCTGTGGAGACTTCGTCTAAGTTGGTGTTGGCTCTGTTTTGGGTGGCTCCCCAAGACTCTGTTGAGGCCATCCCGGGCCATGAGATGGCTGCGGAGACGTCTTGGCTGTGGAAATGCTCGTATGAGTTTGTGACTGTGACGTTCTTGTTGCTGTTGCTGTGGCTCTTGCTTGGTCGAGAAGCAGGGGATTCGTACTTCCATATGTACACGTTTGAATCCTCGCTCGCTGACACTACGTACTTCCCGTCTGCTGTGATTGAGGCGGAGATTTGGCTGCTCGTGTTTCGAAACCCTGTCGATAGTGGAAAAAAAGATTGATTACTTTTGCTTGCGAATGAAGTAAACAGAAGACAAAGCTTGAAACTTTGTTTGTTTTTGTTTGTTTTACCTTTGAGTTTGGTGACTAGATCAGTTCCATCAACAACGCGGATCCGAGAGTCAGATGATGTGACAAGTACTTCAGATGAGCTTCCAGGCACAAACTATGGTAATGAAATGAGACACAAGCAAGCAAGCAACTTTAGTGCCGTCTCATGAACAAAGCCTCAGATTTTGCTCCTCAAGAAGTGAGTGATTCTCTCATTTACCTGGAAACCAGTTATCTTTTTCTGATGAGCTTTCTTCTTCTTGTTCTGTAAATTTATTTGGCTTTTCTGTTGCAGCTTGTTATCTAGAAGGAAACAAAAGAAAAACATCACTTATGTTAACGCATAGGAACGGTAAAAAAACAAAAATCACATTAACAAACTTCATTCATTTACCTGATGCACTGTAAAGACGACAGCTACCTTTGTATGAACCAACCAACGCACCCTTCAAGTTTCAATAGATTTTTTAAAGAAAATTAGGAAACTGTTTAAAGCCAAAAGATTACTGACTTCAAATAATAATGACATGGTAGATTTAGTTTACCTGACCGTCTGGAGTGTAGCATGCAGAAGTGACCATCTCATGAAGATCATACCAGTCAACTACTTGCCGATCCGGAATGCTCCAAACACGAACTTTTGCATCCAACGAACCGCTGATGAAGTATCTATCATCAACCGGATTAAATTGAATGCAAGTCACTGTCCCAATCAATAGAGTAAACTGTTATTTAGATAAGCACAAAAAGAAACAGATTAATTTAATATTAGCTACTAACCATAATCACTGTGGGAGAATACTTTCAAACAAGTGTGGGTAGACAAGCTCCACAAACGAACTGTCTTATCCATTGATGCAGACAGCAAATCCTGAGACTTGGACCAAGCAAGGTCAAGAACATCATCCAGATGACCATGAAACGAACAAAAGGGTTTATCCGAGAGCCCAAAAACAGAATCTGGAACATATATGTTCTCCAAACTCAACGACTTTCTACTCACAGAACTCCTCCCTCTTCTCCTCGGCGACATGGTAGTCGGTTCAGGAGATCCATTACTACTAGCCAAAAGAAACAGCTCCGGTCTATCCAGCAACAGCTCCCCTCTCTTCTCAGCCTCAACCACTTGCCAAACATGAATGACGCAATCCTCCCCGGCGCTAGCGAGATACTTACCATCCAAACTAAACTTAATGCTCCAGATAGAGCCGTTATGCGCTTGAATCTCCTGCGTCTTGTACATCGCCGTGAGCTCTTTGGAAGACTTCCCGTACTGTCTGACCCTAACTCTCTCCGGCCCGTGGAAAGAAGATTCCTGAGAGTCATCCGTAGCTGAGCTCGACCTCCGACCGCCTCTCTCCGATGACGTGTCTTTATCGTCACTGCTTCGTCTCTCTTTGCTGTAACCAGTCACAACGCTCTTTATGCTCTTGAACCAGCTTCCTTTCTTCTTAGACTTTGATGTGTTATTATTATTATTATCTTTACTCTCTTCATCATCCTTTGTTGTTTTGGTTGATGCGTTGTTGTTGTTATCAGAATCCTCCACGTTCTGTCTTCTCATAAGCTCCTGAACAATGGGAGAGTGTCCCACAGACATCTCAAACTCCTCCATTGTCATCTGCGTGTCGGTCCCCACTTCTTTCACCTGTTTCCATGTACTACCCTCTTCTTGAATCTCGTTCACCACAAACTGTTTCCCGTTGTCTAGATTCTTAATAGTACACACTTCCACTTCCTCATCCACTAACACACAATCAGAACTTCCTTCTAACCGCAAGGGATCACTGACTGTTCCCACATTGCAAAGCTTAGAGTCTAAACAAGAACATGAGTTACCCTGAGGAGGAGGATGATACAGACGGTCACGATCGCTGCATTGGCTAACGGAACAATCTGACTTCGATCTCACCACGAAGGAAGAACAGCCGCCGACAGTTTCGGAGCAGTCTCCGTGATCTCGCCGGACCAACTGATTGCACGAGATCGAACGAGAAATGTCGGAACCGGAATCTGAAACGGGTTTTAACCGGGATTGAACCGGTTCTCGGTTTAGGCCCATTTCGGTTAAAAGCTTAGAGCGTCTCTCGGAGACGGAGGCGGGCTCGGAGATCCAAAGGTCGAACCTTGACGCGCCCATTGGGAACCGAGGGACGGGGAATGGGTGGTGGCGACGGCGGGGGGCACCACCACCGTCGGGGTCATGAGAGGAGGAGATCCGAGGGGAGGATTCGGAGTCGTAATCGGAGTTGGAGGCGGAGCAGGAGCAAGAAGAGGAAGAGACTAAGCGATCAAGAGAGTCGTGGAAGGGCTCCTCCTCCTCCTCCTCTTCCTCGTGGTGGTTGCTCATGGTAGGTTTGGTGAAGCCAGCGAAGGCATTCCCATCGGAAAATTCCTCCGCCGGTGATTTCGATCAAACAGAAAGACGCAGACTTTTTTTGGGGGAGAGTTAATAACAATTTGTGAAGTCAAAGATGGAAACTTTTGTGGGGATTAAGCGTGTTTTTTTGAAGAATTCGAAGAATCAGATTGTGGGTTTTCGGGAAGAAGTCAGATCCGATGAAAGGCAAAGAGAGAGAGAGGTGTGTTGGAGGTTCGGAGATGGCTGTGTGTAGAAATCAATGGAGAGAGAGAGAGAGAACAAAGTTTTATTTTGTTTTGTTTTTTTTACTTTTTTTTTTTCTCTTCGCTCTGTTTTAATTTCGTTACCTCTTTGCACTTTGTAGGCGCTGAAAACTTGTTTAATTTTTTGATTAGTTTTTCAATATTTAATTACATTTTAATTTCCGACAATATAGAAGGTATGTATGATTTGTAAATTGACAATAATTTTAGTGGCCATATGTTTTGCTTACAGACCATAATAAATTGAATTTGATTTTAGAGTTTCTGTTTAATAAAAGAAAGGCGTGTAGCATACTGCCATTGTTCCAGTTTATTTAATTTTCCTTGATCATCGATTTATTATTTATTAACAGAAAATTTTAATATTGTATTTTCATTACATTTTTATGTATGATACGGCAAGTGTTCTTAAAGAAAGCACTTCTGATAAAATGCCGACACTAGTTTTGCTGGTTTTCTGGTTCAGATAATTTATTTTGGTTTTATACAAATATTTTATTTTTTATTAATATATATGTAAACAGTTAATGAAGAATAATGAATTAACAGCTTAAATCACAAAATAATTACTGTGATAGTTCGTAAAAGCAAGTTTAAAGTCAAAAACGTTCTTCAGAAAGTTATTATAGTTAAGGTTCGTGGATTATTTTTGAGCCCACAGATTATTTTTTTTTTTTTGGCTCAACTTCAACATTCATTTCACAAAGCATTGGTACAAAGATTTAACCCACTAGAGATTATACCACATAATACAATGAAGCAGTCTAGTTCCACCCTGAATCACTAAGTTGGATCCAACGTAACCTAACGTGCATCATGTATTTTTTAACCACAATGGAATTGAATTCACTCCACGACACGAAGTGAACCAACCCTTTAACCTCCTAAAATTCGACCTCAAATACAAGATAACTCAACACACAATTGACCTGAAACCTATACGGGATTATCATTCCTTGTTCAAGCTGTTAGCATCCATGGAATAAGCTTGACGTTCTTGTACCAACAGGCCAACACCAGAGGCGCGTTCCCGTATTGTCCCGAGTCCGTTGGGTTCATTATCTCTTACAAAGTGTGAGTATCACATCACAAAACTAAACCATCAATTAACCGATTTAACCATCCAACATATCAAATCACATATACTTTCAAGAAGATGATGATTAACACAATCTATACATCTTTCGCTTCAAAGGCCCACAAAAATATATAATGGAATAACAACCATACGCAACGCTCAAAGTTGAATTTCTTTAGTGATTATACGAGGTTTATATAACTTTATTTATTTTCATAAATTGGAAAATTATAATTTAAAATGAGAAAATAGTGAAAAACAAGAGTGAGGGAAGAGAAATGGGCCTAAGGCCCACAAAGAGTAAATGCAGAGAGAAGAGGACAGCTAATCACATGCCCCTTCCCTACTCTACACTTCCCGTCCCACCGTTATTTACACTACATCCCGTTTCTTCTCTCTCTCGGGACCATTTTTTTGTGTGTTTACTGATTAATACTTATTTTATAGAATGCTAATCAAAGAGATTAAACATTTAGCAAACGTTAACAAAAGAAACCAAAAAACATATGACAACTAATGATATACCGACCACGAGTATAAACATGTTTAAGACACATAGACATGAAAATATCAAATCACGAGCTGTAATTATTATTATTTTTCTATTATGGGTTTAAACTTTAGCTGTGGACGACAAAAAAGAGAGAGGGTAGATTTGTTTGTGGAAGTTTATTGGAATCCTAGATCATACTGGCTTATTAGTTTAGTTTAGTTTTCCTTTTCTTCTTAGCAAGATGTGTCCAACAGATTTACTTTTATTTTAGATCTTGTTCTATAAACATCAAATGATTTTGTTTGTTGTGACACCAAATCATTTCATACGATCACATTAGTAACAGTATGAAGATTTGACGTGAAGCATGTGATTGTTTTATGAAATTTCACAACTTTATTTATGCTAATGACCCTAATATGTTGCATTACAGTGTTTCTGTTTGTAGTAGAGTTGCACTATAGACCCAAAAAAAAGTTAGTGGTGAAGAATGTGGCTACAATAAATCACAAAAAGACTCCGAGCGATCTTCTCACCGTTGTGTTTTTAATATATTTTTGATGTTTTGCGTTTTTCATGGATTATAATGGATGGTCATTTTAGAAAAAATCATTGCTAGTTTTTAAATTCCTCAAACTAGTGCACTAGGATTTCATCAATAATTTACCATCCAAATAGAATATAACTTTTCATTTTTATTTTACTTATTACTAAAACATATTCAGTTTTATTCTCACTTTTGTTAAAATAACATCAATTTTATGTGGTTTTTTCTTCTCCACCATTTTGTTTTCCACTTATTTTACCTTTAATTTTTATTCTGAATTACTCTATGTACCAATCAGACCTTGGTTTAACACATGTATTTACAATATTGTGTCACATTATTTAGTAACCCACACCTTTGGATAAATTAGTTAAATAACGGGCAAATTGGATATAGGTATGTCAGAAAAATTCGAAGCTAACGAATGACATAACATTGAGAAGATAATGTAAGAGTCAGAATGCTGTTGGGTTAATTCTGATAGTACACATTGATCGCAGTGAAATCAGCTAAAAATTATTGACTACTACAATTCTACCACTTCTACTAATTACCAATTCATTACAAATTTTGTAGATATGCTGATCTACAATTTGTGCATGTCAAGAACCGATAGAAACCATCGTAAACAGCGTGGTTAGTCCGTAAAATATGATTTCGTCAAAACTAAGTTCTAATCATTTGCACCTTCTCGATGCAGCATTTTTAGTCTATAGAAGGTGCAACATGTGGTTAAAAAAAAGAAGAAGGTGCAACATTTAAATAATATCTCGAACTATCTTACTTGTAATTATGACGGATTCATCCCGGCAGCCATTCAAATCATAGCATTTCATACTTCAAATCAGTCACAAAGTACCTTCTCGGCCATACATCATATTATGGAAACATTATCACCATTTTATATATAATTAGAAGAGAAAAAAAAACAAAGTAAAGGAAAAGCGATATTTTTAAGTGATTGTGTTTTACCAAAAAATAATAATATTATTCTTGTTT
This sequence comes from Brassica napus, assembly GCF_020379485.1. Taxonomy (NCBI): domain Eukaryota; kingdom Viridiplantae; phylum Streptophyta; class Magnoliopsida; order Brassicales; family Brassicaceae; genus Brassica; species Brassica napus. Next base: position 23,525,616 of record NC_063438.1, on the reverse strand, counting down.
GTTTGTATAGATGTTGTTATTTTTTATTTTATTTTAACACCGTATAGATGTTGTTAAAGTGAAACATTTCCTTGGGTCAAATTCAAAAGCTGGGAACTGGTATGACATGTATAAATAATTAAATGAATAAATAAATAATTAGGGTGATATTATAATGATACAAGAAATTAGTAACAAAAATATTTATGACAAAAAAAAAGAGAGTAAACCTTGTCAGTGTCTTTAGATCAGCCACGTCCCTCTTCCTCTCCCCATTCTTTTGTTCTTCCACTGTGTAATACTTGTATTGTAACTGAAAGTTGTTTCAAAGAACCCAAAAACATATGATCATTTGTAATCAAAGAGAACCCAAACCTCGAGTATTACATTACAACAATACTAGTTTTGAAACAAAGAAATAAACCCGAAATCACATATGATTGATTGTCTTTGATCCTCACTTATAATACTTTTAGCTGTCAAAACTTAATTAGTAAAACATATTCAGTCTGTTATAGTGCGCGAGATTACCTTATGATAACGTAACGCTATAAACGACTGTTTTCGGCAGATAACGTTATAAACGACTGTTTTCCTGCAGATAACGTTATCAACAATTATATATTTGGGTAAGTTTGTTCCATTGAATTTAAACGGAAATTTATACTATGGCTACTTTTAAATCGAATGAGAATCAAACTATGTTTTTTTTTCTTCTGAACTTACCACGTTCAAATATTCTCGTTAAAGGAAAAGAAACAGGCTCAACTATCCAAGTAGCTTCGGAGGATAAAAACTACACATAGGTTATAGCTTACAGGCACATCTTATCGAAGAAAAGGAAAAGACGATAATAAAGTCAACAACTATTATTATCTTTTGTAATTTGTAAATAGGTGTCTAACTAATTTATGTTAAAATATTTAAATAAAATTATTATCAGTAAAGATACGCAAAACCGTTAGGAATTAAATGGTCTGAATCATTCTCACCCACCAATCTCTATTTAGAGCTCGTTGGCATAACTTTATTCATTCGCTGTCGTCAGTTGAAACATATGGAGTATAATTAATCAACATTTACATTATTCCTTTTAAATCACTTTATTTCAAACATGTTCATTTTTCCCCACGTAACAATATATAGCAGCTTGTGTTCTCTATGGAATTCTCGAGGCCGTTCGCAAATATTGTCAACATGCGTCTATATTTGTGAAAGCTAGGCGAGCCCTTCACAAATATTGTTGAGGTCACTCGTAACTATTAACAAACGGGAAGACAAATCATGACCAAGCAAAAATTATCGTACTTTATTTTTACTTATCTTTATGCAAATATCCGAAATTTCATTGACCTTTTGTGTTCTTATCGACTACGAATGTAAAAATGTAGATAATTCCATTTATGGTATAATTTTTTGTGTTGGGGCAAAAGTAGGGTTTGACCATATATTTCTTGTTTGGATAGAAATAGACGCACACATGTAACTTTCTTTTATATAAAGACATGCTATTATGATATAGTTGTTTTGATTTTCTCGCATTTATAAGATAAATCTTCATATAGTGTTTTCTTATCTCAACATCTCTATATTAATTAGCTTAGTTTGATACAAGAAAAACTATTAGGATCGGATAAGATAGAGTTGTATCAGGATTTAGGTGTCGAATTCTAGTCATTATCGTGTTGTTTTTTAGTAGGATATATCATTCTCTATTCAACATTTATATATATATATGTGTGTGTGAAACTGATGAATCCATCAATTTAACTATCATATATAATCATAAGTTCATAACATTTTAATTTCTGAAGCGATCGAGTGTGATCTTATAATCACATCTAGAATCTTGATATTGTGCTTGTCCTCTACAATGACTGAAATTTGTACCCAGTCGAAACCAGTAAACATATAAAAGTATATACAGTATAATATTTTTAAATTAATACTCTACAAATTAATATACAATAAAAATCTCTATAAAATAATATAATTTTATAGTCTCAAATTGAATTTTTGGTTCAATTAATATATCGATAAATTAATATCTTTAAAAATTAATAAAAAATATAGTTTTGGTGTAGTCTCTATATTATCATTATTAATGTATAAAAATTTTACTGTATAATGTATATAATGGGCAGTATAAAATCACAAAACAGTAATGCAAAATCACTCAAGTTTTAGAGGGTATAAAAGAGATTCGAGCCTTGTGTATAAAAAGCCAGGATTAATTTGTTTTTTTTTTTGTCAAGGAAAGCTTCATTAAAGTTAAATAAATGTGGTTGGTACAACTAGACCAAAAACTTGCTTAGTGAGACTGCCCTCGAGAGCAAAGTTACTGCGGTTACGAAATTTGAAACAAACATAATCGAAAGAGTTTGCTAGAGAGATAATGTCGGAGACGATTTCATGGAGATCAGAGAAATTCGTTACACCTTCAACTGCTGTCACCGGTTGTTTGGAATCGGTTTCGAAGATCAAGTTCGTCAATCCTAGGAACTATGCGTGTTCCATGGTTTTTCGCAGTGCTAGACCTTCTGCCACGAGTGACGAAATCACAAGGGAGATTGGTTTGCTGTGAGATGTGATAACAGGATTAATCTGTCTATTAAGACTTTTTAAACTAGTTTGTTTATTAAGATAATCCAGAGAAAAAAAACATATACCGACATGCCGCTTACACCTTCTCAAGTTCTCATCAAAGAGGCCTTTTGATGGCTATATTGTTTATAATATTTTTTATCTATTAAATTAACAAGTCACGGTAATGCATTGTCGTTTTTAAAATTACTTGGAGGTGACTACTCAAGTATACGAGAAGACACTTAAGTCAGTTTTTAAGATGTTAAACTGATTATAAAATCAAGAGAAAGTACAGAGGAAAATGTGGCTTAAAAGTATCTGAGATCTAGCAAAGGACAAATGGGTGTGAGCAATCATTAAGTTTCTCTCTGGTGATCCTCTGAAAATTAAATTTTAACTAATAAAAAAATGCAAAACGCATTTTCCCACATGACAAACATACGTAACTACGTACGTGTAATGTGTGGATACAAGCGATAAATACACACAATGTATTGTATGATTAGATGTGAATATGTATGCGAACGTGCATGTGTAAGTATTAAGTTTGTACTTGGAGGCGTGGAGCATGTATAGATTTTGGTTATAACCCATGGGTTATGTAACTTATAAAACCCCCAAAAGAAGGTTTTACTTTTTGTTAATTTTTTTTTAACAAACTTTTTGTTAACTAGAGTTGAAATTTAGAATTTTTTAAAATTAACTAAACCCGCATTATAATTCAGATTTTTAAAATATATTAACATTCCGCTCATATTATTAATGAATTAAATATACGTTATTGATAATTGTTTGTAAATTGGTATCCTATATCACAATGTACTAGTGGTCATGTGCTATGATGACGCATGTGTTGGATTATTATTGTTATGCCACCAATTGTTTTTTTATTTTAGTTTTTCTCATAGTTTTATACTGTCCTTAATGCCTAACGCCTTGCTGCTAAATTGTCAATACTTATATACTATGATATTCGGTATTTCATATTTAATCTTCAACAACGAAATGAAAATAGACTTTGATTTTCCAGGCTCTAACCGTAGTCATAGTCAACAATTACTCTTACAAGTTGGGGCCATAATAGTGCATGTATCTTCGAATTTGATACCCAAAGAGATGTCGCTATGGGCAGAAAAGCCCAGCCCGACACAAACCTAAAATAAATCCATCCACTGGTAGCTGAAACTGAAAATAAAACTTGTGAAATGTAAATAAAAGTTGAAATTAATGAGATTTATAGAAAAAGGTTACAGAGATCAAACGAAACCTTTTATTCACTTTTCCACTAATGACATCATGATAGTTCTTCCCACTACGGAGATTCTGAGTCTGCACTGATTTCATCTAGTAGGTTTGTTTTTATTGACACACAGCTAACCAATAAATATTGCATCAATGAAGAAAAAATATACCAAAAGCTTTTTCATGTTTTTACTGAATTTTATAATGTGAGCCATATAAAAGGGATTAATTGCGGAAAAAAATGTGTGAATTAAATAAGACGGATTAGAAGAAGAAAAAAATTAAGCAATGAGTTACAGAAGATTTGACTGATGATAAAATGAATCTCACTACCTCCACCAATTGAAACATCTCAGAACTAGTTCAATTCCTCAGGGAAGTACCAAACTCCTAATTTTTTTTTTAAACAGAACTTAACCGGATAAATCTCAGTGCTAATTCAATTCCTAAATCAAGAAAAACCAGAACGGTTAACCATACCAAAAGAAAAACAACGATTCACAAAGCATGTTTTCTACTCCTTATACTCTACGAAACACACGACAATATACCTACGATCACAAGAAACAATCACTTCTCAATGTATCATCCTCAAGACACCATCAATATTTTTTAACATCACATCGGATAAGTACCACTGAAAAACTAAACAAACTCACTGCCCACATGAAAATATAGTTTCCAACTCTTGATGCCTAAACATAGCTTGCTGTAAAAGTATGACAATGTTTAGTACGACGGATTCTGGTAAGCATCTCTAGCACGAGAGTAGCAAACGTAATAGAACTGAGAGACGATAGCGGTGAATAGTGTAAAAGCAGCACCAGCTGCAAACACTCCTTTCCTTATAACTTCACAGCTCGGTGGGTTATCGATGTTCCACATCTTTCTGTATTGTGTGTGGTACGCGTTTCTGATCGATGCCGCAAGCAAACATACCTCAGCGACCAGGAAGAATACCCTGCAAGAGAATAGTAATAAAAATGATCAAACCACAATCTGATGTTAAAAGACTTTTGTATGGGGAAGAGTTGTATATTGTTGGTTACCAGCAAATGAGGAAGAGAAGGAGAGCACAAGCTCTTGAACCGCCGGGGTTAAGAGACTTCCCACAGCAGAAGCAACGGCTAGCACTCATAATAAGGACTTGGCTTATAAAGAGGAGAAGGAACGCACCAGCTCCATAGCTTGTAGCAATGTCCGTGCCGTACACACAGTACTCATATGTCTTCTCAGTGTCCGTTACAACTTTGCCCTGTCAAAACAATGCCTACTTTTGTATAAACCGCGTTAAAGAACATAAATAAAAATCTGCAGAGCCAATACATACTATTAAAAAGAAATTTAAGCTCTGCAGGTCATGAATAAAAATCATGCATCTGTAATTCTGTATCCTTCAAGTTTATCTAAAAATGATATAATTCTATAGTACTGCTTGTTCACACTTGGCATTCAACAGTTTCTTGAGTAGAGAACGAACAAGGCTGCGAAGTTTCAAGAACTACCTAGTCGACAGATTCTCAAGATGAAATAAACCAAAACCTATCAACTAAGGAAGAAGTCAGAGAGGAGAGAGTATGGGACTTACGACACTTCTTCTCTGCTCGGCGGCAATGGCTAAACCAACTGCGATGAGATCGAGGATGAACACAATTATGACTACAAGCTTCGAAGCCATTGATGATTTCCTCAGAGCTCACTCTCTCTCTCTCGTTCTCTCAAGTAGCTTTCTGATGAGTTGATCTTTCTTTCTTTCTCTTGAAGGTACAACAAGATTGATAACAGTTGACAATAAATGTTGTTTATTTAGTAAAAGAAAGGAGTTATAAGAATGATTAGAGAATGAAAAGTCGGCAAGATTAGTAACGTTTTAGAAAAATAATGGATTAGTTTAAAGGTCGCAGTCTTTTTCACCAAGGCAAATTTGAGTGGTTTACATCTAACCCGCCTCAGCTGGCGACTGCTGTATACTACGCGTCGGTTTTACCGGCAACTGGTACTTCCGGTTTGTCGGTTGTCTTTTCAGAAAATGGCCAATAAATATAGTCCAACGAAGATTGCTGGTCAATGGCTTTGCAGTTCAATGATGATCTTTGTCTTGCTTAATAATTTTAAGCACCATTAAGTATTGTTTAGGCATTAATTAATCTTCTTGTTTTTTTAGTAAGTTTTATAATAAGGTCCATATTGCTACGATAATTGGGCTTGTTCTTCATAGTTAAGAAAAACTGAAAAACAATGATTTATATTTGCTTTATTACCCCTCCCAAGTCCCAACTAAAAAACTTTACTATGTAAATATATATTTGTATATATTTATATGGTAACTAATTTCTATAAGTGTGTAAGATTTAGATACAGTAAATAAATTTAAAAGATACAGTAAATATCTCGTCTTATATACAGTCATTTAATCGTTTTGTTTGTTTTGGAAAATAGATTTGATTAGATTTTGATTGATAGATTTCGTTAATTCGTCTAATTTAAGATTTGACATCTTAAATTTTAAGAACAAAAAACAAACGACGATTGAATTGCCAGTGGTGGATGAAACTCGTCAAAATGCTTATTGAGTTCCTTTTATTAGGAAGTACTGATGTATCAATGTACTATCCACTTGTTAAAATAGCGTACATTAATGCATTTGGATTTTCATATTCCCTATTGGAAAAGAAAAAACGTGTTTTCCCATACTTAATACCATAAGTAAATCATAATACTAGATGGCTTTAAATTACCACTTTTTAAGGGATATATATAATAGTAGATCTTTTTCACTACGGTTATTATCATATTAACATCTCACTGTTAGATCATTCTTAAAGGCTCGCTTCATCTTCCTACCGAGGAAAGGTAATGATGTTTGCCAAGAAAACAGAACAGAAGTTCGGATGCTATTGTAATGTTTTTGCTGTTTGGTCTCGTTCTTCAAGATGGCAAAAAGCTTCAAAGTGGTAAGAAACCAAGTTTACTTGTGTTAGAAGGTAATGTTTATATGATTTTTGTTCACGTATCTTATTAATAATATGATGTATTATTTGCAGCAAACTCCATATCCAGAATCTGCTATGTTCTGTCAAGGTGCAACGAACACGAACAGAGTGTATGGCTAGACAGTCCCGGTCCGACATTGCTCAACTCGCTCCTTACGGCCGCTTTCGTGAAGCACTTCCTAAGGTATTATATGAGAATAAATAATCTTAATTACCATATAAATTTGTTTATTTCACAATATATGAGAATAATCTCGACTATCACTACTTGCCTTATGTTAAAATTTCCCTTAAATCAATCTTGTAATTGAGGTTTTAAGTTGAAACCGTAGGCGAAGCAGTTCTATGAAGATGAGAGAAGGCTATTAGCTTACGATCAGGTCAAGTACTTCTGCACATCTGTATTGCAGAGTTTTTCTCCTCTACTTAATCAAAAGTAAGTGGTTCTTGATAACTTGCACCACAAGGTTTCATTAAAGTTTAATAGTTCCAGAACCTGAGTCACTTATGTTTCTCTGGACAGCGATGTTCACCTCTTACCGGATGAAACGAAAGAATCAATGGCCGGACTGATATTTGCCGCATCAAGAATCGGGGAGCTTAAGGAGCTACAAATCATAAGGAGCTTGTTCGTTCAAAGATTTGGGCAGAAGTTTGACAAAGATAGCGTAGATTTGCGTCCAGGTAACCTAGTGAGCTCGGAGATAGTTAAGATTCTAGACACGACTACGCCGCAAGATGCAATTACTCCAGAGATCATAATGGCAATTTCACAAAAGTACCAAACCGACTTCATTACTTCCGTGGATTCAATAACTGAAGATTCAGCTTCACTTAATAATCTTGGCAATGCTGATTCTGATACGCTTGCAAGGAGAAAGAAAGTCACGAAGGAGAATCCAAAGTGTCTGCATACAGATCGTGGAGAGTCTCAAGAAAGAGATCGGTCAAAGTTCATGAGATAAAAGTTTGATTGTGATTGTGGTTTTGCTTTGATGTTTCCACTAAAAACTCATGTATTGTTGATAGTAAAACTACTAATAGAACAAAAATAATCTTTTTTATTTTTAATTAGTTTTAGAATTTAGTATGTTTTGTCTTGCTTATAACTTATCTGGTGATATCATACATCTATACTAATAAAAGGGACCTTTTGAGGCTCCATAGAGCGTCCACATCAGCAAAAAAACTTCTCCCGAAAGATGACACGTGGCATAAAATATAGTTTTACATTTTAATATTACTAATTTTCGAAAATTATAAATAATATGTATAACATACATCATAAAAAATGAAAAAACTACATTAAAGATATGTAAGATTACCATTTTTCACTTAAAAAAAAAAGACGGTTTATCTCCATAATGTAACATTACCGTTTTATAAAAAAAATACTAATAAAATTGACCTTTTAAGGCTCCATAGAGCGTCCACATCAGCAAAAAAAACTTCTTCCGAAAGATGACAAGTTGCATAAAATATAGTTTTACATTTTAATTTTACTAATTTTCGAAAATTATAAATAATATGTAAACATACAGCACAAAAAATGGAAAAACTACATTAAAAATATGTAAGATTATCATTTTTCACTTAAAAAAAAGACGGCTTATCTTCATAATGTAACATTACCGTTTTATAAAAAAAACAAAAAACATTCTATATAATTTTGCAAATAATAAATATATGTAAAAATACAACATAAAAAATGGAAATACTACATTAAACATATGTAAGATTATCATTTTACATTTTTATTTTTAAAAAATAAAATGTAAACATACAACATAAAAATGGAAAAACTACATTAAACATATGTAAAATACCATTTTTCACTAAAAAAAAGACGGTTTATCTCCATATATAATTTTGAAAATAATAAATAATATGTAAACATACAACATAAAAAATGGAAATAATACATTAAGCATATGTAAGATTACCATTTTACATTTAAAAATAACAATAATATGTAAACATACAACATAAAAAAAATAGAAAAACTACATTAAACATATGTAAGATTACCATTTTCACTAAAAGAAATGGCTTATCTTCATAATGTAACATTACCATTTTATATAAAAAAGAAAAAAAAACATAAATATAACTATTTGACTATTTGTCCAAGTTCTTGTATTAAACATTGCCGTTTTACATTAAAAATGGAAAAATACATTAAGATTTAAACATCTATCTTAAAATGTAAAATATGGATATTAAGTAAATATAAACTATAAGAAAAAGAAATACACAACTTAAAAACAATGGAAAAAGTATATTAAGATTTAAACATCTATCTTAAAATGTAAAATATAGATATTACCCAAATAGAAAGTATAAGAAAAGGAAATACACAATTTAAAAAAATGGAAGAAGTACATTAGTATTTAAATATCTATCTTAAAATGTAAATCTATCTTAAAATATAAAATTATTAGTAAATAGAAAGTATAAGAAATAGAAATACACAATATAAAGAAAAATAAATCATAAGTAAATATATAATATAAGTAAATACCCAATTTAAAAAATGGAAAATTACATTAATATTTAAAAATATATCTTAAAATTTAAAATATAGATATTACGTAAATAGAAAGTATAACAAATGGAAATATACAATTTAAAAAAAAGAAGGAAAACGTACATTAAGATTTAAACATCTATCTTAAAATGTAAAATAGAGATATTAAGTAAATAAAAAGTCATGAAGTGGAAATAAACATTAAGCATTAAATATATATAATATATGAATTATCAATAAATATTAAGTAAATAATGTAAATATATAATATATGAATTATCTATATAATAATAAGTAAATACACAACTTTTTTTAAAAAATGGAAAAAGTTCATTAAGCATTAAACATCTATCTTAAAATGTAAAATATATAATATAAGTTAATACACAATTTGAAAAAATGGAAAAAGTACATTAAGATTTAAATATCTATTTTAAAATATAAAATATAGATATTACGTAAAAAAATTTAAGAAATGGAAATAAACATTTTAAAAAATAGAAAAAGAACATTAAGATTTAAGCATCTATCTTAAAATGTACATCTATCTTAAAATGGTAGTAAATTATATTAAAATGGAAATACCATATTAAACAAAAAAAAATAAAAATGTATAGTTTTACATCAAGAAAGTCCCTATAAAACTCATTATAACATCAACATCAACCTCACACTATGATGGATTGGTGAGTCTAACGTGAAGACAAAAATATAAATATTTGATTTTCAAGATAAGAAATTCAGCTTTTATTTAGTTACTCAATATATAATATCTTAAATTATTTTTTAAAAAATATACATAATTTATATATATAGATTAATCTTCCAAACTTAAACTATTATATTATATATGAATAATGTTTTTAAATAAAAATAATTTCTGATTTAAAAAAAAATAAAACAACAAATGGTTATTTTCAAATAATGAATGTAATTTACATTATACTATCATTTAACAAGTATTAGATACGTTTTGATATATCATTATTTTCTATTTCCAGAAAACAATAAATTGTTAAACATCAATATCATCTAGGTTAAGTATACGAACATCACAAATTCAAACATCACAAAAAATATTTACATAAACAATATTCAAAAGAATAGTTATAAACTTAATATTTGAAAATCAAAGATATTTTTGCTAAAATTGTACTTACATGGCCAAGGAGATCGACCATCTTTTTACGGATCAATCGATTATTGAGCATGTGGCCGATCCAAAAATATTCTACAGTTTAATTAAATATCTAAAACATTTATTCCAACACTCAACATATAGTTTTGCTAAATATGATAAATAGATAGCCAACAAAATTACAAAAACATATTTAAATAGTAAAAAATATGTTAATTTAACGTGTTAAAGTTTAAAAACAAATTTTAATTATGACATGTATCTTAACATTTATATAAATATATATCATAACCTAAATATAAATGATTTAACAATTTAAATTAGAAAAAAATAAAAAATCCCGGGCGTAGCCCGGGTTAATCCCTAGTCTATATATATAAAGTATTGTTTGCCTCTCTCCTGTGCCTCCACGTCGGATCCAGCCTGGAAAGTCGATCATCTACAGCTTGACACGTCAGATCCGTTTTGTTACCGATTCAGCGAAGTGGATTTTCGATTGTTCATGTTTAGTATGGGCTTTCTGTTTTGGCCCAACAAACATAAACTGTCTCTGACCTAATGTTCTTCGGACAAGAGAACGAGAGAGGCGTCCCACATCCTTCGACGGCGAGATTCTGACGTTTCCGCTTTCCCTCGCCAAATGTAACGCTCTGAGTTAAAATTTCGTGATTAATCCACTCAAATCGCTCCCCCGCAATGTGTATTCAAAGCAATCTTCAAGCTCAGAGGCGGTGTGATCTATGTATAAATAGGGGTGAGATTTCTCCCTTACAACACGTCTTCTCTTCAAATCTGTTTTATTCTTCCTCATACATTTTGATATGGCTAACTCTAGGGTTTTTTTCTCCGATCTGAAGTCCGGCAAGTGTACCTCCGTCGTCGAGGCTAGGCTCCTGCAGTTCTGGGAGGCCAGGCACGTTAAACGCGGTGGGGAGCTCATGTGGGTCGAAATGCTTCCGGTGGATATTAACGTAAGTCTGTTCTTCCTATTATTTTTTTTTTTTTTTTTTGTAATTCAACAATATTCCGGCGAGTTTCGTCGAGCAGATTATGTTATTGTTTCACTTGAGAGAAACTTATTTGTCTTTGGAGAGTTTAAGGATTCTCAGAATCTTTGCAATTTTAATACAGTTTTTGATGATGATATGTAAAGCCATAACGGTGAAGGCTTCAATTGCTTTATCTGACTTCTGATTTCAAAATAAAATATGATTGTCGGTTTTTCATGATATAAATGGGTATATTTTCCAAGGTATTTGACATTTAAGAAGGGTCATCAGCTACATTTTGTGATGCAGCAATTTGTTCACGTCCTTACACTGCATGTTCTTTTTTTCTTTGTTATGGCTGCAATAAGAATCTTGAGCCGTTGAATGACATCTACTACCTAAGCACATGTTTGTCTCGACCTTTCTATTGGTTATAACACAATTTCTTTTGTGCAAGGTTGCTAATTGCCGTCCTAATATTCTTTGCTTATGGCCATCAGATCGTGGATATGATAAACGGTTTGGTCAAACTCCAGGGAGGTTGTCTGTAAAGAAACAAATGAAGCTAAATTGTTGAGAGCAGAAATTAGTTGTGGCTGTAACCAGCATTGATGAATGTGTGTTGTTAACTCTTACGATTGAAAACATGTAGCCCTTTTTTAAATAAGAATGGATGTGTATGGTTCTATTGCTGGAAAAGAGAATACACAAATATGTAAGCCAAATTTCAGTCATATGTCGTTCGTGGAGCAATATTAAAATTGTTACATGATCACCAGTCAATAGAATTTCCAGCTTTATATATGTATCACGTGCTTTCCATGGCAATAGGGGAGGACTCTCGCCAACGACGCAACGTACTGCCACAACGTACTTACAAACATAAAGATATGAGAGGCCAAAAGTGAGAAATGAGCAGACTAAACCCAGTCCAGAGGCAAGAACTTACAGTTGCTGCTCTACCTTTTCTGAAGTAATTGCATTTCTGAAGCTATTACTAAAGTTCACCTCTTGCTTCACGACTAAGTGAGCATGTTTGCTTCTATCTAATGTTGTGATTAGCATCTTTTAACTGCCAGTTTAAGAAACACTTATAGTTGCAGAAAAGTACAAGCTTGGTTGTTATCTACTGCTACATTTTGTATTTCTAATATATAAAAAGAATCATTGTTTATTTTCTACAGAGTTTTTGCTTGCCTTTGAAACAAACAAACAATCAACATTATCATATAACAAAAAGGACAATCTATAAAGCCTACACATGTCTCCGCTCAAGAATAAAAACTGATAAACGCGAATATCACAAGACCACATGATGCATTTCCCTAAGAAAAAATGACTCACTCAACTCACCTCATCAATGCAAGAACTTGACATTCTTCCCAACTTCAAAACTGTTTTCTCTAAAAAAAAACACTTCAAAACTCTTTAACCAGCGCTGAAATCATGTACATTACCCAAGTATATCAAGTCAGAAAGTATAAAAAGAGAACATAATTTCAAAGACCATAATAATCTGATTGTTCTTAAAAACAAAGTTAATGACTGTAAACAAAAAAATGGTGAATAAAAATATTTTCTTTGAATTCCAAAATTTAGAAGTATATAAATCAATAATCATCCAATATTCATTACAGAAAATTACAAAAAAAAAACAGACGTAATAACAAACGTAATAGCTCAATGTAAATCATCCACATTAACAAACGTAATAGCTCAATGTCTCTAACTGCTCTATAAAAAACAGCTCACGTACGTTCGAACTTATATATCTAACGACGTAAATTCCACCATCTCTTTCAAATATCCCATAATGTAAAATAATCAATACAACATGAAACTAAACAGTCCTTTTTTACAATACTATTCATATGTTAACCTCATCCAACCACGCTACTGAGCAAACCTTTCACGACTTATGTCTTTGTTATGTGCTTTTGTATAAAGGGGTGGTGATCGTTGGTGATTTCTCAATCATAAACTCATTCTATAACTATGGCTGTCGCCTTTTTATAAGACCACCAATATAGTAAAATAGAACATATATCCTTTTTAACAACAATAGAACATATATCTATACGATAAAATTTAGTAAACAAATTGCACTTGGTGAAATATTAATCAATAATTAAAATACACAATTTAATCTAAACTATATAATTTTAAAAAATAAAGATATAAATTATCAAAAACAGAGGAAATCCCACTTACTATGTTGTTTAGTTACATTTAAACTCAAGTCAACAAAAAGAAATAGAGAGAATTTCACAGAAATGTTTTCTATATTTTATCACCACACTCAAATTTAGGCCAGGTAAAAAAGTACCAACACATTCAAAGACAAATATATAAGAATGAAAAATAATTCATAATTTATGTATTGAATTTAAATTGTAGTGTCAAATATTTTTATTTTACTTACTTTTATAATAAAAATATAACAAACGCTAAAAATGTAAAAGAATCACATTAGTGAGATTTTTATTAATTTATCAAACCTTTGATTTCTAATAAGAACAACAGAAAAATAGTTAAAATTAAAATTATTTTTATTTTTGAGTAAACTGCATATTTTTACACATATATGAAAATACAATGTATCTTTTAATTGATCTTCACTGGTTTAACAAAGATTAATATAGACAAAGATAAGTTAATAACAACATCAATTACAATAACTGATGTTAAAACGATATTTTGTATCATTTATTAATAAGTGTCTCAAATTGATACCATTTGTTTTTCTGATACTATTTTTTTTTTGATAAATATAGTGTGATCCCAAAGGCTTTCTATGCCCAATGACTAATCACTACGAGATCCACGAAAATCTGTATTTTCTTGCTACTAAAGGCGTCCATGAGTTACCAAGAGGAATCGAAGCCAGGGCGGAAGCTCTAGCCGGATGACACGCACAGATCGACAAATGGTCCAAATTTTCACCATTTTATTTTAATTTTATGGAGCCATGTAGTGAGCACAAAGCAAGCTATTCTTTCGTCTTTTTATACTATTTATGTGATGTAATGTGATTTTTTTTTAGTAATATATCATATACATCTCTTGCAAATGGAAACCTAAAACACAAACCGAAAAATCATATAAAAATAATAACTTAGATCACAAGTAAAATATATCCCGCCCGTAGGACGGGCCGACCCTAGTTGTTTATATTTAGATTCATCTTTTGTTCTTATAGCGAGTGAAACTATTGAACTGAAAGATTTCTTTGAGTCCCGATAAAATTTGCGGCTATTGTTGATTAAATGTATAAGAGCAATTCCAACAATAGGAAACCACGTAAGTTTCTAGAAAAATAATATTAGTATTATAATTATTAAACTATGTTTAATTTTTTCTAAGCCAACAAAATCACTAATTTTTTCGTACATGGTGACATGTTTCTAGTTTTGTAAAACTTCTAGGACTAAAATTTTTGGTCTTTTTCCTCTTTATTTCATTATTTTCTTTTTTTTTTCTTAAATACTTAGAACTCTTCTTAATATTCATTGTTGGACCTCCTCTAAAAAGACTGATGAGGCAGTGGGTATATATTGAAACATATCCACTATATATTAATCATGGAGAATTACAACATGTTTTCATAGACATGTGTCATCATTATAAAGATTCTAAAAATCCGTAGAACATCAGATTGGTCTATATACAAAAAAATATTCATAATTATTTTCTTAAATAAAAACTACAGAATTACATAATATAATTAATATATATATGACAATTAATGATTATGAATAATACATATTTGATAACAGTTTTTGAATCCTTTTTTTTGTTTAATTTTATATTATTAAAAGAAATTAAAAAATCATATTAAGCATAGAATAATAAAATAGATTTTTTATATGTTATATTTTAATTTTTTAAACGACTATAAATTATAAAAATGGCAAAATTCCCACATTGAAAATTTTGTGATCAATGGTTTATTTTTTACTGTTCAAGTAAGATACAAATGATTATAAATCGTATGAATATGAAGTCTCATTAATAAATATTTATATTATATATATATATATTAATACCATTTAAATTAAATTATAAAAATATGTTAATTTCAAAATTTGCATTGAAAAATTATTGAGATCTTAATATTAGATGATAACTTATCGAGAGTCAATAGTAAACAAATCGTGAGCAGAAAACCTAGCCCCTTTAGTCACTATACAATCGATGTTGCCTATCTGGTTTTGGGGATTTGTGTCAAGCCACAAAACATGTTTTCTTTTGTGCATATGAAGTCCTAAAAATAATTACAATGAGCTGTAATACGTTAACTCTTCAGCAACGGTTGTACATTTAAGAGACCAACATTTGTAATCGTCATTTGCAATCGATAAAGATTGTAGTGTTCCAAAATATTAAAACAATTTAATGAACAAACATTAGTATAAAAAACTCATTCCGCGCATGTGTTCGAGTTATCATCTAGTATGCGTTATTGTGTTGAAAATGTATGTGGTTTGTCAATACTATTGTAATATAAGTTTGAACTTGTAACTACATACTATAACACTAAAACGGCCACTCAAGCGAGCCATTAAACGGCCACCCATGCGAGCCATTACATACTATACATTGTAAAATATCGTTTTATATTATTTAAAACATCCATAAAATAACAATTGTACAGACCTGCAGTATGTAAATGCCAATCAAATGTGTCTTTAAAAGTTTAAACTTCAAATCTAAAATATAACTTGAGTTTGATCCGCGCATCCGTGAAGCTTTTGATTCTTTTTTTATAAGTTGTTTAATGATATTTTTAAACACATAGTTTATTTGAATATTAAGATTTTGATTTTTACTTTTTTTTTATAAGTTGTTTAATGATATTTTTAAACTCTTACGAACCTACCAGGATCCGGAAGGATCTGACTCGAATCCCGTCTGAAAATTTATAATATTCGAATAGAGTTTAATTTTTAATTTTAAAACTCAAAAAACTCGATATAAAAAAATTTATACTTGAATGGTTACATGGATGCCCATACTAACTAATTCTATAAACAAATAAAAATTTATTTGTTAATCGGTTTGAATTCTTGTCACTAATAAATCAATTTCATTCAAACATCTTATATATTAAAACAGAAGTCACAACCTTAATTCATGTGTGATATTTTAAAAAATAGACTATTTACTAGAATTGGTCACATTACATTTTTCAATCATTAGTAATCTTGGTATTAAATAAGAAACGTTACTAATATAATCTGTTTTATTCCCCTAAAGATCGGAACCAACTTATCTCACAGTTATGTTTTAAGAAAACTACTATTCCTTTTGGTTTAACGCCAATTTGAATGATTAACATATATTACTCTTTCTTTTTTCTTGGACGACACATATATTACTTTTATCATACCCATATCAATGATAAAATAAAATCATTCTACGAAAACATATGAAAAAATCAAGATTACTTTTGTTTTTCAGTATGAATACTTTTGTTTTTTCAGTCAAAGACTATATAACTCTTTAACTCGTATTTGGACCGGGTTTATGATTGTAAGCGACACAAACAAAGATTATATGATTGTAAGCTTTGACCTTCTCAAATGTTTCCTATATTTTTCGAAACAGAATCAACTATAAGCGAATGAGGCATGAGGAGGTATGTGATTTAAATAAATACCTTAACGTATATTACTATATGCTATGATTGTTTTTTGAAAAGTTCTAAAACGTCAGAAGTATTTTCATTTTCCAGAAACTCCAACCGATATTCACTTCTGGAGGAGAGGAGAATTGGTTATTATGGTACCTGAATTTCGTCAAGCTGTTTTTTTTTTTTGCTTACTTATGGATTGGAGTTATTTTTATAAGTTCTTATGTTAATTTTGGACTTACCAGAAATTTTTATTAGGCTATCATAATTGGATTTAAATAATAGATGATCCATTGGATTTATAGATTGTATAAATTAAATAGATATAATTTAATGTTGTAATAGTATACCTTCATATGTTAATTATTTAAATATTTCTCGATGTTAACTTTTAAAATTATAAAGATTTTTTTAAATAACAAAAATCATCATTATCTAACAATAATTAATCTATACTACCTTAAACTAATGAAAACAAATTTAAAACAATATAGTTTATTTTAAAAATTAACAAAAACTAAATGTTTAATTATTTACTCGATAATATAAATCTATGAAGCTAAAAGTTTAATTTTTAAAAAAGTTTCTAAATTTGTGAAATGTTACAATATCTTTGAAGATGACAATAAAACAATATTTTACCAATCTTTATATATATAGTTATGATTTCAATAATGAAATAATAATCCAAAAAATATATATATAAGAAGATACAAATACATGTGAAAGTTTCAAACAATCTATTCAATAAAAAATATACAGTAAAATTATTATACTTTAAAAATTGATAGACAACTTTATATATATCATAATATATACCAATTTAGAATTAAAAACAAAATGTTTATAAAAAAAATAAATGAAAAATAAATCCGCGCTATTGCGCGGGTCGAGATCTAGTCTTATATATTAAAACTTGATTCATGTGTGATATTTTAAAAAATTGACCCTTTAGATATTTCATTTATTTTTTAATAACATTTCTTAATCATTAATGGATCATTTAATATAATATCAATCGAATATCATAACAACTCTATCCTATATATCAGCTCAATTTATGAAATGATACACGTATCACATAAAAGAAATTAAAATATGTCATCATATCATGAGTGAACTCCTAACTATGTCAAAACTATGTAGCACATATGAACATGTCGTGCTCTCTAATGACCATAGTTCATCACCTTAAGAAAATATTATAACAGAAATATTAAATCACCTAATAAATACATACAGAAGCATTATTAAAATGAATCACCTTAATTTTTTAAAAATCTCTGTTATCTTAAAATGAACTCCTTATGGTGTCACGACCTTCTAACAGATAAGAAGTTGTTGTGATCTCTAATTTGGATCTATCGTTCTTCACAAACGAATGAGGATTCAAATTTGTTTTTCAATACTTTCCAGTCCAATTACTAATGTACCTCAAATCAATGTAATATGAATTTTTTGTTTAATTAGTCTATCATAACATTGAAGTGTTGGATTTCCTAATACATGATTCATATTGATCATAACTTCATATAAGTTCATTTAAAAAAAACCCAATCGTACCTAACCGGTTCATAATAATGTTGACTATACGACCGATTCTAAATATATATATATATAACCTAAGCCACCAATTTTGAAAAACAAAAATCTGTTACAGTATAAGAATATACCTAAACAAAACGATTTATATGCCATAAACTTTTTATATTTGTTTATAAGTCAGCCATAAAATCCTCATAATGTATCTTAAATATATATTTTAACAGTAAATGATGAGCATAACTAAATCAAGTAAATCTTACCTATTAAAACATATCCATAAACGTGTTCTATTTTATTTTAAATTCACAAATCAGTTATTCTCAAATTCACATAATCAATCTATGCTTATTTACTTTTAATAAATCAAACCTACGGCAACTAAATTATTATGTTGTTACCATAAAATCCTCATTTTCATTTCCTTTTCTTTTTAAAGCATTCAAGCCTATGGTATTAGTTTTTATATTTGACACAAAAACCCAAATCCAAAGAAACAAACAGAATCCGATCAAAAAAAAGTAGTACTAAACCCGATTTTTTTTATTAAACATCCAAACTGGTTCAGATTTTTGGTATTTATAAAATCGAAATTAAACACGATCCAAAATATTTTAGATATCCGAAATAGATTTTTATATTTAAATATATTAATTATTTTTAGATTTAGTATATAAAACCGGTTTACTATATGGCTAACTAATCCACGCAATACTAAAACCGTACCCTTTTAATTACAGTTTACATAACCACCATAATTTATCTTTAAATTAAATTATCTTTTATATTTTGGTTAAGCACATGATGTTTGCAATATGGTTTGATTAGAATTATTTTCATATTTTGGTTTTGGTGTGTCTATACTACCGGTTAACCAGTTATACCAACATTAAACATATCTTAATCCTTACCCATTCTAATTTTCAAACCACTTACAAGTTGTGTGATCTAATTCAAAATTAATATGTTCTTCATTATAAATCCATATCAATCGTAAGTTTGATTCAAATTATATATTTTTTTCTTTTGGTTTTGATGTGACTATACTGTCGGTTAACCAGTTAAACCAACATTATACATATCTTAATCCTTACCCATACTAGATTTAAAACCATCTATAAGTTTTGTGATAAAATTCATTTTTTTCTTCTAAATAAACCTATACCGTTTTGAAACAGCTACAAAATTTGTGATCAAAGTCAAAAATATATGTTTCTCGAAAAGCAAGTATAATCATAAAATCAAATTAGTTGTAATATCTTTTAACTTGAAAAGCAAGTATATAGGAGCAAAATATCTCAATAGATACGATTTTTCTAGATTTCTTGCTTGAGACTTGCAACTTCTAATATTCTAACGATATATATCAAACATATGTGTTAGATTTCACTAATTGCCGTTATCTACTCAACAAATCTACTATATTTTCCATAACAACTAATACATAATATCGTACTATTTAATGTCTATTAATTATAGATTTCAAAGAATATACTCTCTACAATACCCTAACTATTTAATTTAACCATCTATAAATAACGATGCTAAGAATCATACTTTGAAATATTACAATATTTTCGAGGTAACAATAAAAAATATTTACCAATCTTTTTATATAGTTACGAGTTAAATAATGAAATAACAATCCAAAAAAATAAAATAAAAAAACCTGACGCATGTGACAGTTTGAAACATTTTATTCAATAAAAAACATATATGGTAAAATTATTATGTTTTAAAAAGTGATAAACACACTTTATATATATTATAATATATTTCAATTTAGAATTGTAAACAAAATGTTTATATAAAAAAAAATAGAAACAAACACCCGCGCGGTTGCGCGGGTCGAGATCTAGTGTAATATTAAACCATAAAATAAATGATGTCTAATTACTATAGTAAATAAAATTAATGAAGTAGCTAAAGAGAGTGAAAAAAATGAAAATGTGATAGAATACTTAAAATATGTAAATTATGTTTTATACTTTGTAATAAATATGTCGAATTAATTAGATAAACAATAAATGAAGTGATTAGAATTAGTTAAAAAATAAAAATTCTGTAAAAAACTAATTAAAAATAGATATATATTATTTTGTACTTCTTTTTTTATAAAATAGATTGTATTTGAAAATTGGTGATTCAAACTAAAGGCCTGAAAGTGTACTGGGCTAAGTAATTTTTCCTGGTCTTCAAAATTTATAGATACCTCCGAAACCAAATATCAAACACCGCATCCGAGATGTCATTGGCGTTTATAGGAGTATATATATTGCTAATTATTAAGTGCCCATATTCTACAAAATATAAACTCGAAGAAGACACTAATAAAATAAAAATAAACAAGTGACGTGTAATCTCCAACTCCCCACAATGGGAATCTGATAAAAGTAACTGTCAAAGATCTATGTTTCGTTTTTTTCTCATCTATACTTTTCCAGGAGTATCCAGCTTGATTTTGATGTGTATCGTAACGATGTTATCGAACAACGTGGGCCGTCCTTAACTCCTTTGTCAGCTCAACGCTGCTATTGTTCTCACCACATGGCTTACACATATCAGTAAACATGAGATTTCGTTGCTTCACAGCCTTCACTATTTGTATAACCAATAATAATATAGATAATGTTATTGAAAGACCTATCTCTTTCTTTTTGAAAGACATCGTTGCCCGACAAAACAAATTCGCATTATATAATAGGTTTACTAATGATTTTTAAAATCACCATCATTTCCCTACAAATTCGTTAGTGAAAACTGATATAAACGTTTGTATATTTTTTTTCTTACCAAAAACTATTATTTTAAATCACATTTTATATAAGATAATGTTGTTTTTTTTGATAAAATGTTAAATAATAATATTAAAGACAGAAAAGATATATGCTCTCGTTGAGATACCTAATATTCATCTTCATCTTCATCTTCATCTTCGAATTCCTTTTTTCGTTTTTATTCTCTTTTAAGAATATGAAAAGACGTATAATATGCACAAGTTGGTACTCATTATGATAGATGTATCTCCAAATTGATCAGATTATTAATTAGCTTTTTAGGGCATAGAATATTCTATTGATGCTCTTATCGGAGGACTACCTTTTCTATATATATAGATGAAAATTTTGATTAATCTTTGTTGTTTGTTATCACAGGCTAATAATCTGAATTCATGCGTACTGCACTAGTTTTTAATTCTGTTTTTTTTAAACAAAGGCTTGCTATTAAAATGCAGAAACCAAAATGCATAGCTATTGCTCTTTCAAGTCATACAGGTTAGTAAAGAATAAACATACAAGTTTAAGGTTACATTGTAAATAGCCTTAGCCTAGAAAGAGCATAACATGCTAAAGAGAAATAATATCAGATATATATGGACTGAGATAGAAGTATAATATTTCCGCTTTTGTAACCTTATAAATTTATTTTAGATTACAATTTTCATAAATCGGTCCAGCTCCAAAACATTTTCGTCAAATCATATTTAGCGTTTTAAATGATAGTAGAAAAGTATTATGGAACATTTTACAGGTTGTTTTAATCTTGTAATCTTACGAAATTCTTTGTTTAACTTAACTAGACTATATAATAAATAGTAAACTATTTTCTGGAGAAAAAATGTGAAAGTTTTGGTGACCACACACTTGGAAATCTAGTGTGGTGCGGATTCGAATTCAGATTAATTGGGAATCCACAGAAACCCTAACCATCCGACCACAGACGCGTGATTAAACTGTTTTGAATAATTTTTTCATAATGACTAGACCCCACCGCAAACAGTGCTCCAAATCCAAAAAAATTCCTTAGGATTTTTTCGGAGAGTTATAGTACCACCGCGCCGACAGATTAGGTTGTATATACTCGCTTTTATCATCAGGGATTCGTCATCTATTGTACAACATGGATTGTGATGATAGACAGGGCCGGGCCTGAGAAATTTTGGCCCAGAAGCAAACAAATTTTTTTGGACCATTATCTTTAAAAATCAGAAAAAGTGGCTAAAAAAGAGGTCTAGTTAATCGAACTCTGCACCTCTCATGCGCATCCCGGCGCTCTTACCAGTAGAACTAGTGTAACATTTACATAATTGTTGGCCTTTTAATTATATAGATCTTGTACGGCCCCAAGCACATGCTTTATGTGCCTCTACTCAGGCCCGGCCCTGATTATAGAAGTAGCTCATAAATCATGTTCCAGATAAGCTAGTTCTATATGGTAGAAAAAAAATCGTAAAGTAGCATCACAGATTCAACTCTGTGAAACTCAATCGCGCTCCACTTGATTGCCGGTCACTATCGAACTTAAAGGATCACACAGGCGAGTGTTCACCCGGTGTTCACCGCACCACTCCGTTAACGAGGAGTGGCCGCTATACCTCACCGGGGCCGGGATTGAACCGGCAATAGACTATGCCTTCAACGGATGAACTCACAAGCCGAGCCACCGTCTTTACAACGCGATCACCTAGCTTCTCTCTCACTGCGATACGTCTGAGTACTGATCTAACAAGATCCTAATCAGCTCAGCTCATTCTTATCCTAGTCTAACCGTCACACGTGCGTACACTCCACACGTGAAACTAACTAACTAGAGAGAGAACCGGTTCTAATTGATTACAAGCTTAACCGACTAAACCAACTTTAATCTAGCTATACAATTAGACATTAAACCAATCGATAGAAGCTTGACTATATCCAACAAATCTCCTCCTTAGGCAAGTCTTCACTCATCACACGCTTAGATGAATCCATGTTCATGACTCTGAACATAATGCTTTCAACAATCACATACCTGATCATTGTGCAGCTGTAACTGCTCCTCCTAGAAACTCTTCACCGAGCTCTTCCTTGAACTCTTTACCGAGCTCCTCCTTGAGTCCTTGACCGGACTCAATGCCTTATTGCTTCAGTCTTTAGTAACACGAAGCATCTTCAATGCTTCCATCATCTTGTACACGGGTAACACCTTTGTGAAGATGTCAGCAGGATTGTAAGCCGTTGCAATCTTCAAAACTTGTACTTCTCCCACTTTAATCAAGTCTCTGATAAAGTGATACTTCGTAGCCATGTGTTTGGTCCTCTCGTGAAACACTGCATTCTTGGATAATGCAATTGCGCTTTGGCTATCACAGTAAATCTCTACTGAGTTCTGAGGAAATCCCAACTCTTCTGCAAACCTCTTCAGCCATACACCTTCTTTCACTGCTTCTGACAACGCAATATATTCAGCTTCGGTTGTTGATAGTGCCACTACCTTCTGTAGGGACGATCTCCAGCTCACGGGGTTACCACCCGCAGTAAACACCATTCCTGTTGTTGATTTCGCATTATCCATGTCGCCGCCATAATCGGAATCACAATAACCGGTAACCACAAAATCTCCCTTTCGTATGAAGTTCAGATAAGTATCTGTGGAGCCTTTAATGTATCTCAGTACCCATTTAACAGCCTGCCAATGATCTTTGAGAGGTCGTGACATGAATCTACTGACCACTCCTACTACATATGCCAAGTCAGGACGTGTTCCTACCATCGAGTACATAATACTTCCCACTGCATTCTGATATGGCACTTTCTTCATACGCTCCTCCTGATCTCGCAACTCCTCATCTGTAGCTGCTTTTAGCGCAAAATGAGCTCCTAACGGTGTAGCTACCGTTTTACACTCCTCCATATTGAATTTACCCAATACTTTGCGCAAGTAATCTTCTTGAGAAACACTGAGCTTCCTGTTAACCCGATCTCGAGTGATCTCCATCCCTAAAATCTTTTTGGCGTCTCCCAAATCCTTCATTTCAAATTCCGCGCCCAAAACAGACTTTAACTTCTGAACTTCAGCTTTGTTGACGGAAGCTATGAGAATATCGTCCACATAAAGCAACATATAGACATATTCTCCCTGCTTGTTCTTCTGAAAGTAGACACATGAATCGTACTCACTTCTAGTATATCCCTTTGATCGTACGAAGTCATCAAACCTCTTGTTCCATTGTCTTGGACTCTGCTTTAGACCATATAACGATCTCTTTAGCTTACAGACTCTGTTCGGATATCTTTTGTCGACGAAACCCTCTGGTTGATCCATAACTATGAACTCATCCAAATTACCATGTAAAAATGCGGTTTTTACATCCATCTGCTGTAGCTCCATATCAAAGTGAGTGACAGCCGAGAGTATGAACCGTATAGAAACATGCTTAACCACCGGAGCAAAGATTTCTTGATAGTCTATTCCCTCTGTTTGGGAGTAGCCCTTTGCTACCAATCTAGCTTTATGTCTTGGCGGTTCCACTCCAGCTATTCCCGCCTTTCTCTTGAAGAGCCATCTGCAGCCAATTGTCCTCTGACCCTTAGGTCTATCTATGAGATCCCATGTCTCATTTGCTTCAAGAGACATCATCTCATCTTGAGCTGCTCCAGTCCATTTATCACTATCCGCATCCATCATGGCCTCTTTCCATGAACTTGGTTCTGTTAATGTATCTTCGGACATTAGACAGACTAAGCCAGCAAACTGATCCTCGCCATCAGTGATGTCACACTCATAGTCCATCAGTCTCGGTGGAGGTCTAGTTGATCTTCTGTCTCTATCTCTGGCCAGTTGGTACTGGTTTATGTCGGGTTCCTCTGGATCTTCCGCTCCAGCGGTGGTAGTCTCTGTTTCAACTTCTGTACTGTTATACTCCTTCTCAGTCTTCAGTACGTCGAAGTCTACTACTTGAGGAGCTGTTCTGGCATTCTCGATCTCAGCTGCCTCATTCTTAATGTCTTTGTAGACCTCTTCCTCTCTGAACACAACGTTTCTACTGATAACTACCTTTTTCTCTTCGAGTAGCCACACCTTAAAACCTTTAACTCCTTCAGGATAGCCAGTAAATATCCCTTTCTTGGCTCTTGGCAGGAGTTTTCCTTCAGAGGAATGAACATAAGCCAGACACCCAAACCTTCTCAAGTTACTAAGGTCAGGAACTTGAGACGTCCATTGTTCTTCAGGTATTCTGAACTCCAAAGCCGACGATGGGGATCTGTTGATTAGGTATACAGCAGTAGCTGCTGCTTCTGCCCAAAACTTCAACTCCATTCCGCTCTCGTTCAACATGCTTCGAACCTTGTTCATTATCGTCCTGTTAAGTCTTTCAGCAACACCATTTTGCTGCGGTGTGTATGTGCATGTACGATGTCTAACAATCCCATGCTCCTTACAAAACCCGTCGAATTGCTTGTTGCAGAATTCCAACCCATTGTCAGTTCTGAGTCTCTTGATCTTTCTCTCGCTTTGCGTTTCTACCATCTGCTTCCATGCTACAAAACTCTGAAACGCTTCATCTTTGAACCTTAGGAAGTATAGCCACACCTTTCTTGTACAATCGTCTGTGAATGAGACGAAGTACTGGCTCTTGCTTAGGCTCAATGGGACATTTGGTGATCCCCAGAGGTCAGAGTGTACGTAATCCAACTTATCTTTGGTTACGTGCTTCGCCTGGCTGAAGCTTACCTTGTGTGTTTTCCCAATCACACATGCTTCACAGAACTTCAAGCTCTCCACTTTGCTTTTACCAAATGATCCTTTCTTGTTAAGTATCTCCATACCCTTCTGCCCGAGGTGGCCAAGTCTGCTATGCCACATCTGAGTGTCACTGATCAGCTTGTCTGTAGTTGAAGCTGAACTGGTTTCACCTACGTACGATGACGATGTTCTGGCCTTAGAGGTGAGGATGTAGAGAGACTGTCTTCTTAGTCCTTTCATAAAGACTGTACACCCTTTGACAACTTTCAGGACTCCGTTTGCTGCCTTGAACTCGCAACCTTTTTCTTCAAGGGTTCCCATTGATATCAGATTCCTTGAAATCCCTGGCATGTATCTGACTTCGGTGAGTAGAAAAGTAGTTCCATCGTCATTTTGGAAGCGCACAGCTCCCACACCTTTGACTTCTACTACCGTATCATTCGCCATTCTCACTCTGCCTTGTCGCACTTCTTGTAGGTCAAGAAACACATCTCGTCTCGGTGTCATGTGAAACGAGCAACCCGTGTCAAGCACCCATTCATCGTAGTCTGCTACCACTGCATTAGCTTCATCCACTATCAGCCCTACCAAGTCCTTTGCGTCATCTTTTGCTAACGAAGCTTCCCCACTGTCTTGATCAGACTTCTGATTCTTGTTCCTTTCAAGCCATTTATGACACTGTCGCTTGAAATGTCCTTCTTTTCCGCATGACCAACACAGACGCTTCCCATCTTTGCTTTTTGATCTTGGCCTGAACTTGCTTTTACCTGCAAAACCATTTCTATTCCTACTCTCTGACCTGCCTCTAACATAGTTTCCTTCCCCATTCAACTTAGCTGTAGATGAGTCCTTATACTCCAATTCCTTAGACTTAGCAGCGCTAGCTATCTCATCTACACTAATAGCCTCTCTACTATACTTTAAGGTCTCTCTAAGGGAGTCATACCTGCTTGGCAGAGCGTTGAGTAGCAATATTGCTTGTACCTCTTCAGGTACTTCTATGTTGAGGTTGTTCAGGTCTGTGACAAGTTTGAGGAAGTCATCGACGTTCTGGTCAATAGTCTTTGCTTCTTGCATCTTGAATGAGTAGACTTTGAGTTGCGCGTGCACTCTGTTGGGAAGAGTCTTTGACATATACAGCTTGTCAAGAAGTTCCCATGCCTCCAGTGCTGTATTGCACTTATCGAGTTTCCTGAGAACATGATCTCCAACACTCATGAAGATGATGTTTAACGCCTTCTCATCTCGATCCAATCTTGCCGTTTCTTCAAGATCTTTCTTCTTCTTGGATTCTTCATCATCCTCATCTGTCTTCGTCGTCACTAAGTCTTGTGACTGTGGTGACAGAACGTCCTTTAAACCTTGGACACTTAGGTTAGCTAGCATCCTCTTCTTCCAGATCCCGAAGTCACCAGTCCCGTCGAACATCGTGATCTGGATCTGCATCTTCATCTTGTGAGTCGCCATCACAAGATTCGTCTACAACGCAGATTCACACTCCGCTCGCGATGTCGAAGCTCGCCGTTCTTGATCTTTGTAATCTTCAGCTCGATCTTCTTAACCTCCGGCTCTGATACCAATTTGTGAAACTCAATCGCGCTCCACTTGATTGCCGGTCACTATCGAACTTAAAGGATCACACAGGCGAGTGTTCACCCGGTGTTCACCGCACCACTCCGTTAACGAGGAGTGGCCGCTATACCTCACCGGGGCCGGGATTGAACCGGCAATAGACTATGCCTTCAACGGATGAACTCACAAGCCGAGCCACCGTCTTTACAACGCGATCACCTAGCTTCTCTCTCACTGCGATACGTCTGAGTACTGATCTAACAAGATCCTAATCAGCTCAGCTCATTCTTATCCTAGTCTAACCGTCACACGTGCGTACACTCCACACGTGAAACTAACTAACTAGAGAGAGAACCGGTTCTAATTGATTACAAGCTTAACCGACTAAACCAACTTTAATCTAGCTATACAATTAGACATTAAACCAATCGATAGAAGCTTGACTATATCCAACAAACTCATATTTCACTGGAGCACTGTAAAAAGTAAGTACACTTTTGACAAATTCATGAACAAAATTTTGGTGTTGTCATTGTTTATCCAACCAAACATAACTTAAACCCACATGTAAAAGGTTGAAATTGGTTATCAAAAAAAAAAGGGGTTGAAATCCACGTCACCAAATTCTTTTATACAACTCTCTCTCTCTTTGAGCCTAATTTTCCGGGTGTACCCATTAAGATATATCCATGACACACACGTTATGATGTATGCATGACTTCATCGCGAAAAGGAGAAGAACAAAGTCTAAAAACAACTTTGACCAACCCATTGGACGTTTATTCGAAGAGCAACTATACAATGTAGTTAATTAACACTAGACGCCCCGTGACACGAAAGCTATTGAGTGAAAGAAACCCCAGTTTCTTAATTCTTTATTAGTCTAGAATCATTTACAGCATCATGTACGTGTGAATACAAAATATCAAATAAAATAAAACCTTCATAGTTACAAGTTTATGTTTCAACTTCCACATACACATATTAAAATATCTTAGAACTGATCAAAGTGTTCTTAAACCACGTGCGAAGAAAATCAGAGAGAGAGGTGAGTTTGGATCCTATATTTTCATTTCTCAACCACAAAAGCATATACTATTTTCTTATATGATAATTGCTGCAGACTTTTTTTGTTTTGACTGATTTTGCTGCAGACTTGCAGTATATATATTCTCGTGTTGAATATACACAAACTGATCTGTTGTTCAAGCCTATCAAACTTTACAGTCTGGTTAATTAATCTAGAAAAAATCGAGATTATGCATTATCATCAGCTCGTGTTTGTTCCTGTCTTTCTCTCATTTGTAACGCTTTTTGACAAGGAAAATGTCCCGCCTAACTTATCTCATAAACAATGGACACGTGCCTTTTTGTCATAGTTTTCACTGAAAAACGCTTTACCGTGAAGTTGTGAACTTACCCATCATTCACTTACACGTGTCTTTTCTTTTTGATAAAAAAATTTGCATGCACCCATTGAAAACGAATAATATTTTCTTATTTACAGATATTATTTAACTAGGTGTTTTGTCCGCGATGCGGACTTAAACATTTTCATAATTTTTGAAAAGTTTTTTGTACACTATATTCATTATACTAAAATAAATTTTAAAATAACTTAATATTTTATTTTTAATTATATAACTAAAAAATTTTATTTGATTGATATTTAATTATGTAATTTGTGTTTTTAAATTTTTATTAAAATATTTTTTCAAATAACAATACAATATATATATATATATAAATTATCTTTTTTTTTAAATTGTATTTTTAGATTTTGGGTAATTCAATATTCTATTTTTAATTATATAATTAAGAATTTTATTTGATTAATATTTAGTTATATAATTCATGTTTTTAACTTTTTACTGAAAGACTTTTTCAGATAACAATACAATATATACATAAATTATCTCTTTTTTAAATTATATTTTCAGATTTTGGGTAATTCTTACTATTATTAATTTTAATAAATTATCTAATCAAATAAATTAAAATTTCGTTTTTATTTTTTTAATTTAGTTATACATTTTATTTGATTAATATTTAGTTATATAATTCATGTTTTTAACTTTTTACTAAAAAACTTTTTCAAATAACAATACAATATATATAGAAATTATCTCTCTTTTTAAATTATATTTTTAGATTTTGGATAATTCTTACTATTATTAATTTTAATCAATTATCTAATCAAATAAATTAAAATTTTATTTTTATTTTTTTAATTTAGTTATATATTTTATTCATTAAGGGTATAAACGTTATTAACCACTCTAACTTTTAACGTGAGAGGTCGATTCCAAAAATTTACTTCGCAAATAATAGTATAGATACTTTTCATATATTGACATATTGATGCAACTCACACAAGAAATTTACCGCGTAAAATAACAGGAAAATTAGAAGAGTCCTAATTTTGATTTTTTGAACGTATAAATAACTTGGAGTTTGTGTAAATAGTGATATCCTTAAGAGCATTTCTAATCCAAAACCTCATTTTAAGGAGAACAAAACTTTAAAATGAATATTCGAGGATTGGTTATTCCAACCATGAATCCTCAAAAAAATCTTTAAAAGTTTATTTATTTGCATTATATTTTTTGATATTAATAAAAGTTACTAATATTTATGAAAAAAATAACTATAAAAAAAGATAGTTTTGAGGTTGTGAATAGTGAAACTTTAAATTTAAAGTTTTACTATTCACAACCTTAAAATTTAAAGATTTGAGATTAGGTTAAAATGATACAAAACTTCAAATTTTGAGGATTTGAAGTTGAGTTGGAGATGTTCCGGTAATCGGAAACCTTTGACAAAACATTTTCAGAAACAGTAAATAACTAAATATCAAAGGCGCTATACAGTCACAGAAAGTATTAACTTAAGTTACCAATATTATATATCAACTTTCTTGCATAGGTTCAACGAACCCAAGTGATCGCATAAATCACAACGCTCTTATTGATCCACGTGTCTTGATAAGCTCAAAGGTGGGACCCATATTGAGGCCGCACGTTAACGAAGATTGGGCGGCGATGTTGGACTCTTCTGTATCTCTATGTCTATATAATACATGCGCAGACACAAGTAGCAGAGGTTCAAAAGTTCAACAAAATATCAAGAAATTGAAGATATTTTATTTATCGTTAAGAAAAGATAAATAAAAGAATGGGTATTCAAGAACTTGACCCGTTAGCCCAGCTAAGCTTACCACCGGGCTTCCGGTTTTACCCGACCGACGAAGAGTTGATGGTTGATTATCTGTGCAGAAAAGCCGCCGGTCACGACTTCTCTCTCCAGCTCATCGCCGAGATTGATCTCTACAAATTCGACGCGTGGGTTTTACCAAGTAAGTTACCTTAGCCGGCCCGGTTATGTTATAAAACCAGAGATAGTTTCCGTAGATGTATTATAAGTTATAACTAAGCTGTGTTGTTTGGTTTTCGTAGGTAAGGCGTTATTCGGAGAAAAAGAATGGTATTTCTTCAGCCCAAGGGACAGGAAGTATCCGAACGGGTCCAGACCCAACCGGGTTGCTGGATCCGGTTATTGGAAAGCAACCGGTACCGATAAGGTTATCTCGACCGAGGGAAGAAGAGTTGGTATAAAGAAAGCTTTGGTGTTTTACGTTGGAAAAGCACCAAAAGGTACCAAAACTAATTGGATCATGCATGAGTACCGTCTCATCGAACCCTCTCGCAGAAATGGAAGCACCAAGGTAAATTAAATAAAAGTATAATATTAATTGTTTTTATTGTATTTTTGTTTAATTTCAAATTTAAAACGTTTTTTATAATGATCATTTTCTAACTGTCCAGCTTGATGATTGGGTCCTTTGTCGAATATACAAGAAGCAATCAAGCGCGCAAAAACAAGCTTACGGTAATCTAATGACAAGTGCAAGTGAATACAGCAACAATGGTTCGTCCACGTCAACTTCATCGCACCAATACGACGACGTTCTTGAGTCCTTGCATGAAATAGACAACAGAAGTTTGGGTTATGCTGCCGGTTCATCACACACGATTCCTCATTATAATCGTAGACCGGGTTTAACCGAACAGAAAACCGGGTTTCTTGATTTAGCAAGGGAACAGAGTTATAATTGGACGAATTTTGGTGGACACAACTCGGTCCAGGAGCTAGGACGGAATCTTAACGTTCCAAGTCTCCGTTACGGCGACGGTGGTGGCTATTTACACGGTTTGAAGACAAACGAAGAAGACGATAAGACGCAGCAACAACAAGCTGAGGGGATTCCTCAGTTTAATAACTCGGGCGTGTTGGCTCATGATCAAAGTTTCAGTGTTGACCCGGTTAACGGGTTCGGGTACTCGGGTCAACAACCTAGTGGTTTCGGGTTTATGTGATTGTGTGTAATGGTAACGTAATCACAAAAAGAAAAATTATTATATTATTTTTGTGCGAATCAGACTAATTAGTTAATAGTGTGTAATTGGAATTCTTGGGGGTTAGCTTAGGTTCCACTTGTATATTCGTCTTCATTTGTCCTCAAAAATACAGTTTTGCAAACTTGTTACCTTGATTCTCATCATTTGTATTAATTAATTGATATTTTTATATAAAAAATTAGGATATTGATACATTTCGCTTCGTATTCATGAATTGATGACAAACAACAACAACAATATTCCTCCAGCTATATATAGCAACAATAGCATATTAACAACAAACATGGTTTAGATCGAAGTCGTTCATCGTTTATTATATCGTCGACAACATCAACTATAGAGTTTCAGTTTGTAAGCTTTCAGCCTTTCGCTGACGCGATTACGCAAAATATCCAAGTACATGACCAAATGTCTATGTTCACCAATGATGATGTTTTTCTAGCCTAAAGTCCACTGGTATAGTTTCTGAATATAAACATTTGGCAGAATGCAATTTCGCACGAGATAGTTGTGCATATATTCGTTTATGTATGATGACATATACCATGACGCAATGCTTGAAACAGTCATGTTACAGCTGTAGCCTGTAGGTCGAAAAGATTAAAAAGTGTTCAAAATTTGTTAGATAAACTGAATAATATCTAAATGGATGTGTATTGTTTAATGGGAATAGGAAAGTGATGGTTACAGATTATTAGATGACCAAATCCTAAAAGACCAATTGAATTATGGAGATAAGATTGGAACGGTTGGGGTTTCCCAAAGTAGCATGTGCCGATCAACATGTGCAGCTTATTTTGACCAGTTTGGGATCATTTCTTTCCTAAAATAGTAACAGTTCATACCGTACAAGTTTCAAACACAGCAACGCTTTTTACTCGTCTGAGCAGACGATTTCTCATTTTCATAATAAATTATCTATTTATTTACATAACTTAAAGAAATAGGGTAAATAATCCATTAAAAGGTATTGAATATTTTTCCTTAATATAAAATATATTTTTGGTTTAAGAATAGTGGACATTTAGTGAAAGATGAAAAATATTATTCAACAGAACCAGTTGCTTATAATAAATATCCAGTAAGTTGACTCTTGAATAGTTCATGGACTTTGAATAGAGGAATACAATTTCTTTCAATACTTCTCTAAATCTAATAACTATTGTATATTGTATAGTAGAAACTCCATAAATTAATATTCCATTAATTAATAAACATAGTAAAATATGAAACAGTTCAATAAGATAATAGTTTTTTAAAAAATTATATAAATATGTAATTCCAATATAAGGGTAAAATTAATAAGTAATGTATAAAAAGTTATATAAATATATAAAATATGTTTTATAATTATTTTTTTTATTCATGGTGAATTTTTTCTTTAACTTTTCTATTTTTCTAAATATATTGATATTATTTAATTATTTCGCACCTAAAAGTACATTGATATTTACCGTGCATATTTTCTATACATCAAATAAACGATGATAGATATATAAAATTTGTATCTATAAAATTTAATCAATACATATAACATATTTCAAAATATATAAATATAAATAAATAATATTTGTAAATTAATAATTTTACAAATTGATAAAATATCAATGTCTCAACATGATTAATTTATAGTTTTTACTATATATATATATATATATATATATTTGAGTAATATGTTTGAAAATTTCACTAACTCATTTAATATCCACGAATTCGTTATCAAGATGGTAAATCAATACAATATATATAGTTAACATGATAATAATTAAGATTGGTATATAGTAGTCCTCATATACAGTTAATTTATCAAAATTCATTGGCATTAATTTGAGGATTAAGGTATCTATTACTATTTTGGAAGTGGTTTATTTTCAGATCTGAAGGAAAAATTATATAAAAAAAAAACCATATGACTGTTGTTGGACGAAGCTCTACGCAACCCATTGGAAGAGCATATTCTATCGTATAGATACCTGAAAACGAAAGTTTTGAGTATAAATACTTTGTATCTAATTTGCTTAGAAAAGACTTCTGGTCCAAATTCAAGATTTTTTCGTCCGTTCAACCAACCATTCGTTCGACCATGCCACATAAAATTACAAGTTATAGATATGTATTTAGTTGTTTGAAAAAATATATGTATTTAGTTGGACCAAAAAAGTTATATGCAATTTAGTATGTTTATATAAGTATTAGGCCATGGGCCAAAACTTGGACCAGTTCGGCCTTTACATTAGTAATAATCTCATTAGTAATATGCTTTCTTGGGCCCTATGAATCGAAGCTCTGACAAACGCAAATTCTCTTATTTACCTGACTAGTTCGAACAGCGGTTGCGGTTGCGGCCGGTTGCACTTTTAAGAGATTTGTATAACTGGTACTATGGTTAAAAATTGGTGGGTTTGCGGGTGACTTATGATTTGTTAATTATCAAATGCGGTAACAGTCAAATAATAAATTAACAATATTTATATTTAATATAATTATAAAAATATCAAAAATCATAAAATTATAATAAATATAAAATTTATATTTAGAAAGTTATAATTTTAATTTTTAAAAAATTATTGAAATTGTTTCTATTATAAAATTTTATAATATTAATTAAAATATAATAGACATATTTTAATATTTTCATAATTTCAATTTTAATTTTTTTATTAAATATTTTTACTTTTGTATATATATTTTTTTTAAAAAAGAAATTTTTTTTACCATCCTGCAACCGCCCGCAACCGCAAACGCTAGCTAGAGCGAGCTTTTGAATTTATGAGATTCAGAACGATTTGAAGCGGTTTAGAGCGATTTAAGTGATTGTTGCAAACCGCCGATAACCGCTACCAACCGCAAAAGCTACGTTTGCGGGTGGTAGCGGGAAGAATGCAAAACATCTTGACGCCGAATATTTTCTTGAGAAATGGTTAGAAATACCATGTGTTAAGTACCACTTTTCAACAGTACCATCAATCAAAAAATATATTAACATTTGGGTTTAGACTTTAGTGATTATTGTTTAAGATTTAAGTTTTAGTAATTATTGTTTAGGGTTGGGATTGAGTTTATAAATACTTTAAAAATAAGCTTAGTGTTATTTTATCATAAATTTAAGGTATTTATGAAAATAATCATTTATTAATGGTAAATTTAAAAAGTGGTACCAAACTTATAATAAAATAAAAAATTTGCCTATTTTTTTATTGTCTCTCCTTGAGAGAGAGACTAGATTATTTTATTCAACTTATATTATAATTAAAAAAACATCCATATTGCAATTTTATCAGTGAGAATCAGTTTAGAGCACTGTTTTGAAACCGACACAGACACTCAACGGAACAATTTACTAGGACACTGGGTTATTGGGTCGACCTTAGGCGAAGAGCGGGTTAATAAATAAATTAATTTTGCTATATAATAATATATTAGCTATTGAAAAATATAAGAAATGTTTTAAGTTTTAAAAAACATTTGTAGAAATACTAACTTTAGTTTTCTTTATTTTTATTTTTATTTCACATACAAAATATCAAAAAAGAAAATTTAGACTATTTAACAATTTTGTAAGTTAAGAATTATGACATAGAGTAAAATGTATCAAGACTTAAATTCTATAAGTATTTAAATGTCAAATGGGAATAATAAAATAAAATTATAAATCCAAAATAAGCTAAAAATAAAACATAAAATTATAATTAGTTATCGATAACAAAATAAGATAATGTCAAATCACATTAACTAATTTTGTTAATAGATTTATAATCTACATGATCATATGATCTTTTTTATTTTTGAAAAAACAAAAAACCTAATTATTAATTATAATACAAAATAGATTCTAATAATGTAACCGAAAAATTCAAGAAAAAGTAATTAAAAGTTACATATTGGTTCAACCGATAGAAGGGTTCCTGATTTTAATGGGTATTTGTAGGTTTTTCTAGGTTTTTAAATAATAGATTTTTTCTAAAACGCAAACCGGATTACATATCGGGTCACCGAATTTACCGGTTCAACCGGGGTCTGGTCGGTTTCAAAACACTGCTTTAGATAGTGATAAATCAAAAAGGTTAAAAGACATGATAAAATTATTTGAGACACCTACAAGATTTCCAGGGTTCACTTGTTATTTTACATATTTCGTACACTAGTTTATATAATTGTCAGATAAGTCTATTTATATAAGTTAAAAGATATACAGTAGAACTTCTATAAAGTAATACTCGATAAATTAATAATTTCTATAAATTAATAAATTTCAACGGTCCTAACTTGGACCAGTTCAAAATTTGACACAAATTGATAAAATAATAATATAATATATTTTTAGAAAATTCTATGTAAATATATGACTCCATTAAAATTATAAATTAATAATTCATATGTATACATATTTTATATAAATAAAAACCTATTATTACATTGTTTATTTATATTCACAATGAAATTATCTTTATATTGTCTTAATATTTAATATATTTTTGATGAGATTTAGTAATATTATATCTAAAACTACATTTAAGTTGAGAAATTTCTTTAGATAGTCATTTTTAGTTTATTTTCACAAAAATAGACTTTCAAAGAGGAAAATGACCAAAAGAGATTTTATTGAAGGGTAAATATGCATTTATAACTTTGGGGTTAACTAATCTAAAACTTAGGGTTTAGAGTTAAAGAGTTGGATTTTGGGGATATGTTCAAATTTTAAAATTTTAAAAATAAATATTTAAATTTTCAAAATAAAAAAAAAGTTATTTTGGTCATTTTATTTTGAGACCTTTCTTGTGACAAAAACTTAAAAAGACTATACGAGAGAATTGCCTTTAAGTTCTATGCAATATATATTATATACAATAAATAATATAATAAAATTAATATAATTGTCAAATTTCAAAAACTAACAATTAATGTCTATACACTAAAATCAAATATTTTTCTTATCTTAGAATAAATATATATCTTAAAATAAAAATTTTAAATAAGGAAACTTTTGTAAATTATAATATTTTTATAAATTAATAAAATTTTAAAGTCATGATATTATTAATTTATAGAGGTTTTACTGTACGTACTTACTGAAATAAACTTATGATTCCCCCAGTTTGGGGAATATGTATATACATGCTTCTGAAGAAAGAACTTAATTATAAATTAAATATTCTCAAATATATGGAATATCTACATACATGCTTTAAAATATAATTTCAGACTATGTGCGACATCATTTTTCTAGCAAAGTTTTTTCTTTGACAAATGGCTTATTTTCTAGCAAAGTTTATAGAAGTTGTTATAAAAATGGAATTATATAATTAAATATTTAATCTAAATATGTTTTTACTTAACCTTAAAGTTATTTGACTATTTAAATTTCTTAAACATTTGTTCAAAATATCATCACTTCAGAGTAATCGCGCTCGTGCAATTTTGTAATGCAATATCTTATATATTTAACAATGACATTTGCGATAATATACATCAGTCCTAGACAACTTTTTAAAGTGTTTCAACCGTTGATTTTGTGACCTTCCGGTGTGTTGAGAAGGTCATTAATATTATTTAACAAAACATAAAATTGTGGAGGTCCTTAATCACTTTCCAGATTGAGCTTACAAACAAAAGCA
Source organism: Brassica napus (assembly GCF_020379485.1). NCBI lineage: Eukaryota > Viridiplantae > Streptophyta > Magnoliopsida > Brassicales > Brassicaceae > Brassica > Brassica napus. The sequence continues at coordinate 23,487,877 of NC_063438.1, read as the reverse complement.
TAGAAAGAAGAAATTAAAGCAAAGTCTCATCAGAATCATGTCTTAATCTACTTGATTGATTCTTTCATTAGGTGTAATTAATCATAGCCATTAATATATATATATATATATATATAAAATCTAGATTCTAGACTATCTTCAACCAATGTTTACGTATGACTAGATTCTCTATCCGCGCTACGCGCGGAAAATGCTTTTACATATTATTTCGGTCAATTAATAGACTAAGAAATAGTTTATCTATAATATTTATAGATTTTTGTGTATTTTTAAAACAATTTAATGAATTTAGAATTTATAAATCAGAAAACTTCTAAAAGAATAAAACAAATGTATATAGATTGAGTTTTTTTAAGGTACATGTTGTTGCTTTTTGAACGTGACATTAGTCTTCTATGTAATATATGTTTGAGTATTTGTACTCCCTACACACAACTTCTCACCTATTTGCATTCTATACCCTATTTCCCTTCAATTTTTTTCCCCCCAATACTACCATTTTCCCCCAATTCAATGGTATCCCACTCTTTTTAGGGTATTGAGCTAATTTGCTCTATATGTTTTTATTAGCTTCTGAGTGGATTAATGTGACTATCTTAAGTAAAGTAAGAATAATATTTTATTTTAAATGTTGAGGTGAATAATAATTTCTGTAATGTTTTAAAAAATCAAACATGATAATGAAATTTATTTTCCATTCAGCTTTATATATGTTTAATTTGGATTAGTGATTGTTATCAAGTTAATTTATATTTCCTATTATATGCTTTGAAATTGTCAAAATTTATTATTTGGCCATTTCATATTAAGAAATGTATAAAAGTTCGATGTGAGATATTTCAAGATTAAAACATTTTTTGTAATTTTTCTTTCTATTTATATATTTTTTTTGTACTTCTAGAAAAGCAAACCTATAACGAAATATGTTTTTGTAATTAGTTTTTTTTTGTGTTAAATGTTTTTTTGTTATGTGTATTTTCTCAATAATATTAGGATGGACCTTTAAAATCAAAAACATTTTCTATTTTTAAATTTAAATAAGTAAACACAAAATTTATTTATAAAACAATCTAATAGGAATGTGTTTGTAAGTGGCTAGACATAACAGTTGATTGCAAGTTTCACCATAAGATGTATGAATGTATTTTGGGTATATTTTCTTAATAGAATTATTGTGGTTTCTTGGGTGATTTGAATGTTATGTGAAGATGATGTTAGAATGTATTACCATTTGTAAAAAAAATACTATAATGGGAATGCATGATATATACATCAAAAATCCTTAATATATGTTCTTAATTATATATATATACGTATATTATGTTTAGTTTTAAATTTTATATAAATTAAAAATATAATTAATAATTTATTTTTTTAATTTGATAGATTTATTGTTTACTATTTGCTTGAAAACAATTTTGGTAGCAAAAAAGTAGACTCATCTTGGTTCAAACTTATTCACGTATACATTGAAGTAATAAATTTGTGTGTTTATTTCCTCTTTATTTTTTCATTTTATAATCCTTATTTTTTTATTTTTTTCTTACTTCGTTGCAAATTGAAATTAGTTTTTTTTTATTTTATTTATTAATTATTACTATTTTATAGCTATACTTGGTAAATTTCTGAATATTTTATGTTTTATTTAATTGCATCATCAAAGATTAATACAATTCCTTATACTGCTTTATCACTAATTTTTTGCTTTTTTTTGATAATTTATATAGAAAAGGATATTATATATAATTTGTTAGAAATGTGTAAATTTAGAATTGGGCATGAGTTTGAAACAATGACATTATCTTGGCCAAATAAATCAATTTAATTTATCAATTTTCGTCTACAATTTTATTTGAATTGATCACATGTCAAAATAGAAATATGAGATCACAAATTTATAAAATAAGAATCTAAATTATGTAGGGAATAAAACATTTTGTGAAGTTTTAAAACAAAGAGAATAATAAAGAAAAACACTCTCTTTTAATCATTCCCATAACAATTTTACGAAAACATAAAGAAGACAAAGAGATCAACCATCTGTACTTATGCTACAAATTTCAACCTTGGTCACCGTTCTCATCATGAATTTGATTATACACAATGAAACGTAATTTAAAATGATCAACTACAAACCTATTCACTACCATCCTCACTCTCAATTTCATTATTAACCTCCGACACTGACTTGTTAGATTCTATCTTCATTTAAACATCCCTACTGAAAATCACAATGACTCAAATAACAACCAATCATTAGAATCTGAAAGAAGAAGAACAAATTATAATTTTGTGATTGTTGGCACTGGTGAAGCAAATTAAGAAACTATACCTTCAGTATTGGTATTAGGATTCAGCCACCTAAGCAAATTACAAACTATGAACCTTATCGGCTGATGGAGAAAGTTCCTTTATGATCAAGTAAACCGTTCTCTCCCAAACCAGTGTCTTTAGATTGGGAAAGCTTTGTAACAGAAAAGAAAACTTCTTTTGCTTCAACCTGCACATGAAGCAATATGAGGAACCATGTAAAATGTTTAATTCACTAATATATACAAATGTCGCTATACATTATTTTGTTCGGTAAGCATGTATCAGAGTTTCAAATGAATAAAACTGGAATCCGTGTAACGATAAAACATCATGGGTGAATGACTCCCCTTTGTCAATGAAATAGAGAAGTTTTGTGATGAACTACCAAATTTCATTTGGAAACATCTAATAAGATTCCATTTAAAGAAAGGGAGAATAACAAAAACAACAAAGAAGACGTAATACAAAGGATGTAGTGTTTACATGCGAGTACCTTGTAGTGTCTACTATGATTTGCTGCAGTTTCCACCCCCAGCGATAGAGGCTGGCTTCAAGTTGTCATGTTCATCTTCCTCCTTTTTGGCTTTGTAGATATGGCGTTGGTGGAATCTGTAGTATATCGACAGTAGCATAAGGCCACTGATCCCACTGGAGACAGTTATGTAAGACCATTCGAAAATACGGAGTTGGGTATTTTTTTTATTCAGTGAGCTGTGATTCACCCTATCCATAAAAACAAAAACAATGTGAGGCACATAATCATCAAAACACCAGTTTTATAAACATTTACAGAGCTTAGAAGACAACAAAACGTTAAAACAGTCACTGGCTTCTTCTTTTCTTCGGTGTAGAAAATGAATTTTCAAAGCCAAAATTAGCTGCAGGGAAAATAAATAAGACAAAGTAACATATATACACCATTGAGAGCAGTAACAATCAAATTTTATAAATCATATATATATTCTTATTTGAACTATTATATCACGTAAGCATATTATACCCAATTATAAAAAAGTAATATATAATAATATTAGTCTTACTGTATGTGCAACAACAAAAAAAAAAATAAGAAGCTTCAATAGTGAGAGTGAAATGATTAACGTACATACACTCAGGACAATGTAAGGCCCTTTGCTCCTTATCCTCCCTGCAAGCTTCTTCCCCATTTCCATAACCCTGAGAAAAATTCAGTGCTTCATATGCTACATGAAACACATTTTGTTAGTTGAGGAGAATAACAGACGTGGGTTTAGGGAAGCCACCATTGTTAACACTGGGCCACTGGCAAGTGGCAACACAAATATTGGAGAGGAGAACAGGTAAAAGGAATGTCTACAGAGTATATTCGAAAAGCTACCCATTGATCCGCCTTCTTGCTAGCATTTGAAGGTCAAACCTCTTTTAACTTCTCTTGATCTTCAAATGTTTTGAGAATTTCATTGTATTCCATGAATTTCTTGCACAGAACAGGAAGACAAAACAATGTATCAGTTGAGGCCAATACTTTATTCCGGAAAATGATACAGTTTTCATACTTTTTTATTCTAAAAAATCAAAAGGGAAAGTACTTTGCACACACACAACACAAACAATAGATTGGTCAGAACCAAGATTCACAGGATAGACAATCCACTAACCTCAATCCAATTCATCCTACGTAGTATCGATATCAGATCCACTCCCAGAATCCTAATTTGTATCATGTCTCTTGAGTGGCCATGGATATGATAAACTAAACCTCCTCGGAGTCGGCGAACTCTCAACCGTTTGTTGTCTGTCTTCCCCACTGGTCTGACCTCCATGAGTCATGAACTCGTATGACAAACATGGCACGAGTTATGAAGCTGCAACCATGTAAGCAAGCAAACTTGGTGGTAAACGATCACATCCTTATAAAATTAAGTCGGGGCTGTGGCGGTGGATTTCGCCGTTCCTATAGCTATGAATACTGTGGGGTTTGATTACCGGGTACGAAGAGTAGAGGAAGAGCAAGAGACTCTGAATTATTTATTTCTCATGGCCGTAGCTTTCAATTTTGGTTGAATTAAAGTTTGGAAGAAACGATTTTTATAGGAGAAGATAATAGGGAGGTGAAATGAGACCATAAAGAAAAGAGTAAAAGATAATTGATTGATAAAGGTGTTGCGTGTAACGGAGATTTCCAAGGATCCGAAACTGAGAAGAGAAAGTTTGTGAGCCATTTCCAGAAGTGGGTTTGACTGGGCCAAATATCATAAGCCCACACGAAAGTCTCGATAATTATCATTTTCGAACAAAGCTCATATGACATGGTAAAATAACTCTTTTCTATTGGTTGATTTTTTAGTCATATGTGGACAGTTTAGATGTTTATCTTATTCAACTTTTAGTATTGTATTGATTTACATCAGTTATACGTTTAATCCGTGTGTCCTCTCTGAGAAAATATATCATAGATGAAATACAATGATATATATATATATATATATATATATATATATATATATATATATATATATATATATATATATTGTTGACAGAACATAAACCATAATTATGTTTGTTCAAAATTAAGTGATTTGTAAATTGGTATTGATGATACAGCATAAAATTGTAAAAATGATGATTTAAACTATAAGAAATAGTGAAGAACTGTATTTGTCTTTTTAATAAAAATATCTTAATAAATACTTTGGATATATGCTGGAAAATGTACTTTATATATTGATTATAAGAACTAGATGCATATGTTTATTAGGAGAAAATGATGTAAGTATTGATAACATTAAGGTATTGGGCTTTCCTGTAAAACCTAAAAAATCTTTATAATTTAAAATTTGGGCAGACTAATGGGTTTATTGGGCCGATTAGTTGGTTTTTGCGCCGATTAACTGGATGCCGATTTTATTATCCGATTCGAAAAAAATCATGACGGATGATGTCCGAGTAGCATTTAGAAAAGCGCCTAGCCGGCGTTTTAAAACTGTGATATATATATATACTAGGGATAGCCCGCTTTACGGGCGGTTAGTAATTTAAAAAGTAACAGAATACATATAATTATTTGGTCAAAAAAAAGTATTGATAACATTTGTTATATGTATGCATGAGACGATAAAACATTTAACAAAAAAAGGACGATAAGACAGAACCGTGTTGGGATTTTGGGTGAAACCTTTAAAGGGGACGCCGGGAATCACTTCTATCTAATAACACATTGGGTTTACACTATATCTCCTTCTTTTTTTTTTGCGTTTACACTATATCTCTTTTCTCTTGCGTTTAATTCATATTGGTTTATTTAATGATGAGCAAATTAGCTCAATATACTGAAAAGAATGGGATACCATTGAATTGGGGAAAAATGGTAGTGATGAGGGAAAAAAATTGAAGGGAAATAAGATAGGAAGTGCAAATAAGGGGAAAGCTGTGTGTAGGGAGTACAAATACTCTTTAATGATTCAATTTGTTTTTTAAACTAAAACTAATCAGAGACTGATCAATGATCGTTACTTCAATGGAAAGTACAGAGTGGTCATGTGTTGTGTGGGTGATGAAGAACTTTAGCCTTCTCCATTGGAAGTTGATTACATAAATTTATCCCAGTTTTTAGTAAATTCTTCATTTAATCTCCAACTTTAGTCTAGTATATTCTTTTTTTTTCTACACGTTATAATTTATTATTGTGAACTTACAAACGAATAAAAATAAACGTTTAAAACTTTGAAATAAAGAAGAAAACAAGTAAAGAGAATATCATATTTTCTAGAGAAGCTGAATTAGGAACCCTAACCCGGCCCGCTTTTAGAACATACTTTTGGCACAGCTTAATCACTTTGGTGAACACAACACGTTGAAAATAATATACCGGAAAACTATATATATATATATATATATATATATAATATACCGGAAAATTATATATGATATATGCCTCGTTATATATATCTTTGAAGATTCTCATTTACCAGACTAATTGTCCTCATAAATTAGAACATCCAGCAAAGATCCAAATAAGATCGAGAGTATGTGAATGGATGCAGAGTTACCACCTTGGTTTACAGAGTCAATATGAATATGTAAATATTTGCTGTAAAAAAAAAAAGATCGAGAGTATATATATAGAGACATATATATATCCTTCCGATTTTTGAAATAGGATCCAAATTAAACAACAAGTTGAAAATAAAAACATTTAAATCATCTAAACTATTAAAACATAAGTACAAATTTGAATTGACCCCTTATTTTCTCTAAATATTCACAGTCAAATGTCACTGATAATTTTCTACACTTTTTCTAATTATTAAAACATCTCTAACCCAACTCTATTTTCCATTCTAAAATAGAGTTTATAGTAAAAATGCCCTAATAGTACTCTATTTTTCCATCTATAATAGAGTAAAAAATAGATTTACTCTATATATAGAGTAAAAAAAAAATTTCATCGCTCTATTTTTCATTTTAAAATAGAGTACCATTAAAGTATATTACAACACTATTACAAAGTTATTATATTTTAGAGTGAAAAATAGAATGAACCACTGAAGATAGTCAGTAAACTTTCACGCCATATTACAATAGGAAATAAATAACAAGCCCATTAATGTTTGGTTACCCACTAATATAATTTGTATTTTTTAAGACCATAAAATAGATTTCATCTTCATTGCGCCACAATCCTAGTCTCTGCATAAAATCATTTGTCTATATTAGTAAACCAAAAGTTTTAAATCAAGTGTCAACATCTAATTGAATTAACATTAAAATTCATTAGAAAAAAACTTTAGTAAATGTAATTGATGAGAACATCACTAAACCAGATTATATATGTAACATGAATTAGATACAATTTAAAAAACATTTGGTTTAAGTTTGTATTAATTGTAAATTTATTCAATTTCTTTTCAAACAAAAAAATCAACGATTTGATATATTTCCTATGGATTTAGTTGGACATAGAATTAAAACAAGAATTAATAATTTCCTATAGATAAGAAATCAACTATGTATTCCTAAAATAATTGAATATCTGACTAACTTAACATAACAAACCCCTAAATTAAGCTATCACATTAATAACAATAATATATATATACTTCAAAATCACACTTTACTATATTATACATTGTATATCTTTATCATATTCTTAAAATTTAAAATGCTATAGAATCTAATTAATTAATTAGATTGTCTACTGAATTCGCTACAAATTTTTTGTGTTCAAAATACATTAAACAAATATTTAATAGTGGCAATTTTTTTAAATAAATAAATAAATAAGTATATATAAATATATATATATATATTCAATCCTATTAAAAAAATTAAATTAGATAAATATTAAATTAAACATCCATGCGGGTTTACGGGTTAAAATCTAGTTCTAGTTAAGTTCTAAGGACCATGCATGTCTCTAAGATATATACTACGTGACCATCGACTAGCTAGAAACCTAATTCGTAACTAAAAATATAACTCAAAAGGTGTTGTGAACGATTGAGAGTCTAGATATCGTCTTGGCTGGCTCCGTAAGGAACTTTGGATGGCATCATATAGATCTATGTAATTACAATACAAGACATCATCACATACTAGAACCTTATAGTTTGAATGACTGTGAAACAAATAGAGGACAGTAAATACAATACAAAACTACAAATAGTTTTTTCTATGTTTAGGGAAGTGAAACCATCGGCAGAGTTCCAGATAATGCTTACAATCATATGACATAATATGTTTTTAAGCTAGGTAAAATAGTATCAAAATGTTTGATAATTGTCCGATGTTTGTGCTTGTCACGTAACATAAGACCGTGTAAATATGGAATTTAAGTTGGTTTAGATATTTTTGTAACTGGCATAAAAGTATTGTATCACATGGTGAACTGAAAGCTATTTTTACAAAAGCTTACACATTGGATCATTTGAAAGTAGGTCGTTTTTCTACGTATAGTTTTTCTTAATGGGGAAAGCATAAGATATAGTATAAAATTTTAAGTTAGGTTTACCCATATTATATACCTTATAGAAGGGTGAAATTTACCAACCTACATATGTTCTTGAAATAATCTCGTTTGTTCGAATCATCCTAGCATCTCGCTTATTAAGGGGTTTGAACATGTGTTTTCGCCCTATCCATGTTTCAGTCTATGCCTATCATATATAGTTTTGAGTATTGTGCTTGGACGATAAAATCGTTATAAATCTGGCTTATTTATCATTCCAAATTTTTATATGTTGATAACACTTGGAAATAGTTTCGCGTATTTGTTAAAGGTAACAGACAACATATTACAGTTTTCTTATGACTATGGGTTCGATAGTAAATAGATCGGGCGGGATGTGTGTGGGTTGTGTTGAGATTCTGAAAGTTAGAAAGAAAAAGGAGATGGTGTGCACCCATGTAAAGCACTAGAAATCTCTGTGAATGCAAATAGGATGTCTCTCGAGTATTGAATAATGATCTTGACTAAGAAATAATGTAATTAGATTAACTAATTAGAGGCAAGCATTTATTTGAGTTGGTACCGTGTGTAAAATATGGGCCACATTTCTCGTTTTTTTTAATGAGCATTTTTCGTTCTTTATTTTTTTCATTTTAAATCTAAGTGCTCCAAAAGACAAAAGTGGGGATATATGATTGTCTTTGTTTGATTATGAAAAAAGAAACAATTTCAGTTCATTGATAGTTTGTTGTAAAACACTTCATATATAATACAGAAATTAAAATGTATGAGGGACAAATTATAAATTAATTTGTATCAAAAGAACCAATACCACCATTTAATGTTATCAATTATTTTTTTAAAAAATATAACAGATTTTTTGAATATAACTATATATTTTAACTTTTTCAAAAAAATATTAATATTTTATTTTGTTTAGAAAATTATTTAACAATTTTTCTAGAAAATATATAAAATAATTTATTTTTGAGGATTTTGAAAACTCATGACATTTGTACTTTACTTTGGGACTCTTTAAGTTTTAAATTTTTGATTTAGAAAAAAAGGTAATGTAATACTTGTGATATTAAAGGTGGCCTCATTGGCTCATTTGTAAATTAAAAATTTAAATCTAAATCTTCACTTGATATATGTAAATTAGAACATAAATAAAATGTAAACTAGATTAACAAAAACAAAGGAAGTAAATTTTCAAAGAAATAAAAAACAGAGGAAGTAAATCAATTTTGAGGAACCGAGGACGTGGAAACCGAGGGGCAAGCGGATATAAGTGCTATTTCTTAACCTCTAAACTCGAAGTGAATGATCTGATTGTTTCTGGTTGATTAGTGTTCCCTTCTCTTTTGTAATCACTTGCTGAGATTGTATATGATTAAGTTCATAGCAAAAAAAAGATGTTAAATAAAATAATATTGCTATTAGTATTTACCAAACAAAACTATCTAATATTTTGAACTTGTAAGAATCTGAAGGTCCGATATCAAAACTGAAAAGTCATACGAAAACCCTTCCTAGAAAAATGATAAATCAAAATAAGTATGAAAAGTAATAAATATGTGCACACCATAAGTATTTTAGACTGTTGACAAACAAAAAAAATTTTAGACTTTTAGTGGTCGAGAAATATGCATGGTTATCTATAAACTATGCAGTCATAATTATTTTATGTGACGTTGGAAAATCAAGAAATATTGTTAGAATAAAGTAACAATAAAGTAATCGACCTAAAACTCACATGAAATGGGTCGATTTGTTTGTTTCCTAAAATTTAATTTTTATTAATTTTTTTCTGGTGGAGCGATTATCTCAATATCAAAAGCGTGACATATGACATCTGAAACGTAAAGCTTTTTTTTCCACACCCACCCGGCCATCTATTTCCACGTCATAAATTTGTTACCTTCTGTGGCGATAATATGGGTCCCATGTCTCGATTGCCACGTGTGAATATTTCTTCCACTAGGAATCATACGTGTCGAATTTTCATTGGAACAAAGGAGGCCACAGAAAAATTAATAAACTAACCTAATTTTGTTACAACTTGAAATTAGAAAATTCCTCAAACTTTTCTTCATTTTTCTTATATACTTTATCGTTAATAACTACTTATTATTATTACAGCAAGATATATCGATTATTGGACTTTGATGTGTTAATTGTAATTTGTCATCAACTAACGAAGAAAGCGATATATCTTACTATTTTTTGTATATCAATATATTTTTATTGCCCACGGTTTCGACGTTAATTACAGCTTCTTCTCCATTGCCGTAGTTCAGCCTATATTTTAACACAACCAAAATATCTAGTTCAATGGATACATTATAGTTATCATATAGTCGAATGACTAATATGTCCTCAGTATTTGGTTAATCTTGTAATTACACAGATTCGACATGATTAGTCAGGCTTTGTATATGTGTCGCATTGTCGCACATTAAGATTCTTTAGTGCCACCAAAGCACACTAAAATCGGCTGAAATATGGGGGAATATTGTACTTTTTGATTATCGCTAACATGAATTATGTGACTCTAAATTATTTCAGTATAACGTTAAAAAGCTTTTTTCCTGCCATTGTGTTAATACAATTGCCTTGATTATGTTTATTAACTAAGTTGTATTGTATATGCCTTTCTATGAAATCATTGTTGCTTTTTCATACTTCTTATCTACATTAACACAAATTGTAACAGTATTTTAAATTTCTAATATATCATTAAAAAGTTACACAATGTTTGCATGGGCTATAAATCTTTATACTCAAACCTTTGATGAATTTTGTAACTAATAACTAAATTTAGGTACATGCATCGTGTTAATAATAGTGAATTAAAATATATATGAAGTAAACATTAGGGTTTTTAGTGTGAAACTCTTTAACATAATTCAGACAAACTTTTTAACTAAAAATATAATAACAAAATTATCTGTTAATTTTTTAATCAATTAATTTTGTTTGTCGTTAAATCAAAACATGCATTTTAAATGATATGATGGTATATTTCAAATATTTTAAAAATAAAATATAAAATATTTTGGATTAAAAAAATTTCACCTAATAATCAATGTAAAACAACTCTTCAAAAGATCACAAAAAAAAACTCATACATTTCGAAAGCCAGTTCAAGAAAAAAAAAACTCTTCAAAATATATGTTTACTTTGCATTTTTACCCTAATCTCCGCGGGTGTATGTAAGAAAAAACATACGATTAGAACCCACAAATAAGCGTTTTATGTGGCCATTTAAAAGAATGGTAACGCTGACTCGGTGAAGCATTTTTCAGCACACCTTTCAGAAAGAAATATCTAGCAAAAAAAGAGAGAGAGGAAGAATCTCAGAGTAAATATTATATGAGCTTCTCCTACCATCATAACCAAATCATCCGACCACAGTGCTAGATTCTAAACGTAGAAGGAACTCGCCATGGAGAGCACCGATTCTTCCGGTGGTCCTCCACCGCCGCCGCAGCCTAACCTTCCTCCAGGATTCCGGTTTCACCCAACCGACGAAGAACTAGTCGTTCACTACCTTAAACGCAAAGCCGCCTCCGCTCCTTTACCTGTCGCCATCATCGCAGAAGTCGATCTCTACAAATTTGATCCATGGGAACTTCCAGGTACGTATAATCATCATCATCATTTCTTTTTTTTCTTGAATACCAGGAGCATCTGGGTCAAGGCCCATGCATAACCTCGCTACACCCGAAACCATAGCAGATAATATTAATTTCATTTAAAGCGTCACACAATCATGAGTCATCGTATCATGATCCAATTTTTACATCTTTTATTTTAAAACTTTTTTCTTCCTTCCTCCAGATATAATTTATTTGTGACGTGTGATCTAACTTTTTTTGTTTTGTTCTATAGCCAAGGCATCGTTTGGTGAGCAAGAATGGTACTTCTTCAGTCCTAGAGATCGGAAGTATCCGAACGGAGCTAGGCCGAACAGAGCGGCAACGTCAGGGTACTGGAAAGCGACGGGTACTGACAAACCGGTGCTAGCCTCTGACGGTAACCAAAAGGTCGGCGTGAAGAAGGCACTGGTCTTCTACAGTGGCAAACCTCCAAAAGGTATTAAAAGTGATTGGATCATGCATGAGTATCGTCTCATAGACAACAAACCAAACAACAGACCACCAGGCTGTGACTTCGGCAACAAGAAAAACTCCCTCCGGGTATGTAATAACATACTAGTAACTTAAAATAAAATAAAATTACTAGTAACTTCTTGATATTTCTTGATGATCTGATTATTAATTTAATATTTTTGGAATATTCTTATGTTAGCTTGATGATTGGGTGCTATGTCGCATCTACAAGAAGAACAACGCAGGTCGACATGTGGATAACGATAAGGATCATGACATGATCGATTACATCTTTAGAAAGATCCCTCCGTCATTATCAATGACGGCTGCTACCACCGGACTTCACCATAACGTCTCTAGGTCAATGAACTTTTTCCCCGGCGGCTACGGGATATTCCCCGACGGTGATCCGGGGCTTTACAACGGTAGTGGCATGATCAACAACAACATAGCAGTCTGCACCAACGGTGACGTCGTCGGTAACGGTTTGAATCATGCTTCTTCCTCTGGGCCGATGATGATGGCGAACCTGAAACGAGCTCTTCCGGTGCCGTTTTGGCCTGTAGCGGAGGAAGAGCAGGATGTATCTCCGAACAAACGTTTTCACGGCGGGGAAGGAGGAGGAGACTGTTCAAACATGTCTTCTTCCATGATGGAAGAGACACCACCGTTGATGCAACAACAAGGTGGTGTGTTAGGGGATGGGTTAACGACGTCGTATCAGTTAACTGGTTTAAACTGGTACTCCTCTTAAATCGATCTGTGTGTTCGCCGCCGGTGTGAAAAAAATTTCCGGTGACAGTGACGAATTGCAGAGTACAAATTTTATGATTGGTGGGGTCATTTGCATTGTGTAATTTGAGATTTTGTGTATGTATTTTGGGTTAATTAATTAATCATAGGGGATTTAGAGAGGGGGAGATGTGAGGCAAAGATCATATACAAACATAGGATTATGGAAAGAGTATACTGTTTTCTCAATTTAAATGTTGAAATGTAAAAATACACATACTTAGGTGTTTAAATATAGATCGTGTAGATGCATATAGTAATCTCAATGATATTTTGACCTTGTATTCTCTTTGTAAAAAGAAACAATAAAAATAAATAAAAGATAGTTGTGTTGTACCTTGTATTTTTCACGTTTGGAGTGTGTTTTGTAAATTTAATTGATGAAAAATAGTCTACATTTTATGTCAAACTATAAATTAAGCCATTGAATGAAGACTCTTATTACTTACTAATCACACTCTAAAAATTACTAAAATTTAATTATTTAGAAAACACACTCAACTATTATTAAATCATATTTTACAAAAAATAGCACGCTATATAAAAAATATAAATAATATTATTAAAAATAAAAATGTATTTATTTTATATCTGAGTTTATAATTTACTGATTATGATTTAGAATTTGGTATTTAAGGGATATAAATCAAAGTAGAATTTACCAATTTGTGTAATTTAACTTTTTGGTCACATGAATGCTATTTTGAAAAATTTATCATTCTATTTTGGATATTTTAAAATACTATTTTTGGAGTTTTACCTAATTATATATCTCTATTTAAATCGGTCATTGATTTATTGGTCAGTTTTATTAAAATGCTGGTGATAAATAAATATAAGGGTTGTATATTAATTTACCAAACAAAGTGAAAAAAAAAACTTAAATATATATTATTTAAAATTATAAGGTACTACATGTAGATTCTGAAAATGATACTTTTTCAGCACTTGTGATTTTTTTTTTTTTTAAATAGACTAGTTATCAGCACTTGTGATTATAGACTTATCTATGTCAAGCCCATCTGCCCATGACTTGCTTTATAAATTATATCCAAACTCTTTTGAAACGACGCAGGGGCCATGAATGTATATAGGCATTTATATAGACATTTTATTATTAAAAATAGTGAGGACCAATCTTATTTGGAAACATCCTGAACTAATAAAAAGTAATGATAAGTATCAACTACATAGTCTACATTGTGTAGATAAGGAATTTCAATAATTTATTGTAAAGCTATAAATACAATATAGTTTAATACGATGGCCATCTCACGTTGATTGTGATTTTTCTTTTTCTTTTCTATATATATTTTGTGTATCAATAAATTCATACCAAACAAATACTCAATTTTGTAAGAAATTATATCATCAACCCACAAAAAAGTATATTGTTTTAAACATAAAAAATTGCTTATGTTTTATGTAATAGTGTAGCTAGCAAGTAACCTACATATTTTTCCTTGGGATGCTTGTCATTAATTCTTAAAAAGGTCTCCAATAACGTCTAAAACGCAAATAAAAACAACCTATAACTAAATGATAGCTAGCTTATTATATTCATCTTACATTAACAGTAGTATTTTTTTTTACTGAATCATAATTAGTAATATGACTTTGAACAAACAACCACCTAGTTAAGAGTGTTTCCAAATATGTTCAGGTGCGAGTGTCATTTTTTTAAACATTATGGGTGTCATTTTCTTTTGTTCACAACTTTTTATTTTATCAACCAAGACTTAAATTTTGATCAGACATCTCCAAATATATTCTACTAACCATAGGTCATACAAGAAAGGTCGTGACTGATCAAAGATTTTGGTTGAAAGCTTTTGTGTGTGTTTGTAAATGAATTTATAAGCGCTAATTAATAGGAAGTAAGCATTCTTTGGACATGATTTTTGACATCCTTATTTAGCGATTATGTTTTGAATTCTTGTAAACCTTTTTGATATTCTTTGGACATATGACTTTACGGCAGGATACATGTAAAATGTTTTAAAGATATTTCAACGTTTAAGGATTTTGAAACACTTAGATAAAATTAGTATAAAAGATTATATAATAGGGATTTATGAATGCCTTTTTCAAAAAGAAAAAATATTATATAATAGGGGTTATTGGACAAGCCCTCTCCTTTGAATTTGAAATCCGAATATAATTAGACGTAAGCTAGCAAGCCTATGGAAAATTGGCTAGGATTATAATTCTGACGTGGCTAGCAAACCTAATGCACACGTTATGTGGGTTGGTGCATACCGCGGCTAGGTTTGATGTTTGAGAGCATGAGAGCAATGGTGTCTTTCTCTCATGCTATGCTACTCAAGCGCTGCACCTCATGACTCATGTGGTCCTTGTAAAGTATTTCATGGCACGCGTACCAAACGATAGAAAACTATAAGGCAAGGCCACCAACAGAGAAATAAGCTTCTAAGCATTGAACACAAAGTAAGCCAATCTGAAGAATATACTGTCCAAATCGTTTGTCTTCATGTTGTGACCTGAGTCGTCAACATCCATTGAACGAAAATTATATTTTGGTTTTCATTAGCTAGCCTCAATCACGTTAGACAGTATTCACAATTAACAAAAAAAATTGTAACTATACATAAAAAATTATATTTTTGTAAGATGCAAGCATGACCGGCTTAACATTGTTATGAGTCTTAGGACAAAATTTTTTTTTATCTTCTACGATTTATATTCAGTTAATGTTTAAAATATTTTTAAAATTTAATCATTAATATTTTGTATATTTTGTGATGAAAATATAACTATATACATATCAAATATTTTGGACCCTTTTTAATTTTATTTATTATATTATAATTTTTTATATAAAAATATAGATTTATAAAAAAAATTGAACCCCTTAACTATTAACATACCGGAGGGAAGGGGAGAAACAGTGGCTTGGACCCGGGGCGGTCACACCGCTTGTTCCCCTTTGTCAGCCGCCCTTGGATGCAAGTATTAGTGCCAATTTGAGAGATTTATTTACAAAATATAAATTCACAATAAACCATCCAGAAACTTATATATACATACATTTATAAAAGAGTTCGAAAAAAACTTACACTTATAAAATTAATTTTAATAGAGTAAGAACATCTCCAATGATCTTTTAAAATTTTCTCTATAATTTTCTCTAAAATAAAGTAATTTTAGTATAGAACAACTTTTGCTCTAATGGTGTAACTATAAAATAGAGTTACTGTATAATAGAGTGAAATATAGAGTAATGTTATTCTTTATTCCACTCTATTATAGAGTAACTCTATTATATAGTTACACCATTAGAGCATCCACAATGGATAACTTCATTTTCATCTTCAAATATTCATTTTCTTCAAAATGAAAAAAAATATGAAGTGACATATCTTCCAATAGTCTACTTCATTTTCTTTTTCAAAAAAGAATTTTTCAATTATATTCTTTCTCTAGTTTATCATTAATTATTAAAAGCACCTTATATTTTTTCATATTTAGTAATGTTTATTTGTTTTAATACTAATCCAACACAATAACTAATTAATATAAAGTAAATATTATCATAAAAGAAAATTAGCACACATACCATAAATAAATATGCAAAGAACACCAGATTTATGAAGAAGCACTAGATATATTTCTCCCTCGAGTGATCAATTAAAGAGTTTTGAAGTGAGAAATAAACTTTTTGATCCTTGATTCTTTGAAACCGAGCCAAAAAATCTTTGAATATACTATATGTTTTAGTATATTTAATGTTGTAATTAATTAAATGAAAATAAAAATGAATTTTAGAAATTAACAAGGATCATATTAATAAATATAGTTTATTTTATCAAAAAGTATGAACAAATAAAAGTTGAGGACCAGTTTACAAATTAAAATTTTCATCTTTAAAAAGTGAAGATGTAAATAGTATATCTTCAAATTTAAAGCAATCATGTGCATGCCTTTATTTTGAAGTAAGAAATTAAGTACTATTGAAACAATTTTTTATTCAAAATGAAACAAAAAAATTAAAAAAAAAGCACCATTTAAAATTGTCTTAGAGCAAAAGTTACTCTATAACAGAGTTGTTCTATTTTAAAGTAGATTATAGAAACAATTATAAAGGACCATTGGAAATGTCCTAACTTCTGGATCTTAATTCCACAACTCAAATTCGAAATGTTTTTAGATATTCTCATTAAAAAAATAGTACCAAAAGTAAATTGTATCGAAGATAAAAAAAAACACATTTATTAAATTGTTATATGCTATATACTTAAAAACCAAACAACGGTCGTATTGATTAGAAGATAACAGTCGTTAAATTGTTATATGCTATATGGTTAAAAACCAAACGACGATCGTATTGATTAGAAGGTAACAGTTGTTACATTTCCTTTTCATAGAACTAGTCGTCCACGAACTTTCAGAAAGTATGTAATTTTAAAAAATCAAAAAATTGTGTATTTAAGAAAAAGAGAACGAAAAGAGCATACGCTGTATGCATAAAAGAATACTAGAAGAAAGGGCCACCGATGGACCATATGCTTCTACATCAGCAAAAGGAATCATTATCTATAAACCAAGAAATTAAAAACGCCTTTAATTACATTCTCTTCTAGATAATAAGTAGTTAAGTACAAACCGCCTTTCAGATATTTTGACATCATTAGCACTTAATTTTGGAAAACATACAGTACAATATTTATTTCAGGTTACACTTGCCATACATTTTCCATACCCTTTTCTGTTTTTCTTAAGTATATCCTTCATGCTCAGTTGAAACGTTGAAATGTCTATTTTTTAATCTTATGAACAATATCTTGTTGCTTTCACATCATATGGGTTCTTAAAGAAAAACGATTGTGTAAGAGACTGAAAAAAAAAAGAAAGAAAGATGGTAAAGAGGCAAGAAAAATGCACAATGAAGATCGAAGACAGCTATCCATAGAAAAGCAAAACAGTCGTTATATATGTGGAGAAGATTAACTCAAATCCAATAAAAACATTTTGTCATAATGCGTTTACAATAGGATAAAATATTGCACCAAAAGAAAACACAACTAAAATACTTTGAAAACATTTGTAAACGGTAGAAAAGGTGAAGACAAAAGAGTAAAAGACAAGTAGACAACTAATTAAAGTAGCAGCATTAACTTTTAGTGTAATTGATTTCATAAACACAAATGTGATTTTTTAAAGATTTCATAAACACAAATGTGATTTTTTATAAATGAATGTTAAATTGTATTCATCAAAAAACATTTTATACATCAAGTACTACTTTTGAGTTTATGGTGTGAAAAACATAAATATAAAGAAAAATCTTCTAAACCTTTTTTTTATCTTCTAAAACCAAACTAAATGTTCATGTCCTCGCCGTATTTCCGATCATCTTGTCTTTGGAAGGTGGAGAGCCTATTCCTTACTGTTTTGTCGATGGTTTTAATGATCTGTGTTGCTGGTAATAGGCTTTTTCCATGCCTTCTACTATTCCTTTCTCTCTATATCATGTGTGTGGCTGTTTGAAATGTGTATCTCATGAGAAACAGTCGGACTTGATCTTGATGGTGGCTCAGCAGAAGTGTGATAATATCTTCCCAAGTCTCTGTGTAGTCAGCCTGCAGCAGCCCTTTCATAAGAGGATCTCAAACTTGACTTGAGAAAGGGCATGAGAAAAAAAGATAGGTTTCTTGTCTCCGTGTATTGACGACAAAGAACTCAAACTTGATCGAATTCTAATTTTTCATTCTATCACACGTGAATAGTCTATCTCAAATAGCTGTCCAGACATGAAAGGATTGCTTCGGAGTTGCGTACTTGAACCACACCACTTTACTCCAGCTTTGTAAGGGGAAGTCATCACGTATCTGAAGCCAAGTGTTTTTTGAAGAGAAAGAGTTCTTGAACTTGTCAACTCTACTACGCCATAAAGAAATGTCGTAACCTTGGTGATTGCCTAACCTGAGTTTGTCCAGTTCGTCCTCCAATTTGTTGAGCAAGCCTGTTCGATGATGGCGACAACGGTGAGTTGAGATCGCCTCTGCGACTGTCGCAGTTGCAGGAATACCAAGATCAATGTGGCCTCCAGTGCCAGTCAATTTCAAGAGTCTCCCCAAGTTACACCAATGGTCATGCCAAAATGAAGTAGAGACGTCAATTTTAACCTCAACCTGATGGAAATCCTTCGCTGCTTCTTGACTTTTTAGAATTTTTCTCCACATCCAAAAGTCTGTTGTTGAGCTTTCCTTTGCTGACCGTCATTTTGTGTGCGAACAGTGACAGCCCGAGATACCTTATAGGTAGTTGTCCTGCTGCAAATGGGAAGTTGGCTAGAATCGCTTGTTGGTTCTCTGTAGTGATGCCTGCCATATACAATGTATACTTCTCTACACTAATCTTCAGACTATATAACTTAGTAAACTCAATAAAAACTGAAAGGATTCCTTCAACTGACCTCTTATGTCCATCTGTAAATACCATTATGTCATTAGTCAAGCATAGGTGAGTCAAAGGAACATTCTTACATCTCGGGTGGTATCCAACTGTTCTATATGCTGCATCTTTATCAATCATTTGAGAGAGTACATTCATACAAATCACAAACAAGGAGGGAGATAGCACACATCCTTGCTTCAGACCTCTGTTACTGTTAAAGTATCCCGGCAACTCCCTATTTACCTGAACCCAAAAGGATGTTGTGGACACACATAAGCGAATCCAATGCACAAATTTCTCATGGAATCCGAGTGCCTCTAAAGAAGCGAACAAGAATGGCCATTGTACTGAATCAAAAGCTTCAGATACGTCTATCTTCATAGCACATCGTGGAGAGATCTCAGATTTATGATAATCTTTGACTAATTCAGTAGCTAAAAGAAAGTTCTCCATCAACAACCTATCTTTTACAAATGCTGACAGATTAGGGGCAATAAATTTTGGCATGATACTTTTAAGTCGATTAGCTAACAGCTCTGAAATCACTTTGTATAGAATATTGGAGCAGAAGATTGGTCAGTAGTCTTTCATTTTTTCGCCTTATCTATTTTTGGGATTAACCCGAGAATAGTGGAGTTGATACTTTTCGGTAAGAAGCCTCTAATAAAGAAGGATTGTACTGCCACTACAATATCTTCTCCGATGATTGGCCAAACTGCTTTGAAGAATTTTGTGATGTATCCATCATGTCCAGGAGATTTGTTTGATGGCATTTTAAACACTAATACAGTTGTGATATTTTTACTACTGCCACACACATATATGTGTGAATTAGAAGTTTATACGTGGATTAGTTCAATTAAATTCATAGATAAAAGTAAGGATAAGATATTAATGAAGGTAAATAAGTGTTGGTTGGTGGAGATGAATGGAAGGATGAAATACAGACAGATCGGGGAATATGAACTAACGCTGTCTTCAACTCTTTATTGGATACACATGGCCATCTTTTGACTACGATTGGAGTGAATTTTTAGAAACCTTTCATAATCCTATTTAATACAGTCATTTATTATTGTATAGAAGGATAACAAAACACTTATATTCACAATCTCAGAGATATTGAAGTCATCATCAGTCATTACAACAAAATGAGATTCATGGACGTCTTGCTTCAAAAATTTGAATATAAAACTAATATTACATTCGAATATGCCAGTATGCATTAAGTTTATGTTTTCTTTCTCTCTTTATTTTGTATTAAAATTAGCATTTATCCAAATTTGCAAATTATATTTATACAGTTGCATTCTGCTTCTGCCCCTACCACTGTCCTGGACGGAGGGACGGATGCAAATACCTTAAATCAGAATGACCCACAAAATGGTACAATTTGGAAGAAAACAAAAACTAGAGAGAAATCCAAAGATCAAAGTTGTGCAAAAAGCCCATTGTGTATCCATTAATGATGGAAGTGACAATACAAAGTATCAAAAACTACATGGACCCTCTTGTGGGAGTTTGGAAACTTTATGGACCTCACAAAACTTCTAAGTATGGTCGAGAATAGAATGGACCCAACAAAATCAAATTGCAAAGCTTTTTGGCGTTTGTGAGAGTATGTAAGTTAAGGACTTAGGAGTAACAAATAATTAAATAAGTAGAATTAGGCAAAAAAGCATGTTTCTATTGAGCATTGAATTTTCTCCAAGTATTCTTCCGTTGACCTGTTGGGGAAATTGATTTGGTCAAACTTAGACAAATTGAGGAGCATGCAGAATTTGAAAGTAGACCAACCTCTCCATCACACAAAAATGTAACCAAGTCAATGGTGTTATAGTTTTCTCCCAACTCCACGTAAGTATATAACACACAGAAGAAACTCATTCACACACACACAATTTCATAAAAACAAAACAAAAAACAGTTTTCTGCAAGTAAAGAGAGATTATAATCATTAGTAACTGATGCAGGCTGTGAGAAGGATCCCATCAGGAGAAGGTGCAGAGATGCGTGGAAGATCCGAGACGAACCGGGTCAGACGTAAGAGTCACGGGTCAAGTCTGAGAGTTCGACAGCCTTGCACGTGTTCAGGACGGCCTGGCTCTGCCAAGTGCGTGCGTCACGGGTTTTTGGTGCCAAGCGATGAGAAGCTTATGCGGAAGGCGAGTGATGGAAGCAGAGAGGTGTTGAGGAGAGCTTTAACGCCTCCGATCCGGCGGATGAATCTCCGGTGGTTGAATTTCCGGCCAACACCTAGCCGACTCTGTAAAATGTCTTCCGTTTGAGTTGAGTTTTTTTTTGTTTTATTGTAATTTGTAAATAAAAATGAGAACTTTTTATTACAGTAATGTTGGAACTCGAATAAGATTCAGACCCAATTGGCCAATCCGGTAAAAAGAAACTTGTACTCTGTTATGGGACAAGAAAGTGTTTACAACATCTTGTAGTACGGAAGAAGAATCAAGTGGATGAGCTGTTGTTCTGAGCAGGCAAAATAAGACGATCTTGGCCTTCGATTAGTTTAGCAGATTTGATGATATCTCCTGTCTTGATCTGCCCAAGAATATCTCTTCCTGCTGTTGTGTACCTGCACAATTTGTACCAAACATAAGCAACTTCAAATGCATCTTGCAAGTCTGAAAAATTCGAATAAGAAGGTTTTTTTAAATCGGTCTAGGCATTCAAAAATTGGTCTATGCACCCGCCTAATCAATATTCCTATATAAAGTGTATAGTTACCGCCTAGCAATTTCTTGAATATAACATACCCGAAAACCGAGAACTGCCCTTCATCAAATGATAAGCCTCCTAAGCCAGACTGCACAAGAAAGTAAAGGATCAAAAGCTAGCTCCTTTAGTCTCATATGGGATTAAAGAGTTGTGATGCGTACGTTTCTTTTATCGTATAGGTAGAAGAAGAATTGGTAAGGAGAAGAGTATTCCTCTGAGTTTTCGCTGTGGGCCATTGCAACAGCTCCATAAACTGATAAAGGAAGAACTGGTAGCTCTCCATCCTTTCCAATATAAAAAAATTAAGAAAGTAAAGTCAGCTTTTCAGGTTTTGATTTGGGAATAGAAGCGGTTTTTGTGTAATACCTGGACACTCAATGGAGTTCTGTAGAGAGGTTCGAACTGTCCAGAAGGCATTACTTCCAAGGGAACACTAACACTATCCACCTTACCACTCCCATCTTCTGTAATAACAGCTTGGTTCACCGTATTGAGTTTGGTTCCATCATATGCACCACTGGTTACCTGAATAACAGCTTGTTTTCAAGATCTAAGCGTACAGAGTACAGCCTCTTAGGTAGTGCTGGGCATTCGGGTTTCTGGTTTGAGTCAGGTCGGGTTATTCGTGTTGGGGTATGTAGGATCCATTTAGGAACCAAACATGGGTCGAGTTATTCGTGTTGGGGTATATAGGACCCATTTAGGAACCAAACATTTTTTGGTTCAGATCGGTTCGTGTTTCTATTTTTTTACAAAACCCGATACATAACCCAATTATAAATAGTTCCGGTTTGGTTCAGGTTTGACACAGAAAAAAACTTTAAAAAACCCGGAAAACCTGTAAACCCCAAAAAATTGGACAATTCAGGTTTTTTAAAAATGATTATCGATTTATAAATTATATTTTTATTATATTTAGGATATTCAGATACTCGTTCGGTTCCAGTTTGGTTTATGGGTTTTGGATAATATGCCCAGGACTACTCTTAGGTTTAATATGTGCAGCTAACTAAAGATTGAAGTTAGAGTAAACTACCTTACCAGTTTAGCGAAATTCCCTGCCGTTAAGGGAGCTGAATAACCATCTATAACAACCTGAATCCATCATATAAGCATGAGCATTGCCTTGTGAAAGAACAGTACTTTTTCATTTATAAGATTTGAACTTTTAATACCTGGATTGTAGCACTCTTTCTTTGATCTCCCCCAGCTTCTGCTTGAAATGTGGAACCATCAGGTTTCTCAATAGTGATTTCCACAGTGCCTCTTCCTGCTAACCTACAGTTTCCACATAAGAACTGTTTTATTAGCAGCTCATAAGAGGGATTTTAACTCAGGGAGACAGAAAATGAGACACACCTAGGGTAGTTCAAGTATTGCTGAGGAAGCAAAAATGACAAGCCAGATGCCTGCAACAAAACTTTTCAACATAAGGAACTAGATCTTGTGCTAAATGCCGTTTCAACCTTACTCAGAAGATAAGAGATCAGAAAAATTGTATGTACTTGTAATAACTCCATCTCCGCAACAGTGTCTAGTGATGATGCCAGGCGAATGGACACTTTATCAGGATCTTGATACCTAATTGATTCTATAAGTGCTTGAAGTCCACCCTTTCAAACAAAAGAACACACGGTTTAATACTTATTTATTACAAAAAACAAACGAACCTTTAACATAAGAACAGCCTATTGTAATGAGTGGCAAACAAAGAGAACGTTTAGTCTAACACCACCAGATCACCTTTCCACCACAAATTAATGTCCATCAACTTGAGAACAAAGCTGTGGTTTACCTTGCCGTCAACCAGAGATGCATACAGCTCTGAGCCCTTGTCTCTCAAGTCTGCTGGTATACTAGCCAATATTGAATCTTTATCGTCTATAGCCACCTGAAACAAATTGAAGGAGTTCAAACTTGTGCTAACTACTCTAGCAAACGTAACTCACAACTTAAGACAATAACATGTTCACCTTTAGAGCCTTCTTCACATTGCTCTCCATGGTACCATAAGGCTTTCTTTGAGGGATCCTAAGAAGATACGATATATCTTCCAACGAAGCCTAAGGAAACCCCACACAAAACAGCGTAACAAAATCAATAACCACCACAACTAACAGAATGTAAAGAGTCTAGTAGAGTGACAAGCCTGTATAGTCTTCATATTGGGATTAGCAGGAATGGCTCTTCTTAGTGCAAGTTCCCCACTCCTTGGAACTTTCGTGTCCGGAGAGTAAAGAACCGCCTCTGCAGGTGAGATGTAGGCAGAGTCTAGACCAAACAAGGGCAACGGAGACCACACTTGAGCTAGTATCAGGATCGTTGCAACTACTTTCTCCAGATTCTTTGTTCCAGCTCCTTCCAAAGGGTTCAACTTTGAATCGATTGAAGAAGGTTTATGTTCCTGCACTGCTGAAAACGAGTATTTAGAAAGCAAAGTTTGGAACTTTATAACGAACCCATGTGTGACATCTTTCTAGAGCTATGAACCCGACCTTATCGCCATAGTTCGTGGTTTGAGAATGCAAGCGCATGCGTAGATCTCTGGAAACGGTTCGGCTGAAGGGTAATTTGGGTTTTACGAAGAGTAAGCTGCGGTTAAGAGGCGGAGGGTGGAGAGATAGGATCCGGTGAGAGACAACGGTGGAAAGAGACAACGGAGAAGCCATTGATGGAGACGTGCAAGTGATTCAGAGAAGGATAGGGAAGGAGCAACGGTGAGGTTTCTTTCTGCTTGGCGCGCCTCATCTTCCAGACGCTTACGTGGAAGTATCTGTGTGGATACACGTTGTCTAGAATGAAATTCAGGAAACGGCGTGGTGTTCTATTATTCAGAGTACAGACGGCACTGCTTGTTGCATGGTGATTGAACAACTCGGCGTGTTTATGATTGTACGCTTTGCCGTGACCTTACGGAAAGTAAAGGCTTGGCCCAAACGTGGCCCAACTGGATTTGTTGTAATTAAATTTGAAATAATATGTAGGGGACAGATGTATCACATCGACGTGAAATAAAAGGACAAGACATTTAATGCCCAACCAATATTAATAAGACGACATTCTTGATAGTCACTCAACATTCAACATGGTCGATTTTTCTTTCCTTTTTTTACATTTTACATTGATTAGTTAGGTACTTCTCCCCACGACGTTGAACTGACTACTGACCAGCGTCAGAAACGCTAACGCAGAAATTAGAGCATCACAATACATTCGATAATAATAGTACTACTTTACTAGGATTATTTATATAAATACAAGATCAAAACGCAAACGTCGTGTCAGCGTTTCTGCCTCTTCAAGAAGCAGCTGGTTCCGCTTCGCCTCCCCAGACACTTCTACATACATTTTGATTTTTGTTTTTCTAGTTTAGACTGTAATTAATATAGTGTATATCACAATTATCTGTTTCGAACTTCCGGACTTGAACTACGTGCCGTCTTCTATATAAACGAATCGACACACAGCCGTTTTAAAATATCCACGTCATCATCTCCAATCGAGGCGGACTTCCCGGGGTCCAGCAACGAGTTCACTCGGTTTCCTGAAAGTCACGATGTGGCTTCCGGCCATAAACGCCGTAACTCGCTCGGAGACTCGGATATCCTCCATCTTCAGCTCATGGAGACGCCGCACGTACTCCGGCACGTGTAAGAGATCCCAAACCACGCACAAACCTCCAGGCTTCACGACTCTCACTATCTCCCCAAGCACCCTCATCCTCTCCGCCGCCGCCTCCACGGACTTCTGACCGTGCTCTTTCCCCACCGTGTGCACGAACACCGACGAGACCACCACGTCGAAGTAGTTATCCCCAAACGGCAACGTCCTCACGTCTCCTTCCCTGCACGTCACATACTCTTGCACACCTACACACACAATTAAAAATTACACAAACGAATCAGTAAAATTATTAATTAACTTTAGGTAAAAAAAAGTAATTAATTAATTGTACCTTCGAGTTTAGCTGTGCGGAGAGTGGAGAGAGTGGTGCGTTTGGAGCGGTCTAACCCGACGACCCGACCCGAGCTACCGGTTTTCTTGAGCTGCGTCGCGACGGCATTGAGTAAGATGCCGCGGCCGCAGCCGAGATCTAACGCCGTTTTGACGCAGGACCAGTCGCTGACGGAGCTGACCATGCGCTGAGCCATCTCGTACTGGAGCGGAACGTCGGAGTAGACGAAGTTAGCGGCGGCGAAGAGGAGACAGACCGCGGAGAGAGCGGTTACTGCGCCGGTGAAGCCAGCTGTTAGTCTGGAGGCGCCGGAGAGGAAGAAGGAGTCGAGGAAGAAGCAAATCTGGTCGAAGTAGATGAGGAAGAGGAGAGAGAGGAGGGAGAAGAAGAAGGCGTGGAAGAGGAGGAAGACGAGTGTCTGCCATTGTTGAATGCCGTAGATAGCGTAGATCTGAGTCCAGTCTCTGTTCCCGGCGGTTTTACCCATTTTATTCCGATGAAAACAAGATGTTTTCTCTTTAAGGAAACAAACAGATCTCAGGAGTTTGAATCTTAAGCTTTCGTATTAAAATAAAAAGGAATATTGAAGTTCCTGTGGTAAATGAGATGGATAAATTAGATCGAGGACGATAGAAGATATGATGTAGGGTAAGTTGGAAGAGTATCGTCACAATAACATGGTGGGAGAGTGAGCTTATGTAGCTGCGCTGCGGAAGGAGAAAAAAATAGAATTATGGAAAAGATTTTTTATTTTTCAACTTTTTGGTCCTTCTTTACCATATTCACGCGCTTTCTTTTTACCCTGTGCTTGTCGGTTTCTGCATTTTCAAACC
Organism: Brassica napus; assembly: GCF_020379485.1. NCBI lineage: Eukaryota > Viridiplantae > Streptophyta > Magnoliopsida > Brassicales > Brassicaceae > Brassica > Brassica napus. The sequence continues at coordinate 23,460,793 of NC_063438.1, read as the reverse complement.
AAGATTCTCATGTTAAATTTTCAGAAACCCGATAAGTCCAACCTTTAAAAATAAAAAATAAAAAATTGGATGTTGCTAACTGAGTGTCATTATTTAATATCGACCATGGAATGCATGTAGATTTTTCAATATTCGAATGTAATGTTTATTGTTATTTACTAGTACTAGTTTAGATTGTCTCATCAAAATCATTATTTCATTAACCTTTTTCTAATAATTAATTTCATTAAGATCTTTTTTTTGGGTAGAAAATTCATAAGATATATTTTGCGTTTTTCTTTTGTAAATACCTTATGACATGAGAATTAAAAACGTTATATACAGTTGTAAGATAAATATATTGCATGCGAGTTGGTTCATGATTTTGTCAATAACTTATTTACTTATTATATAACAAACGAAAGTTTAAATAAAAGTTGCTAAAATTTCTAGAATTGCAGTATATATTAGAAATTTTTAGATGTTTTAATAGAAATATCTTGAAAACAATTAGGAGTGTGATTGTTTTTGACTTTAGAGTAAATTTTTATTTTAAAAATAAATTTAGTCTAAATCCCACTAAAATTTTACCAGTCAAATATTTCATTTGTTCAATTTTAATTGTTGTTTTATACTTGAGGACACATTAAAAAAACATTTAGTTTTGTATATTACTAAATAAAAACATCATTAATAATACATCTAACAAAATTTTAACCAATAGAAAAACAGATTATAAAATAAAGCTAATAAATTTGCTTTGAAATTATAAAACAACGTTTATTTTAAAATAAAAATGTTATTATATAACGACAATTAAAATAAAACAGAGAAAGTATAAGATATTATTTTTAGTTTACTTTACTTACTATTTAAATGGAGAAAAACAAACATTAGGGATGTGACCGGTAGATTTTAAAGTAACTAAAAGAAATAAAAGTGGAGTAACTAGGAGGAAAAATAGCAGAGTAAAATACAAAGAAAACAAAACAAAATCAGGTGTAACTTATTTTTCACTTCAGAGACAGTGAGATAATAAAGTGTACTATATACCATCAATTAAACAGTTGTGAGAGTAAGCGAGATGAAAAATAATTTTGCTTGATTGGCAAACATATATATAAGTTGAAAAGAAAATAAAAATATTAACGCTAAATTTTTTTGATGGAAGTGCTTTCCAATCAGATACTAAGTTTACTCTACATTTTGCTAAAGTAAATATGTTTATGCTTTTTTGAGCTATTTTCCATTTATTTTTCTTGTTTTCTTTTCTGCTAGTTTTGTTTTCACTCATTTCCATTTTTTTCTTTTATTCTAGTTTACTTTATTATTACTAATCAACCCATGGATCTGGGCTTTCAGAGGATTGGATATTAGTTTTATGGAGGAACATTGCAGCAGTCGATCTGGAATCTTGGAACACAAGTGCATGCATGATAAGAAACATATCTACTAGAATTCCAATCTCACGTCGTCTCTGATTGGTAGCTCCACTGGCTTATCGCAAATCTTTTTTAATTTCTGTCAGGATTCTTGCAATTTAATAAGGGTGAGATATTTCTATAATACAAAAATATATTATCTTGAAGATGTATACATACTTCAAACTTTGTCTCCTTCCCCTGATTCTCATTTTAAAGCTCGAACGCGCTTGTTCTTTACACATGGACTCTTGTTCTTTTTTTTTTGAAATTTAAATGTTCTGTCTCGGTATTAGATAGATAATAGGATCTAATAAAGTATAAATTTCATAGGTTAAAAGTCTATTCGCTAGTTAGTGATCTGTTAATATGCGTACCAAACGAAACTTCAAAACAACCAGACAGTATGTTTTGACCCGTTGATGATATTCTTTCCTTTGTTCCATTATTGACAATATATTGTAAATCAGTATAGTTGGAAAATGACAGAATTACATGTTTAATGTTTTATAGATTAATAATCGAAACTATATTATATATGTTTACATGGTATTATTTAGTCTATTGAAAATCCTTACTAATAAAAGGAACATTTTGAGGCTCCATAGAGCGTCCACATCAGCAAAAAAAAACTTCTCTCAAAAGATGACACGTGGCATAAAATATAATTTTACACTTTAATATTACTAATTTTCGCAAATTATAAATAATATGTAAACATACATCATAAAAAATAGAAAAACTATATTAAACATAAGTAAGATTACCATTTTTCACTTGAAAAAAGATGGCTTATCTCCATAATGTAACATTACCATTTTATAAAAAAAAAAACATTATATATAATTTCGAAAATAATAAATATATGTAAACATACAACATAAAAATGGAAATACTACATTAAACATATGTAAGATTACCATTTTACATTTTTAATTTAAAAAAAATAATATGTAAACATACAACATAAAAATCCTTACTAATAAAAGAAACCTTTTGAGGCTCCATAGAGCGTCCACATCAGCAAAAAAAACTTCTCTCAAAAGATGACACGTGGCATAAAATATAGTTTTACACTTTAATATTACTAATTTTGCAAATTATAAATAATATGTAAACATACATCATAAAAAATAGAAAAACTACATTAAACATATGTAAGATTACCATTTTTCACTTGAAAAAAAGACGGCTTATCTCCATAATGTAACATTACCATTTTATAAAAAAAACAAAAAACATTATATATAATTTCGAAAATAATAAATATATGTAAACATACAACATAAAAAATGGAAATACTACATTAAACATATGTAAGATTACCATTTTACATTTTTAATTTAAAAAATAATAATATGTAAGCATACAACATAAAAATAGAAAAACTACATTAAACATATGTAAGATTACCATTTTTCACTAAAAAGAGACGGTTTATCTCCATAATGTAAAATTACTATTTTGTAAAAAAAACATTATATATAATTTCGAAAAGAATAAATAATATATAAACATACAACATAAAAAAAATGAAAATACTACATTAAAAATATGTAATATTACCATTTTACATTTAAAAATAACAATAATATGTAAACATACAACATAAAAAAAATAGAAAAACTACATTAAACATATGTAAGATTTTCATTTTTCACTAAAAAAAAGCGGCTTATCTCCATAATGTAACATTACCATTTTATAAAAAAAGAAAAAAAACATAAATATAACTATTTGACTATTTGTCCAACTTCTTCTATTAAACATTGCCGTTTTACATTAAAAATGTAAAAATACATTAAGATTTAAACATCTATCTTAAAATATAAAATATAGATATTAACTAAATATAAAGTATAAGAAAGAGAAAATACTCAATATATAGAAAAATAAATAATAAGTAAATTTTATAAATATATAAATATACGAATTATATATACAATAATAAGTACATGCACAATTTTTAAAAAATGGAAAGAGTACATTAAATATTAAACATCAATCTTAAAATGTAAAATATAGATATTAAGTAAATAGAAAGTATAAGAAAAAAAAATACACAACTTAAAAACAATGGAAAAAGTATATTAAGATTTAAACATCTATCTTCAAATATAAAATATAGATATTACGCAAATAGAAAGTATAAGAAAAGGAAATACACAATTTAAAAAATGGAAAAAGTACATTAGTATTTAAACATCTATCTTAAAATGTAAATCTATCTTAAATTATAAAATTATTAGTAAATAGAAAGTATAAGAAATAGAAATACACAATATAAAGAAAAATAAATAATAAGTAAATATATAATATAAGAAAATACCCAATTTAAAAAATGGAAAATTACATTAAGATTTAAAAATATATCTTAAAATTGAAAATATAGATATTACGTAAATAGAAAGTATAACAAATGGAAATATACAATTTAAAAAAAGGGAAAACCTACATTAAGATTTAAACATCTATCTTAAAATGTAAAATAGAGATATTAAGTAAATAAAAAGTACAAGAAATGGAAATACATATACAGGAAAATAAATAATAATTAAATAATATAAATATATAATATATGAATTATATCTATAATAATAAGTAAATACACAATTTTTTAAAAAATGGAAAAAGTTCATTAAGCATTAAACATCTATCTTAAAATGTAAAATATATGATAAAAGTAAATACACAATTTAAAAAAAGGAAAAAGTACATTAAGATTTAAATATCTATTTTAAAATATAAAATATAGATATTACGTAAATAAAAAATATAAGAAATGGAAATAAACATTTTAAAAAATGGAAAAAGTACATTAAGATTTAAACATCGATCTTAAAATGTACATCTATCTTAAAATGGTAGTAAATTATATAAAAATGAAAATACCTCATTAAACAAAAAAAAATTAAAAATGTATAGTTTTACATCAAGAAAGTCCCTATAAAACTCATTATTCCATCAACCTCACACTATCAAGGAAAACTTCAAAGCACTCGAGCAAAAAAATGGTTCTACCATCAACTCTTGCCATCCCAAAAACCTTTAATGACCTTGAAAGAGATTTTTTATAACAACAAACTTTTTGTTAGGTGGATTCATTGTTGGGAAACCCGCAACTTTCAAAAACCAAACTTATTCATGGGAATTGAATTGCTTTTCATAGACTCAAAGGTATTCTTACAAATTTAAATTAATCTAATCCATAATTTTATTGTTAATATTCGTACTAGCTCTTTCATGATCAAACCATTACAGTTAATAATCATTCAAGCGTTTATCCCGAAACACTTCCTTCCTCGCTGAATCAGGTATTGGTTCATGTTGGTTTAGTATTGTTTTTGGTTTATTAACCGGTTTAGGATGGTCCTATTGTAAATATAATTTAAGTTGGTTTAGCATATATTATGCTTAAAATAACTTAAATTAAATAATAGTAATATTATGCTTAAAATATAATTTTAGAGAGTTTTCAAATATAGTTTACAGAACATATAGGGGATGAATTTAATTTATTAAATTCGTTTATTACTTAAAACTAAGTTTTTTAAAAAACATACTGAGTTATAAATATGAGTACAACATGAAGACAAAAATATAAATATTTGATTTTCAAGATAAGAAATTCAGCTTTTATTCAGTTACTCAATATATAATATCTTAAATTTTTTTTTAAATATACATAATTTATATATATAGATTAATCTTTCAAACTTAAACTAATATATTATATATGAATAATGTTTTTAAATAAAAATAATTTCTGATTTAAAAAAAATAAAAACAACAAATGGTTATTTTCAAATAATGGATGTAATTTACATTATACTATCATTTAACAAGTATTAGATACTTTTTGATATATCATTATTTTCTATTTCCGGACAACAATAAATTGTTAAACATCAATATCATCTAGGTTAAGTATACGAACAACACAAATTCAAACATCACAAAAAATATTTACATAAACATTATAATACAATAATTTAATCAAAAAATACAATTAAAAAACAATATTCAAAAGAATAGTTATATACTTAATATTTGAAAATCAAAGATATTTTGCTAAAATTTTACTTACCTGGCCAAGGAGATCGTCCATCTTTTTACGGATCGATAGATTGTTGAGCATGTGGTCGAACCGAAAATACTCTGCAGTTTAATTAAATATCTAAAACATTTATTCAAATACTCAACAGATAGTTTTGCTAAATATGATAACTAGATAGCCAACAAAATTACAAAAAATATTTAAACAGTAAAAAATATGTTACTTTAACGTGTTAAAATTTAAAAATAAATTTTAATTATGACATGCATCTTAACATTTATATAAATATATATCATAAACTAAATATAAATAATTTAACAACTTAAATTAAAAAAAAATAAAAATCCCGGGCGTAGCCCGGGTTAATCCCTAGTATGAATATACAGTCTACAGACTACAATACAAATATAGAAGGAATAATGTAACGTCCCAAAACCCAAGTCCAAAAACTTTTTTGTGGACAGGCCCGCTCTGCGGCCCATTTGGATTAAAAACTCTAGGGTTCCTTGCTTCCCCTATAAAAGCAAGCCTCCACCCTTAGCCTTCCATCACAAATTTAGAAGCGAAGCCCTGCAGAGAAGTCCCGGAGATCAGAAACCCTAGCCGTCGTCTCCTTCCTTCTCTCTCCCTGCGCCGCCTCTCCTCTCTTTCTCTCTCTTCGCCGCGACTCTTCTCTCTCTCTCCTTGCCGCGCCTCTTTCTCTCTCTCGGACGACTCTCTCTCTCCTCGCCGTGAGCAGCCGCGAGTGGTGGGGGTAACCGTGTGGCGTCGTCGATCTCAGATCTCACCTCTCTTGCATCTCAGATCCATCCAGATCTAGGCTAAGGTGAGGTGTTCTACCCAGATCTGTTCTATGTTCTTTTATATTGTTGAATGGGTTGCTAGGATTGATTAGATCATGTTTGTTGTTAGGTTGATAGATCATATTGCATTACAACTCTCATACTGATTTAAGATTCTAAATAAAGTGGGTGTTGATGATTGATTGATTGTTTGATTGGTTGAAGACCTGTGGTCGTGATTGAGAGCTAGGATGGTTATAGAGAAATGAACGTAGGATCTTAAGAGAACGGTTAACCGGTCTGTTAGATGAATGATAGAAAATCTATGAGTGATTGTTGAATGAATTGAGTGTGACACCGAGAACGGGTGGCGTCTAAAAAGGAAAGTAAGAAAGAGTCTAAGGGTTTAAGGAAAAGGAAATGATAAGGAAAAAGGAAAGGTTAAATGATTGAAATACGAACCACCGAGGAACGGGTGGGGAGTATGGGAAATGAATAGAAAAGGAATACGAACCACCGAGGGACTGGTGGGGAGTATGGGAAAACGCGGCGGTCGTAGCGTTCAAAAACGGCAAGTAAGAATAGAGGCGCCGGTAAGATTGAGTCACGCCGAGTCTTGGCGGGAAGGGGTCGTAATACACTGCAAGGGGTATGGACTACATCCAAGGGAACCGGATGCCGGGTGTACCAGGGCAGGCGACCTCACAGGAACGCAGCAAGAAAGGGGAGGGTTGGTCCGCTTGAGCTGTGTAGGTCCTAGAGTTATAGGATGAATGGAGTCTTAAATAATAAACCGAATTGTGTGAATTGAGCGATGACTGAGTTCATTGTACTGCTTGTTTTTGTGAAATGAACTTTAATAGTTGGTTAAGAAATGTGTGTAGCGACTAGTCGGTTCTCGTTTCGCATTGAGCAGTATAAAAGCTCATGGGGGAGACTGGTCTAGAATCGCTTCACTGAGTATTAATACTCACCCCTCTTTTCCCTCTTCCATTCTTGCAGAACCATAAGTGGAAATGCCGACGGTAAGGAAGGAAATGCACCTGAAACTCATGGGACCAGAAACGGGACACACGGAGATGTCGAAAAAGTAGACATGTGTGTCCTAAACCCCGCGCCCTGGAACCCCGGTTGGAAATGGGGAGGGACGGGTGTTTCAATTGGTATCAGAGCCAGGTTAAGGTCCCTTAATACTAACTTAAGGGATCAGCATTTCCGAAATTGCCCATTTTCCTTTATGGTTCTGATTGACCGTCTTAGCTCATGTTGAAGGAGAATCCGAACAACTCAGAGTCTCCGGCAAAGATCCGATCAACAAAAAGTCCTCGTACCGCGGTGTAATGGAGTCTCAGAGGTTCAGGGATGGGTAACAAGGAGTTGTAAGGCAAGTATACAGAGGGATTAGTCGCCTAGCACGTCAAGTTAAGGGGGAATGGAAAGCCGGACATTCGAGCTGGAGGGAAGCGTCTCGCGGACGACACCGCCCCACACCGGGCCGGGGAGGCCTGGGAAGGAGAGACGGATGCAAGGCCGAGGCGTGCGCAGCTTCATGGAAGGATTAAACCCTGCAAAGAAAGGGACTTCGGGCATTCAGATATCACAGTGAAGCTTGTTCCCAGTAAAAAAAAAAAAAAAAAAAAAAAAAAAAAAAAAAGAAACATGGGCGTGGGTCCCACCACCAGGGCGTGGGCCCGCCGACGCGGAAGGAGCAAACCGGGGCGGCCAAGGGCGGACGGACGAGACAGTGGGAGAAAACCGATTTCAGATTATGGGGACTAGGCTGAGGATCATCTTGGGGTAAAAAAAAAAAGACGATGGAGGATCATCCTGGGGTAAAAAGGATGATGGAGGATCATCTTGGGGTAAAAAGGATGATGAGAGTCATCATGGAACAGAATGCAGAATGCTAATAAGGATATGGGATCTTCTTAGGGAAAAAGGGGTGACTGTAAAAAAAAAGATCATCTTGGGGCAAAAAGGGATGATAAGAACCACACCGGGAATATTGTCTGTTCAAGCAGCGCTAGTTTGAGAATTGATTGAAAACTGCCATCTATGCATGACTACTACTATGTTCTGATCAGGTCTTTGTTTTTACGCTGCAGGATGTCTTCACCAGTGCATCACGAGCTCGGAGAAAGACGCATGCGCTATGGACCAAAGGGGACAAGGGCTTACGCCCGCAAGCCCTACCGTGACGCTTGGGGCGATGTGGTACCTGCATTCTTCCCAGACGAAGAGGAAGTGGAGTTCGTGGAGCCGCCGAACGCCCCCATCCAGGAGACGACCGTGAGGCGTCGGATTCTGATGCCCCATTTCCAGCGGGCAGCCGAGTACAGGCGATTGTACCAGGGTCAGGGTACTTTCCAGTTTGCACCGAAAGTGGACATGACGCCGCCCACAAGGGGCCGAGGGCGCCCCAGGAAGACGGGGTCGACCAGGGAAGGTCCGGGACCGATCCGGATGGAGGACAGTGTACCAACGAGGAAGCGGGGACGCCCAAGGAGGATTCCGAGCATTGATGCAGAGAGTCTGAGGAGAATACCCGGAATATGTCAGTGTGGAACATTGACGCAGGCCAGGCAAGGACCGCGCTCAGTCCGGGAGTACACAGAGGAATTCCTGGAGTCAGCCAAAAGATGCAAGCCCAAGTCAGCGGAGGATTGGTGCCGGTGGTATACGGCAGGACTCCGCGAGGAGATTCGGGGCAAGCTGATTGGTGTGTTGGAACCATGGGAATTCGCCTTGGTGAACCGGATGGCCGGTCAGGCAATGGAGGCGGAACGGACACTTGCTCGTCGGGTCGTCGCCATCTCGAGCTCTGAGGAGGACGTAGAGGTGGAGGAGGATCCATCGGAGGACTCAGCATGGGAAGAGGAGCCGGCGTCATCGACGGGGAGTGGCCGTGTGGCTGGTCCTAAGACGGAAGGGGAGCAGAAGTCTCCAGTTCAAAGTGGCTAGCCGTGATTCCAGAGTCAGCTAGTAGGAGTAGGACATGGTTTTTCTTCTTTGGTTTTAGCTTTTCCTTTCTTGTTATAAGGGTATTCGCGGATTTTGGCGATACCTTGAGACCTATCTTTTTATTGTAGTCCTACTCCATTTCATTTATTAAATTCATTGTTGGTTTTAAATGATCTTGAGCAAGTAGGATGTCATTTCGTGCTTCCCTTGATTGTGTTTGAAAACTCCCCTCGGGTTTTGGATGTTAAGGTTTAAAGCCTGAAGATTGGAATTCGGGGCGAATTCCGATTAACAGGGGGAGAATTGTAACACCCCAAAACCCAAGTCCAAAAACTTTTTTGTGGACAGGCCCGCTCTGCGGCCCATTTGGATCAAAAACCCTAGGGTTCCTTGCTTCCCCTATAAAAGCAAGCCTCCACCCTTAGCCTTCCATCACAAATTTAGAAGCGAAGCCCTGCAGAGAAGTCCCGGAGATCAGAAACCCTAGCCGTCGTCTCCTTCCTTCTCTCTCCTTGCGCCGCCTCTCCTCTCTTTCTCTCTCTTCGCCGCGAATCTTCTCTCTCTCTCCTCGCCGCGCCTCTTTCTCTCTCTCGGACGACTCTCTCTCTCCTCGCCGTGAGCAGCCGCGAGTGGTGGGGGTAACCGTGTGGCGTCGTCGATCTCAGATCTCACCTCTCTTGCATCTCAGATCCATCCAGATCTAGGCTAAGGTGAGGTGTTCTACCCAGATCTGTTCTGTGTTCTTTTATATTGTTGAATGGGTTGCTAGGATTGATTAGATCCTGTTTGTTGTTAGGTTGATAGATCATATTGCATTACAACTCTCATACTGATTTAAGATTCTAAATAAACTATGTGTTGATGATTGATTGATTGTTTGATTGGTTGAAGACCTGTGGTCGTGATTGAGAGCTAGGATGGTTATAGAGAAATGAACGTAGGATCTTAAGAGAACGGTTAACCGGTCTGTTAGATGAATGATAGAAAATCTATGAGTGATTGTTGAATGAATTGAGTGTGACACCGAGAATGGGTGGCGTCTAAAAAGGAAAGTAAGAAAGAGTCTAAGGGTTTAAGGAAAAGGAAATGATAAGGAAAAAGGAAAGGTTAAATGATTGAAATACGAACCACCGAGGAACGGGTGGGGAGTATGGGAAATGAATAGAAAAGGAATACGAACCACCGAGGGACTGGTGGGGAGTATGGGAAAACGCGGCGGCCGTAGCGTTCAAAAACGGCAAGTAAGAATAGAGGCGCCGGTAAGATTGAGTCACGCCGAGTCTTGGCGGGAAGGGGTCGTAATACACTGCAAGGGGTATGGACTACATCCAAGGGAACCGGATGCCGGCTGTACCAGGGCAGGCGACCTCACAGGAACGCAGCAAGAAAGGGGAGGGTTGGTCCGCTTGAGCTGTGTAGGTCCTAGAGTTATAGGATGAATGGAGTCTTAAATAATAAACCGAATTGTGTGAATTGAGCGATGACTGAGTTCATTGTACTGCTTGTTTTTGTGAAATGAACTTTAATAGTTGGTTAAGAAATGTGTGTAGTGACTAGTCGGTTCTCGTTTCGCATTGAGCAGTATAAAAGCTCATGGGGGAGACTGGTCTAGAATCGCTTCACTGAGTATTAATACTCACCCCTCTTTTCCCTCTTCCATTCTTGCAGAACCATAAGTGGAAATGCCGACGGTAAGGAAGGAAATGCACCTGAAACTCATGGGACCAGAAACGGGACACACGGAGATGTCGGAAAAGTAGACATGTGTGTCCTAAACCCCGCGCCCTGGAACCCCGGTTGGAAATGGGGAGGGACGGGTGTTTCAATTGGTATCAGAGCCAGGTTAAGGTCCCTTAATACTAACTTAAGTGATCAGCATTTCCGAAATTGCCCATTTTCCTTTATGGTTCTGATTGACCGTCTTAGCTCATGTTGAAGGAGAATCCGAACAACTCAGAGTCTCCTGCAAAGATCCGATCAACAAAAAGTCCTCGTACCGCGGTGTAATGGAGTCTCAGAGGTTCAGGGATGGGTAACAAGGAGTTGTAAGGCAAGTATACAGAGGGATTAGTCGCCTAGCACGTCAAGTTAAGGGAGAATGGAAAGCCGGACATTCGAGCTGGAGGGAAGCGTCTCGCGGACGACACCGCCCCACACCGGGCCGGGGAGGCCTGGGAAGGAGAGACGGATGCAAGGCCGAGGCGTGCGCAGCTTCATGGAAGGATTAAACCCTGCAAAAAAAGGGACTTCGGGCATTCAGATATCACAGTGAAGCTTGTTCCCAGTAAAAAAAAAAAAAAAAAAAAAAAAAAAGAAACATGGGCGTGGGTCCCACCACCAGGGCGTGGGCCCGCCGACGCGGAAGGAGCAAACCGGGGCGGCCAAGGGCGGACGGACGAGACAGTGGGAGAAAACCGATTTCAGATTATGGGGACTAGGCTGAGGATCATCTTGGGGTAAAAAAAAAAAAGACGATGGAGGATCATCCTGGGGTAAAAAGGATGATGGAGGATCATCTTGGGGTAAAAAGGATGATGGAGAGTCATCATGGAACAGAATGCAGAATGCTAATAAGGATATGGGATCTTCTTAGGGAAAAAGGGGTGACTGTAAAAAAAAAAGATCATCTTGGGGCAAAAAGGGATGATAAGAACCACACCGGGAATATTGTCTGTTCAAGCAGCGCTAGTTTGAGAATTGATTGAAAACTGCCATCTATGCATGACTACTACTATGTTCTGATCAGGTCTTTGTTTTTACGCTGCAGGATGTCTTCACCAGTGCATCACGAGCTCGGAGAAAGACGCATGCGCTATGGACCAAAGGGGACAAGGGCTTACGCCCGCAAGCCCTACCGTGACGCTTGGGGCGATGTGGTACCTGCATTCTTCCCAGACGAAGAGGAAGTGGAGTTCGTGGAGCCGCCGAACGCCCCCATCCAGGAGACGACCGTGAGGCGTCGGATTCTGATGCCCCATTTCCAGCGGGCAGCCGAGTACAGGCGATTGTACCAGGGTCAGGGTACTTTCCAGTTTGCACCGAAAGTGGACATGATGCCGCCCACAAGGGGCCGAGGGCGCCCCAGGAAGACGGGGTCGACCAGGGAAGGTCCGGGACCGATCCGGATGGAGGACAGTGTACCAACGAGGAAGCGGGGACGCCCAAGGAGGATTCCGAGCATTGATGCAGAGAGTCTAAGGAGAATACCCGGAATATGTCAGTGTGGAACATTGACGCAGGCCAGGCAAGGACCGCGCTCAGTCCGGGAGTTGATGATTGATTGATTGTTTGATTGGTTGAAGACCTGTGGTCGTGATTGAGAGCTAGGATGGTTATAGAGAAATGAACGTAGGATCTTAAGAGAACGGTTAACCGGTCTGTTAGATGAATAATAGAAAATCTATGAGTGATTGTTGAATGAATTGAGTGTGACACCGAGAACGGGTGGCGTCTAAAAAGGAAAGTAAGAAAGAGTCTAAGAGTTTAAGGAAAAGGAAATGATAAGGAAAAAGGAAAGGTTAAATGATTGAAATACGAACCACCGAGGAACGGGTGGGGAGTATGGGAAATGAATAGAAAAGGAATACGAACCACCGAGGGACTGGTGGGGAGTATGGGAAAACGCGGCGGCCGTAGCGTTCAAAAACGGCAAGTAAGAATAGAGGCGCCGGTAAGATTGAGTCACGCCGAGTCTTGGCGGGAAGGGGTCGTAATACACTGCAAGGGGTATGGACTACATCCAAGGGAACCGGATGCCGGGTGTACCAGGGCAGGCGACCTCACAGGAACGCAGCAAGAAAGGGGAGGGTTGGTCCGCTTGAGCTGTGTAGGTCATAGAGTTATAGGATGAATGGAGTCTTAAATAATAAACCGAATTGTGTGAATTGAGCGATGACTTAGTTCATTGTACTGCTTGTTTTTGTGAAATGAACTTTAATAGTTGGTTAAGAAATGTGTGTAGCGACTAGTCGGTTCTCGTTTCGCATTGAGCAGTATAAAAGCTCATGGGGGAGACTGGTCTAGAATCGCTTCACTGAGTATTAATACTCACCCCTCTTTTCCCTCTTCCATTCTTGCAGAACCATAAGTGGAAATGCCGACGGTAAGGAAGGAAATGCACCTGAAACTCATGGGACCAGAAACGGGACACACGAAGATGTCGGAAAAGTAGACATGTGTGTCCTAAACCCCGCGCCCTGGAACCCCGGTTGGAAATGGGGAGGGACGGGTGTTTCAAATAAACTCATAAGTCTAAACAGAAAACCCTAATAACAATGTTATAGATATAAATTTTTATATTTTTTGAAGTACTAAAACAGACAAAATGATACGTACTATCTTCGAACACTTTCCGCCACATGCTATTAGTATTATACATTTTGTGAAGTGATGCAATAACTTATGGAAAATGGATAATATGAGAATGTGACAGTGTTAGATAGACTGTTCACGATCTTACAAAAACTTTCTATTAGAGAACATCCATTCGTGAGATTTTGATCAGAATCAGTGGTAAGTTTCAATCATCAAAAATAACCATACATCTGGCACTCTCATCACTTACCGGTCAACACGTGTGATTTTTCAATATTTGATTCTCCGTTAATCGTGGCATTGTTACGTGAAAAGACCCCTTGTTATTACGATCAGACAGCAACAAGAGATTCTTTTTCCATTTCATCTTTTTTCCACATGCCCTTTTAATAACACAGACCAGGAAAGATCATATGATAATATCGCTGATACGACAGATTGATTCAGTTTCAGACCGGGTCATCAACGAATTTTGTACATTGAACAAACCTTATTCTCGTTTCAAATGTTTTAAAACCAAGATTACCCGAATGTAGGGTTCAAAACCAAGATTACCCAAAGGTAGGGATGGGCGTTTTATCTATTAGTTTTGATTTGATTCGTCATTTGTTTCGATCCAATCCGAAAAAATACGGATATCTGTAAGTTTTCAAAGCAAATCAAGTATTAAAGATTAATATCTAAAAACAAGACAAATCATAAATATTAAAAAAATAAAGTTGGATATCTTATTCGCTCCAAATTTAATACAAATAGATGTATATGTATAATTAAATTTAAAATTTCAAATGTATAACTTTATATAATTATTAATTAACATATATTTTATTAATAAAATACTTATAAAATTATTAAATTAAGAAAGGAATATAAAATATTTATAAAAACTACAATTTTTCTAAACTTTTTATATTTTATAAAATAATTTAATTTTTAAAAACTTATGAAATATATAGTTTCACTATTTTTATTTTTATTTTATATTATGTAAAAGATATTGTTTAAAAATAAACTTGTTTTTCTAAAATTGTTTGTATTAAATAAAGTGAATGAAATATCCATAAATATTCTCAAATATCTCTAACTTTCTTGGATATCTGTATTTTTTTCGAAACAAATCAAATCGGAAAATTAGATATCCATAAAATACGAAGCAAATTTTAAATACTGAAAATTATGGTAATATTCGATCCTTTCTTATCCAAAGGGTAAGTTGGAACCGAACTCAAAATAGACCCATCCAAAAGTATGTTTATATTTTTTTATCTTGATGTAATTATCAACAACGCACTAATTGTCTTAAAAGGATACAAAGTAGATATATCATCACTGGTGAGTGTTTTTAAACATGCTTCCCGCTGATTATTCACACATAACATATACTAATATTATGCAAAAGAAGGTATTAAACTTTTAAAATTGGGGTCCTATGGTTTGACGAAAATCATTTTGCGAGTACTTTTAAACATGCTTCCCGCTGATTATTCACACTTAGAGAATATATTATGCAAAAGAAGGGAGAAAATTAAACTTAAAATATGGGGTCCAATTGTTGGACGAATAGTAAGCAAACGTAATATGAGTATGGGAAACAGAAGGGGAAGCATTACCCCACTGGCTTTATTAAATGCTCTTTTTGAATAACAAACACTATAGTCTAAAGTTTACATTCCTACTTGCTACAGCGTTATCTTTTCATAAAAAAAAAATACAAATATAAATCAACAAAAAGGGGCAATGAAATCTACTATAAATACAATTGCGGTATGGACCTTTGTACGTACTGTTATTATCACACGTATCAGTGCCCACTATTGAAACTTTAGCTAAATATATCGTCAGCAACATGGGATGCTGCATTAGGCAAAGCCGATCATTTTACATTTACATTTGTCATTGTTTATTTAGGTGATAGCTAACGAGAGTTCAAGAGACGTTTAAGTTTCTCTAGATCATTGTCGATTACCGTGATAACTAACAAGACTAAAACTGGTATGGTTGATTTGGCGAAAACAGGTTTAAATTCTCTCAGCGATCTTCATATGAATTACAAATTATGCACGCAGACGTAGTAATCAAACTGCTATAGAGCAGCTGAGCCAAGCTAGCACAAGCGGGATAAACCAACGGAGTCCATGAAAATAAGTTTAGAAGAAGTTAATTACCGTATTATTATAAAGGTTTACGTCAAACTATAGATATCATACGTTATTAAGAGATATGTATTTCACATTGGAAAATCAGTGGGACATTAAGTAATATATAAAGGGTTAGGGCTAATTTACTAATTGCCAATTGGTTTTGAGTTGGAAACCCATAATAAACCCGAATCTAACATGGTATCAGAGTCCAGATCTTAATAAGTTAAATCCCTAATTAATATTAACTCTATCCGACCGGATATATATGGCGTAATTGACTCGCTCGACCGAGTATAACTGTCTTAAAAAAAAGTTTCCTAGATTTCTGGCCGATAAGAACCATCATCTCGAGGAGGGGAACTAAGGATATGTATCTCACATTGAAAAATCAGTGGGACATTAAGTAATATATAAAGGATTAGAGCCGATCTACTAATTGTCAATTAGTTTTGAGTTGGAAGCCCATAATAAACTCGAATCTAACGTACGTAATGCTTCATGATTCATTAAAAAATAAGTTATATTACGTGCATGATGCGTCTTTTTTCTTTTCTTTTTTGCATATTCTTGTTTTCGCCAACCAGGTTGCCAGAATAGATCGAATAATTAAAATGTTTTAGCAGTTGAAATTCAAGTTAATTTTCTGAAGAGAAAATAGTTCGGCGGTGTGTGGGGGGACTTGGGACTAATCCTGGAGTGCGGTGAAATACTAAGAATATTTAAATAAAAAGATCGACCATTGACGAAGTGTCGGTGTTCTGTGTTCACATATGCGAGATGCCTCGTATCCTAGTGAAGTTCATTTCTTAAATCTTTTTTCTTTGGTCTATTTTTTTTCTTAAATCTTTTCAAAATGTCAATGACATTTCTTTTCTCTGTAATTTTGTATATAATGTGCAGCATTATCTAGACCGAAAAGAATACTCTTTTTATATTTAGGGATAACAATTTCCAGAACTATAGTTTTCATATCGCACCATTTAACATCGACCCCAAAAAAACATGCACCTTTTTGTGCTCAAGGATAAAAAAGAATATGAAATTGGAATCGAGACTAAACCCTATTATCTTTTTGTCAAAGCGTAGGAGATTACTAAAAATTTTGTACCGGCGCTATAATATTGTAACTTTGTAAGTTTTAAATAAATAAATAATATCCGTCAATCTCTAAACAGCATTAGAAATAATCTAAAAAGTCTTCAAGAGAATAGTTAACGAAGTAGCAACCTGATTAGTTGGTAGACGCACGCAGCGCGACCTAACACGTCGTTGACTTGTAGCTTTACTATCTCTCGACTTATTTTATCATTTGTCTGTCATTTGTATATAAATTATTATTACCTAACACTTTCTTGTCTCGACGTCAGAATTATCCATAGTCAAATACAAGTATATAAGTTACCAATCTGTTTTGATTAGTCTTGCACATAAGTACATAACTACTTGTGAGTTGTGATAATTTTGCTTCAAGAGCATTATGATGTTCTGCAGAGTATAAGTGATCATTTTATTTTTATCAATCGTGCATGTTAGTACATGATTATGTTCCTAATTATTATAGTGTAGGGCAGAGCCTACAAAACATACAGATTACATATTTGTTCTGTCGTTTTATTATATGCTCAATCCGTTGACTTTGAACGATGTAACCATTCATAACCTTGAAATTACATCTTCGCCTACATCTTCGGTGAAATCTTGGAAAAATCTTCTGAAAACTAAGACTTTGGGCTTACAGTAAGCTAGCCCAACTTTTAAAGAATGCATATTGAATATATTTAGGCCCATTTATATCTTCCTCAAGACCCATATTTAATTTCCGGCAAGGAAGACAAACAAATAACATACTCAACCTCCAACTATATTTCCCCACGGCCACGTGCCAAAAATCCACTGATTCATCAGTGACGTCTAGTGCCTTCACCTTCACGTAACAACAGAAATTAATCCAGTGAGGCATTATTGAAGTATGCAACTCTTTTTATTTCAAGCTACACAATCATATGTTAAAATCGAAAACTATATATAGAGATAATTGATTACTCCTTGGAAATAGGAATTAATAATAATCTGAACAAAAACATAATAAAATAAAATTGATGAATTCGGTTAGGAGTTGGAGGTTGTACGTATGTGTACGCATGTCAAAAACTCGTTAAAATATCATACAATTCTCTATATAATATAATGTCCCGACGCGTACTCTTAATTACTAACTTCTAGGCCAAACACGTGTGCATCACTAAAGCCATATCACGTCTTTTTTTTGTACATCTCCTACCTAACTGCATCATCAAGAAACACCAACAACTTTTGTTAGGACCGATTAATCACAAACCGGTGTGATTACAAGATTCACTGTCTTTGATTTCTGTATTTGAAGAAGGATATAGAGGATGGTGTGTTTCTGTTTCTTGGTGGACCAGAAGAGAAAGATGAAAGCAAGCAAACCAGCGGCGGGAATGTGTTCTCGGTGCGGTCGTGGTGCAAGAATCGCTGACATGAAGACTTCAACGAGGTTTTGTCTAATACCTATTTATTGCAGATCTTGGAGAGCCATCGTCTGCAGCTTTTGCGGCTCTGTTCTTAAATCCTACCGTTGATATTTCATTTACACCATTTTTATATCCCTCTTTTCCAGTTTTAGTGTCGTGTATTGGCCTGGGTTTTACAATGGGCTTATATTGTCGTATAATGGTAATGTTGTATTAAAAATGAGAATTTCAAACATATTTGATTTTCACCTGTAATTTGTAAAATTTAATTATTTTTACCAACCATAACAATTTGTTGGGAACGCGCTATTTACAGTGTAGCTATTTCGCATTTGTGCAAGACTAACGATCAAACAAATTAATGGAAGTCCGCCCTTAGGCGCCCTATCGGAAATTAATTAAGTTAGGTGATCTTGCTTAATACTACTGTTATACTTAATCTATTGGCCTTAGTGTAGATGTTCTGGACTTCAATATTCTTACAATGTTATTTATCAACAATAGCTTGAGCTGATACACGAAACTGAAGCCCCTTAAAACGCGGTACGTTTCACCCCAACCATCATATGAAACCAACACTCATTTATTGCCGAATGTAAGGATCATGCTTGAATTCATATACTCCCTCTGTTTTTAATTATAAGTAGTTTTAGTTAAAAGCACAAATATTTAGAAAGTTGTTATCTAAAAAAATATATCATTTAATCAATTAATTCAACCAATTATAAAAAGTTTAATATTATTTTATTGGTCACACAATATCCAATAAATGAAAAAGGTGCATTGAAATATATAAACTACTTATATTGTGAAACAAACTATTTTTGATAAAACAACCTACATTTAAAAACAGAGGGAGTATGATATAACTAAAATTATGTGTGTTTTCTAACTGACTGAACCATACAGCAGTATTCTTTTTCATCATCACAACCATATTAAAATTTCTAGCATTCAAAAATTTAAGTGACTATTCAATAATTTAACAAGGCTTTGTAAGCTATTGAATAGTTGACGAAGACATAACATGTAGCATAATGATTTTGGGCCGGTGGCATCATAGTGACATAGTGTCAATATTTTTGTTCAAACCCAACATATTGCATATTCTTGAGAAAAAGACTATTGAATAATTTGTGATAAAAAACACTATTTAATGGTTTTGTATAGGGATGGGCGTTCAGATACCTATTCGGGTTCGGTTCGGATCTATTCGTGTTTTGAGTTTTAGGGTTTAAAAATTTCAGCCCCATTCGAGTATTTCTAAATTTCGGTTCGGGTTCGGATAACTCATTTAAATTATTTTAAATTTTTTAAATATTCATTATATACTTAATTGTTTTCAAAATATATTAAACAAAATCATGTATTACATATAAATTTGTATATTGTATGTCAAAATACATAAAATTAACATATAAATTGGTTTGATTTGAATATTTGAATAGAAAATCAATAGATATTTCAAGTATTTTGGTGTTTTGAATATATTTTAGCTCTTTTAGACATTTACTTTTGACTATTTATGTATATTTTTAAGTATTTTAGACAACTTAAAAGTATCTTATATATTTTGAATGTTTTTAATATATATTAAATCTAAACATAAGTAATATATTTAGGTATATTAACATATTTCCGTTACATTCGGGTACCCGAGATACTTCGGTTCTGGTCAGGTTCGGTTCGGTTTTTTAGATACCAAAATTTTAAATTCATTCAGATATTTAATTAATTTCGATTCGGGTTCGGTATTACTTTTTTTTTTGGATCAGGTTCGGTTTGGTTCTTTGGATCCGGGTTTTTTGCCCAGCCTTAGTTTTGTAGTTTATTGTTTTTATAGATCCTCATGAAAATGAGGAGAAAAGAAACTCAACACACATTTTTAAGAAACTGGTTTTTGGGCTCTTTCTTCATCTCTTTCCGGCCATAGAACATCTCCAACGTAAAACTTCATTTTTTTCTTCAAAATGGAGTAAAAGTAAAAATTGAGTAAAATTGCTCTAAAACCTACTCTATTTCTCACTCTATAATGGAGTGATGAACAAACAAAAAATAGATTACTCCATTTATTGAGTAAATTTCATTATGAAATGAGATATGAAATTGGATATTGGAGCATTTTTTACTTTATATTCATTTTTACTTTGTTTTAGAGGAAGAAATAGAGCAGAGATGAAGATGCATTTAGCCACACTTTTTACCCTTTTACGCTTTAACACCAATAATATGCATCTTCTACTTTTACGTTATACATTTTATTTATTTAGTTGCTTGCCTTCAAGTATACGTTATTTCTATTTATTTATTTACTCCAAGTAAAAGAGATAGTAAAAAAGAATAACAGTTTCAGTTTTTTTAAAGAAAAATCTATTCACTTCTGATTATACAACGTCAATTCGAATGTAAATTTATCTAAGAAGACCAGTTTCATGACTTCATCTAAAGTCATTCATATGACTTACAGTAGCAATCAGTTAATTATCAGTATGCTAAAATAATTTCACATTAATCTTCTTATGCATCTATCTTTCTATGTATATCGATGCCTCTCTCTCTAACGCATTGGCAGGCCGACAAGGCGACAAAGAAAACGCTATTGGTAGAAGTGAAACTGGGTCCAATGGACGAAAAACTAAATATTTTTCCAACGTGGGACCTAAGCAAGTCTCTATACAAAAAAATAAAAGTAAGTCTTTCTATCGTGTCTTGAGGGGCAAAATGTAAGGACCAAATTAGTTTTGACACGGTCGGCATCATCAATAATAATGTTGTAATTAGTGAAAGATGCCTATATAGATGTGCAAGACATATCTTCAGACTTCAGCTAATTAATGGCTAATACACTCTTGTATTTTGTATTAATGACCGTGTTTCTATTGTTCAGTGTGTAGAAAATCTGGTGGGAAACTGCTAACAAACGGCGAGCTGAGTAACAATTTTAACCACTAAATATGTAAACATTGATTTAACGACCATTCACTTTTTTTTGTGTGTGTATACAATAGAAGTCTTTAATGTGCATACTTTTTTTTGCTTTAGATTACACGACAAAGGAATGGCTCGATAAAGCTTTTGAATCAGGAACTGCGTTACTTCGTATCGGGTTCGTTGAAAATCAAGAGTACTAAAAAAAAAAAAAAAAAAGTACTTTGAATCGTATTTTCTGCTATAGAAGACTAATACGCCAAGTTCACATATATTATATATGGTCTTCTCAATGTCTATACGTAAAGATAAAACAGTTATGTAATTAAAACTATAACAGCAAAAACGGCACATGTGTCGGCATATTCAACTTTGGTTTATATTCCAAGGCTAGTCCTCCTTTTGGTTTGGTATCCTTTAAATACATTTTATATCTCCTACGCCGTTAATTGTTTTTTTTTCTGTTTATATACGCTTTGGTAAGATACTAATATGCATGGAAATTTTCGAACATATCTTAGCACTTAGCAGTACATATATCTCTTCCTTAGTATCCGACGACTATTCATATAATAAAATATAAGATTTGAGTTAATTAAATATCTGCTCGATTATAGCGGCTAAACCGTCCGCTAAACACTCGTGCTTTCCTTTTATAGCATGTTGCCCATTTGTCGGACAATGTTTATATTTTAAAAAGGTTTTCTGATCATTATATATTTTATAGTTTTCAAAAATTTACTTCATTTTTAGTGAGACTGTAAGAATGAGATTTTTTTGAAGATGAAGTCTCTTTATTAGTAATTCTTCTTTTCGTGGAAAACGAAAGTTTTATATTTTTAATGAAATTTTAAAAGCATCACTGATAGACTTGAGCGTGTATCTCACACAAATGTTTTAGTTTTTAATTGAAATTTTAAAAGTAAAAAAGTTGGATCAATAAAGAGATGAGAAAATATCTCAATTATGTTTAGATCTTTCTGTATGAGAAACGATTTTCAATCTCTTTCCTCTTTTTTAAAAAAATATTTTAATTATATAGGCTTTTTTGAGAAACTGCAACTGAAATTGCCTTAAAGCTTACTAATATAGTTCCAAAGTCTTGATAATTTTATTTAATGTCTGATGAAACTGAATAAATATATCAACATTAGCACTACTAGTATACCTACCTTTAATTTGTTCTGTCATATCTTACTTAGATTATTTCGTGAAAATTTATTATGGCAATGTTTTTTAATTCCCCTTCATGATTTCCAACCAAATATCTCCTGATCCTGAATGTAGACAAGTAATTTATATTTTGTCTGCTTTATATGAACTGAAGTATTAAAAATACTGACAATAGAAAAGCGTTTGCGGTTTCATAATTTAGGTTACGCTGCTAATCGACGTGGGAACATACTTGCAGTTTATTTTCTATTTTGGTCGTCCATTTAATCAAAACTACACCTCTCTCATTTTATTTTGTTGGAAGATACGCTATGAATGTATAAGAGATTTAGAACATAATTATGACTCTCGAGACTTGTAATATTATACTTAATTAACCGAAAACATAAGCAACATAATATTAATCGTGGAGAATGACCTAACGTATAAGAAACATGAGACAGGTCACAATCAATATAAAAGTTTTCCAATCAAAACTCGAGTAGAAGCACATGAAATTTATATTATATACTTGAATTTTTTTATATTAATAGCATTTTTGTTATTACATACTCCAAGTTGAATGACAAACTTCCAGATTGCAAGCGGTGGTGTTTCTCGAGTCCGGGGGAAATTAAAGCATCATATATCACATTGATGCTACAAAATCGCATGTTTGGCTGCGCTGTCTAACTTGTTATTTTCTCATATATATGGGCAATTGTGTGAACTCGCTACATACTTAGATTAAGAGCATGATTATTAGAGGTTCTTAAGATGAGGTTCTTAACGGAATATAAGAATATGTCTCTTAATTTTTAATTAATAAAACTAAGAACCGGTTCTTAAACGTCATATTTAAAAACCAGTTCTTAGCATTTTTAGTTAAAAATTAAGAGACAGATTCTTATATTCCGCTAAGAACTCCACCTTTAAAACCTCCGATAATCATACTCTTAGATTTTGCTGAGTGAAATTTTGCTTATGCGTCAATTGGAGTCCGAATTTGAGTGCTCCAGTGTGGTCAGCTTTGCAGAAAATTCTTTACGAAGTGGCATGTTCACCGCTGAATGATAGAACTTGGATACTCAATGCTAAATCTATAAAAATAACTTGATGATACCAATGTCGTTTGTTAGTCATTGGAAATATTAAAATTAAACTAGAAATATGGGAATATTGACTCATCTCTCTCTTTATGTGGTTGTATTTCATATAATTTCACGTGGCCCAACCTGTTGCTGTTCATCAGTCAATCAAAGTTTCTAGACAAGAGGGAACCCACACACATACACACGGTCGATCAATTCTTTTCTATGCTCGTGTCCCTACATCTCTAAACTCCATCATTACTTCTTGTGTTTTACTGGTATGGTGAGCTAAAGATAGTTAGCAACAACCCAACAATGCGGGGCTATTAAGTTTGAACTAATTTCTAAACTAGTTTACTCCGCTCAAAGTCATTGGTTTGCGACAAACTTTAGAAATTAATACGTATTGCATGAAGAACTCAAACTTAATACACATGGTCGCCGTCTTAGAATTTTTCATGCAGACGACAAACAAGATTTCCAACAGATGTTTGGAATATGTACTAAATGAACGGATCCGATCCAATAGATTCAGGGAGCGACTGATTTTCTCGCTACCACCCGCAAATGCAGCTTTTGCGGTTGGTAGCGATTGTCGGCGGTTTGCAACAATCACTCAAATCGCTCTAAACCGCTTCAAACCGCTCCGAATCTCATAAATTCAAAAACTGGCTCCAGCTAGCGTTTGCAGTTGCGGACAGTTGCGGGAGGGTAAATTTTTTTTTTAAACAATATATATACAAAAGTAAAAATATTTAATAAAAAATTTAAAATTGAAATTATGAAAATATTAAAATATATCTATTATATTTTAATTAATATTATAAAATTTTATAATAAAAACAATTTCAATAAATTTTCAAAAATTAAAATTATAACTTTCTAAATATAAATTTTATATTTATTATAATTTTATGATTTTGGATATTTTATAATTATATTAAATGTAAATATTGTTAATTTATTATTTGAGTGTTACCGCATTAGGTAGTTAACCAGTCGTAAGTCATCCGCAAACGCACCAATTTTTAATCGCAATACCAGTCGTACAAATCTCTTAAAACTGCTAGAAACCGCAACCGCCCGCATCCACAAACTTCCACAACCGTAACTGCAACCGCTGCGTTTGAACCAGTCAGACCCTCAGTTTTACTCAAGTTTAGTCTAAAAACGCATACTAAACGCGTACTATATTTGCTACTATCCATAGAAAGTATATTTGGTGTATATGCTCTCCCCATGTGAGATTTATGCGCCCGGTGAGCCAATAAAAATCATTGCTGAAATACCTTAGATTATAGTTATAAGTAACGAACATATCCCAAAATGGTAGGATTTAATTTAATATTTCTATGCTCTTATTAGAAATGTGGACAAATAGACTAAACTTTATGATTCATTTCCACTATAAAATAAACTAACTTATTTTTAAAACAATACTGTAGTTGTGATTTACTAGTTAGAACGAGAATCTTTACAAAAGGAACACACATGGGATGTTAGCACTTAGCAGAAGGAGATTCGTATTCCAATCATCCAACGGTCAGAGAAAAATCACAAGAAAATTTCACAACCGTAGGATCTGTTCCCTTTAACCACTTTGTAATGCCGGTCTTAATTAATTTTGTAGAAAATTAGAAAACAACACCAAGCTTATGTCTCTCATGTGACCGACCACCGCATCCTCAGTTGACCTGTCTTTGCCCCACTTTGTCTCCCCACACAAACTGAAAAAGAAGACTTTAGATATCAAAGGACACCACCTGTTGATCTCTGATTGGTTTCTATCGGTTTGATCGTGTGAACCAACGAAGCAACATATAAAGCACGGCTCGGTAGTATGCCATTACTACAGCAAGAGAAGTGTGTATGAGAAGAAAGTTCTCGTATATCATAGTTATATTTTGACAAATAATTAAAAAGGTAAAACATGGAGAAAGGTGGAGTTGAGCATGAGATAACTGAGCTGAGATTGGGTCTTCCGGGGAGAGATGTGACGGAGAAGATGATGAAGAAGAGAGGCTTCACGGAGATGATCATGACGTCTTCTGGAAGTAACAGTGATGAAAGTGGTGTCGTTTCAGGTGGTGACGTGGAGAAAATTAATGAGTCACCCACGGCGAAAAGTCAGGTGGTGGGATGGCCGCCGGTTTGTTCTTACCGGAGGAAGAACAACTGTAAGGAAGCTTGGACGACAAAAGTGGGGTTAGGGTATGTGAAAGTGAGCATGGATGGCGTGCCTTACTTAAGGAAGATGGATCTTGGTTCGAGCCAAGGCTATGATGACTTAGCATTTGCTCTCGATAAGCTCTTTGGTGTCCGTGGCATTGGTTAGTAAATTAATATCTCTTTTTCACTTAAAGACTTAAAGTAGAGTGGTTAGATTATGTCGAACTGGAAGGAAACAAAATTTTATTATGAGAGATCGGATTAGGAACTAAAGTGTTTTCATACGTAATGTGGGAATGAAACTATTATAACTAGGTTAAATTCATCTTTTAACTAGGTTAAATCTTTTTAAACCAAAAAACTAAAATAACTAGGTTAATTAATACGTTGTGTTACCAATGTTGTTGAACTCTTCTATACGACTATATCACGAGAGTTTCATACTAAGCTGAGAATGGTCCTAAAAAAAATGGTCCTAGAAATCTCTGATTGGTGAATTTTCAGCTTTTGATGATCTGACTCATTTTAACTCCAAAACCGTTACATATATATCATCTGAAAACCTTGCAGAAAACTAGAATCTACTATTCATTTACATTTTACATCAGTTTTGGGTTAAAACTTAAAAGCAATCTCAAACTAGAGATCTTACACCAGAAAATTGGACATACAATTGAAATTTACATATATATATATATATATATATATATATATATATATATATATATCTCTGTGTGTGTGTGCAGGAGTGGCCTTGAAAGATGGTGATAACTGCGAATACGTTACCATATACGAAGATAAAGATGGGGATTGGATGCTCGCTGGAGATGTACCATGGGGGTATATATGTTCATATCTTTTGACTTAGATTATATCCCATTATAAACTTATATATGTCACAGTTTAAATTTACATGAGTTCGGATATTTTGATGTTTGCAGAATGTTCATAGAGTCATGCAAGAGGTTGAGGATTATGAAAAGATCGGATGCTACCGGGTTTGGTCTGCAGCCTAGAGGAGTAGACGAGTGATCTGATGACTTGAACAAGAAGCAAGTACCTGATTAATTATTTATCCTTAATATCAAGATTCTCTAGAACATTTTTCCTATTCATGTTATATATGTTATGGTTTGTATAATTATATTCAGAAAGACAGCTATATATATATCTTTATATACAATACTTGTTTCTTGATTGTGGAGTTAAGACATTATTCTGTTTAAAATTCACTGTTATTCAGATCCATATATATGCAGGAAACTTTATGTTACGTTTCAGTTTCCATTATTTGGGTTTTCTTGATATATAAATAAATAAATAAATAAATATATAATATATATATATATATATATATTACCTTCTAAATATGCTTATAATTCACATTTAAAGTTAAGATTTATTAATTTTTGGTTTAAACTTGTTCTTCTTACTTGTAACTATTTTTACGGTTGATAATAAAAAACTATTAAACTATCCACTCTTTTCTTGCTTATGATAGCCAACACAGACATGTCGACCTTTTTCCTTTCTTTATTTATTGTCTTTCTGTAGAACGTAACTAAATACTCAAGACTTATAGGAACTTATGATATTTAGATTCTGATACGAACCCATATGGTTTATTACAACTATGACCTATCTGTATTTTTGATTGGTAACGCCATGTGCACTGCATACCAGAAACAGCAAAAAATCAGCCCATCCCTCCCAATTTTATCTTTTGTTTGGGCCCAAACTAGTATGTCCATCCGATTTTTTTAAGCATACTGCGACAATGATTTAACTCACTGTAAGGAAATGCGTTATTTTACCACTGATTTACTTGGCTCCAATCTGATTTCTTGGTCAGTTTAAAGGGTCTAAAAATCAAGTGGGTTTCATTTCTCCTCCGTGACCTTGACATATTTCAGAAACAAGCCACTCGACTGCAATGTGACAATCTCTCAGCTATGTATCCCAGTGTTAATCCGGCTTTCTACAATCGATCCATACATTTTAATTTTTTTATGCATAATACCTCTCTACACAACAGAACAAGTTGCATTAGGACTCATTGAGACCAAAACACATTCCAACTCACCTACAGCTCGCATACATTTTCACCAAATCATTTCATTCACTAGCGGCCACTAGCGTCTTGTGATCTTATATTTAAATTTGGTGTGTCTCACTCCAAGTTTGGGGAATATGAGCAAACACCTCAATGGAAGTCCTAATGCTCAAAATCCCTCAAGCCCAAATACAACTAGACCAACATCTTTATCGGTGCTCAGAGCTAGACAATAACGTTTAAAATGTAAATCGATTCAAAAAAACAAGGTTAAACTAGTGAGTCCCAAATATGACTAGACCACACCACTTTGTAAATCTTGACTAATTTTTAGAGTAGGTGATACCAATTTTTCGTAATCTTTGGTCGAGATCATGTTAAAATTTCTTCTTCTACCCGATGGAAAAACTAATAAAGGATTTTTGAAAATTAGGGTTTATTACAAGCACAAGAGTCAACATGGCAAAGTAAAGGTAACAACAGACAAACTCAAGAGTAAATCAACAAGTGCACTGTAACACCCCAAAACCAGCCCAATTAAAATTTTTTTTTAATGCTATTGGGTCCTCTGCAGCCCAAATTGGAAAACCCTAGGGTTTTCCCTATCTCTTCCCCTATAAAAGCAAGCCTCCACTTCTTCTTTTCTCTCATCAGAAACTTGGAAGCGAAGCCCTGCAGAGAACTCCCGGAGATCAGAAGTCCTAGCCGCCTCTCTCTCTCTCTCTCTCTCCCCCGCGCCGTCTCTCTCCTCCTTCTCTCTCTCCCTCTTCGCCGCGCCTCCTTCTCTCTCTCTCGGCCGCGTCTCTCTCTCCTTGCCGTGAACAGCCGCGAGTGGTGGTGGTGGCCGTGTGGTGTCATAGACCTCAGATCCCGTTTCTCTTACCCTCTATTCTCAGATCCAAATCCAGATCTAGGCTAAGGTGAGGTGTTCTACCCAGATCTGTTCTATGTTCTTTTATATTGTTGAATGGGTTGCTAGGATCGATTAGATCCTGTTTGTTGTTAGGTTGATAGATCATATTGCATTAGAACTCTCGTACTGATTTAAGATTCTAAATAAACTGGTGTGTTGATGAATGATTGATTGTTTGATTGGTTGAAGACCTGTGGTCGTGATTGAGAGCTAGGATGGTTAGAAAGAAATGAACGTAGAATCTTAAGAGAACGGTTAACCGGTCTGTTAGATGAATAATAGAAAATCTATGAATGATTGTTGAATGGATTGAGTGTGACACCGAGAACGGGTGGCGTCTAAAAAGGAAAGTAAGAAAGGGTCTAAGGGTTTAAGGAAAAAGGAAATGATAAGGAAAAAGGAAAGGTTAAATGATTGAAATACGAACCACCGAGGAACGGGTGGGGAGTATGGGAAATGAATAGAAACGGAATACGAACCACCGAGGGACTGGTGGGGAGTATGGGAAAACGCGGCGGCCGTAGCGTTCAAAAACGGCAAGTAAGAATAGAGGCGCCTGTAAGATTGAGTCACACCGAGTCTTGGCGGGAAGGGGTCGTAATACACTGCAAGGGGTATGGACTACATCCAAGGGAACCGGATGCCGGGTGTACCAGGGCAGGCGACCTCACAGGAACGCAGCAAGAAAGGGGAGGGTTGGTCCGCTTGAGCTGTGTAGGTCCTAGAGTTATAGGATGAATGGAGTCTTAAATAATAAACCGAATTGTGTGAATTGAGCGATAACTGAGTTCATTGCACTGCTTGTTTTTGTGAAATGAACTTTAATAGTTGGTTAAGAAATGTGTGTAGCGACTAGTCGGTTCTCGTTTCGCATTGAGCAGTATAAAAGCTCATGGGGGAGACTGGTCTAGAATCGCTTCACTGAGTATTAATACTCACCCCTCTTTTCCCTCTTCCATTCTTGCAGAACTATAAGTGGAAATGCCGACGGTAAGGAAGGAAATGCACCTGAAACTCATGGGACCAGAAACAGGACACACGGAGATGTCGGAAAAGTAGACATGTGTGTCCTAAACCCCGCGCCCTGGAACCCCGGTTGGAAATGGGGAGGGACAGGTGTTTCAATTGGTATCAGAGCCAGGTTAAGGTCCCTTAATACTAACTTAAGGGATCAGTGTTTCCGCTATTGCCCATTTCCCTTATGGTTCTGATGGACCGCCTTAGTTAATGTTGAAGGAGAATTCGAACGGCTCAGAGTCTCCGGCCAAGATCAGATCAACCAAAAAGTCCTCGAACCGCAGTGTAGTGGAGTTTCAGAAGTTCAGGAATGCGTAACTAGGAGTTATAAGGCAAGTATACAGAGGGATTAGACGCCTAGCACGTCAGGCTAAGGGGGAATGGAAAGCCGGACATTCGAGCATGGGGGAAGCGTCTCGCGGGCAACACCGCCCCACACCGAGCCGGGGAGGCCGGGGAAGGAGAGTCAGACACAAGGTCGAGGCGTGCGCAGCTTCATGGAAGGATTAAATCCTGCAAAGAAATGGACTTCTGGCATTCAAATATCACAGTGAAGCTTGTTCCCAGTAGTAAAAAAAAAAAAAAAAAAAAAAAAAAAGGGAAACATGGGCGTGGGCCCCACCCCCAGGGCGTGGGCCGCCGACGCGGAAGGAGCAAACCGGGGCGGCCAAGGGCGGACGGACGAGACAGTGGGAGAAAACCGATTTCAGATTATGGGGACTAGGCTGAAGATCTTCTTAAGGAAAAAGGGGTGTCTGTAAAAAGGATCATCTTGGGGCAAAAAGGGATGATAAGAATCACACCGGAAATACTGTCTGTTTAAGCAGCGCTAGTTTGAGAATTGATTGAAAACTGCCATCTATGCATGACTACTACTATGTTCTGATCAGGTCTTTGTTTTTACGCTGCAGGATGTCGTCACCAGTGCATCACGAGCTCGGAGAAAGACGCATGCGCTATGGACCAAAGGGGACAAGGGCTTACGCCCGCAAGCCCTACTGTGACGCTTGGGGCGTTGTGGTACCTGCACTCTTCCCAGACGAAGAGGAAGTGGAGTTCGTGGAGCCGCCGAACGCCCCCATCCAGGAGACGACCGTGAGGCGTCGGATTCTGATGCCCCATTTACAGCGAGCAGCCGAGTACAGGCGACTGTACCAGGGTCAGGGGACTTTCCAGTTTGCACCTGAAGTGGACACGACACCGGCCACAAGGGGCCGAGGGCGCCCAAGGAAGACGGGACCGACCAGGGAAGGTCCGGGACCGGTCAGGATGGAAGACAGTGTACCAACAAGGAAACGTGGACGCCCAAGGAAGATTCCGAGCATTGATGCAGCGAGTCTGAGGAGCATAACCGGAATATGTCGGTGTGGAACATTGACGCAGGCCAGGCAAGGATCGCGCTCAGTCCGGGAGTACACAGAGGAATTCCTGGAGTCAGCCAAAAGATGCAAGCCCAAGACAGCGGAGGATTGGTGCCGGTGGTATACGGTAGGACTCCGCGAGGAGATTCAGGGCAAGCTGATTGGTGTGTTGGAACCATGGGAATTCGCCTTGGTGAACCGGATGGCCGGTCAGGCAATGGAGGCTGAACGGACACTTACTCGTCGGGTCGTCGCTATCTCGAGCTCTGAGGAGGACGTAGAGGTGGAAGAGGATCCATCGGAGGACTCAGAGTGGGAAGAGGAGCCGGCGTCGTCGACCGGGAGTGGCCGTGCGGCTGGTCCTAAGCCGGAAGGGGAGCAGAAGTCTCCAGTTCGTAGTGGCTAGTTGTGACTCCTGAGTTAACTAGTAGGAGTAGGACACGGTTTCCTTCATTTCCTCTGATTTTTAGCTTTTCATTCTTGTTATGAGGTTAATCGCGGATTTTGGCGATACCTTGAGACCTATTTATTCGTTGTAGTCCTACTCCATTTCATTTATTAAATTCATTGTTGGTTTTAAATGATCTTGAGCAAGTAGGACGTCTCTTTCGTGCTTCCCTTGATTGTGTTTGGAAACTCGCCCTTGTTTTGGAATGTTAAGTTCGAACTGAAGGTTTGGAATTCGGGACGAATTCCGAATAAGAGGGGGAGAATTGTAACACCCCAAAACCAGCCCAATTAAAATTTTTTTTTAATGCTATTGGGTCCTCTGCAGCCCAAATTGGAAAACCCTAGGGTTTTCCCTATCTCTTCCCCTATAAAAGCAAGCCTCCACTTCTTCTTTTCTCTCATCAGAAACTTGGAAGCGAAGCCCTGCAGAGAACTCCCGGAGATCAGAAGCCCTAGCCGCCTCTCTCTCTCTCTCTCTCTCCCCCGCGCCGTCTCTCTCCTCCTTCTCTCTCTCCCTCTTCGCCGCGCCTCCTTCTCTCTCTCTCGGCCGCGTCTCTCTCTCCTTGCCGTGAACAGCCGCGAGTGGTGGTGGTGGCCGTGTGGTGTCATAGACCTCAGATCCCGTTTCTCTTACCCTCTATTCTCAGATCCAAATCCAGATCTAGGCTAAGGTGAGGTGTTCTACCCAGATCTGTTCTATGTTCTTTTATATTGTTGAATGGGTTGCTAGGATCGATTAGATCCTGTTTGTTGTTAGGTTGATAGATCATATTGCATTAGAACTCTCGTACTGATTTAAGATTCTAAATAAACTGGTGTGTTGATGAATGATTGATTGTTTGATTGGTTGAAGACCTGTGGTCGTGATTGAGAGCTAGGATGGTTAGAAAGAAATGAACGTAGAATCTTAAGAGAACGGTTAACCGGTCTGTTAGATGAATAATAGAAAATCTATGAATGATTGTTGAATGGATTGAGTGTGACACCGAGAACGGGTGGCGTCTAAAAAGGAAAGTAAGAAAGGGTCTAAGGGTTTAAGGAAAAAGGAAATGATAAGGAAAAAGGAAAGGTTAAATGATTGAAATACGAACCACCGAGGAACGGGTGGGGAGTATGGGAAATGAATAGAAACGGAATACGAACCACCGAGGGACTGGTGGGGAGTATGGGAAAACGCGGCGGCCGTAGCGTTCAAAAACGGCAAGTAAGAATAGAGGCGCCGGTAAGATTGAGTCACGCTGAGTCTTGGCGGGAAGGGGTCGTAATACACTGCAAGGGGTATGGACTACATCCAAGGGAACCGGATGCCGGGTGTACCAGGGCAGGCGACCTCACAGGAACGCAGCAAGAAAGGGGAGGGTTGGTCCGCTTGAGCTGTGTAGGTCCTAGAGTTATAGGATGAATGGAGTCTTAAATAATAAACCGAATTGTGTGAATTGAGCGATGACTGAGTTCATTGCACTGCTTGTTTTTGTGAAATGAACTTTAATAGTTGGTTAAGAAATGTGTGTAGCGACTAGTCGGTTCTCGTTTCGCATTGAGCAGTATAAAAGCTCATGGGGGAGACTGGTCTAGAATCGCTTCACTGAGTATTAATACTCACCCCTCTTTTCCCTCTTCCATTCTTGCAGAACTATAAGTGGAAATGCCGACGGTAAGGAAGGAAATGCACCTGAAACTCATGGGACCAGAAACGGGACACACGGAGATGTCGGAAAAGTAGACATGTGTGTCCTAAACTCCGCGCCCTGGAACCCCGGTTGGAAATGGGGAGGGACGGGTGTTTCATGCACAATGATCAAATGAATTTTTAGAGGGTACAGTAAGCCTTGAGAGCAGACAGATCTCTCTTCGTGGTGTCTACGTAGGCAAACGTAAAGTAATCCTCAAAATTAAAAGGCTTATAGAGACGGGGATGTTCATCATCGACAATCTCCTCGGGCGCATTTATGATAAGTCCTTCTATAGGACGCAAGAACAGTCCAGCCACATACCGATCTTTTTCCCCGGTTATAACCACATGGTGAAGCGGAGGATGTACCATACCATTCAACAGTACCTGCAATTCATATACGTTAATTATATACATGTTGATCACATAATAAAGACAATAACGGATGAAACTTGAGATTCAAGGAAACATTGTTTTACATGAAGAGAAGCTCCAACCAAAACAAGGAAAGAGGAGTCTTGAGATGGCTTAGCTTTGATCCAATCTTCACCGTCTTTAGTTTTTATCTCCAAGCCATCTACTACGTCATTTTGGCAAAGTATGGTGAGGAAATGTCTATCGATATGAGAGTCAATACCTATATACTCGTCTGTATTATCGTCAAGTCCTTTGTATTTGAATAATTGAAAGCGATTCTTCGCCGAGTTTAAATGCTTCTCTACATATTTCTCGAGCCCGAAACTTTCCAAGACCATTGTCCTCACCTTCACGTTTAGTTCTATTAACTTCTCCGCAAACGAATGAACAGTATTGCTGAAATATATCGCAAATTTTAGTATTTTTATGATCGATTAGATACAACTATTTTTGACAAGTTATATATTATTTAAGAAAACCACACACACATATATATATATATATATATATATATATATATATATAATATACTAGATTTTGACCCGCACGATTTTTTTATAAACAAAGTTTGATGTAAATTATAATTTTATGATGTTGTACATTATTATGTAACAAAATTTTATTATATTGAAGCAGATAATTTGTTTAAAATTAAATAATTTATATATTATTTTATATGAGATTCTGTATGAAATTATCTAATTTATACAACGTAACAACTATTTTTGTATTTTTTCGGCATTTGAATGTTTTTTCATGCTTCAGATACTTTTGAAGTTTTAGGTGCTTTGAGTATTTTTCGGGTTCTAAATACTCGAACTGAACCAGATCCACTATGTACCAAAAAATTATAGAGTACTCAAAATTATAAGTATTTTAGAGATATTTAAATTATGAATCCAAACTGGCCAGATTCAAAAAAAAATCGGCCCGAGCCTAAACCGAAAAAATTTCAGATATTTAGTTAGGTCAAAATATGTAGGACTCAAAGGATCCAAACCCAAAAGGGACTGACCCGCATCCGATCCAAAGATCCAAATTGGTGTAAATTAAGATTTATTTGGTATATTTTACCTAATTTAATAGTATTTAAACTTATCTTAAATAATTTTTTTTATATATATTCTTATAAATAATTTTTTTTATATATATTCTTATATATATATATATATTTGTTTTGACAGCTGATTTTCTTAAATGTTTTTATCAGATTTGATTTTATAAATATTTAGAACTATATAATGTAAAATGACATAGTATAATATGTTGTATGATATATGCTAACTCATTTTAATATTGATATCTAAATATTATAGGTCTATTATTGAGCATAAGATAGTGTCTATTATTATTGAATAAAAGTAATAATGATTGGTGATAAAACAATTAGAAAAAATTTCTATAGTAATTGAATAAAAATAATAACTTTTAACTATTGATGTATATTTATCATATATGTTTATAGTGATAGTCATTTATTTTTATTATAATCATTCTAAACTATATCAAAAATTGAAGTTATATTATCAATTTTTTTTTGTGTTTATCACCAAATTATATTTACCAATATACACAGACAATAAACAGTACATACCTTATAATGGTTAGTAAAACTTGTAATATTATAGTAGTGTATAAAAAGTTGTACGATGAATTGAAGTTAAGAAGTGTGCTGTGCATAACTAATAATTAGAAAAAAAATGATATAAGTTATGTAAGATTACATAGGATTTGTTGTATGTAATTTGTTAGGTTGGTGGGTCCCATTATCTGAGGTTATATTGAGGTTAGATTGTATATTTAATAATAACTAGATTTTGACCCGCGCTTGAAAGCGCGAGGTTTTTTAAAACTATATACATAGTTTTATATGAATTAGTATTTCGGATTGTTGTACATTATTATGTTACGAAATCATATTATATTGAAGCAGATAATCTTAAAAAATTATAAATTAGGTTATTTAGTTTTTTGTATATACATTTTTATGTAACTCTTTCTAAGTCTATGCATTTTATCTGATCCAAAACAACCGAGATCTACCCGAAAATATAAGTTCGGTTCGGGTCCATGGGAAATGTACCTATTGGTTATTTTATAAAACCCGTAGGTTTTGACTTTGTTCCAATCAGACATGCGACTCGATCGGATACCAAAAGTACTCAGATTATTTTTGTATATTAGGTATGTTTGGGTGTTTCATATATCTTTTGGTATTACAAATATTCTTTTAAGTTTCAGGTTTGGGTTTCCGGTTATAGTTTCAGGGTTTAGGTAGAATTTCAAAATTTTAAGAACATATTTAGGGTAATCAGATTAAATTTTAGACATTTTTGGTTTCGCGGATCAGATTTTGAGTTAAATCAGGACTTTTCGAGTATTTGAATATATTTCGAGTATTTACTGGTTTTCATGTACTTTTTGGGTTTCATATATTTTCAGGTTTACTGGTACTTGGAGTCCTAGATATCCAAACCTACCAGGATCCACTATATACCTGAAAATTATATGTATTTTACCTGGATCCACTACAAACCTACCTAGATTCACTATATACCTGAAAATTATATGTATTTTACGACTATTTAAATTATGGATCCAAACCAACTCATACCCGAAAGAAACCGATCCAAATCGAAACCAAAAAAAAATTGACATCACCAAAAAATTATTATATTTTAGATTCTCAATAAATATAGCTTAAAATATTTATAATATTTATGATGCTTAATATATGGGAGTAATGATAATAGATCCTTATTAAACGGGAAGAAATGCTATAATAGCTATCGTGATTTATCACATTTACCGTTCATGATATATATAGAAGTTAGATGAAAATATGGAACGCATAAGTTATGATCTTTTACGAATCGGGATATGTTGTTACGCAAAAGGCTTAAAAATATCTTCTAGGATATTAAAACACTAATTCTTAACTTGGCTGTATACATATTCCACAAACATTAGAATACTATGATAATTAATATACATAGCAGTACGTATAGTAAACCGGTTTGGGTATTATCAACATATACTATGTTATAAATATGTTTATTCTAAAATTAATATATGTTTGGTTTAAACATATTCGTTCGTGAATGGGGATGTTCTTATATATGGCTTGAATCTCAATTTCAAAATTAAATTGGAAGTCAGTTCGATCCAAAACGGAATTGACGTTTTATCATATGTTACAACACATCACATGTACAATTAGGAATTATATATTACAAATTTATAAGTGCTACGAAAATGTCATTTTATCATAGTATATTATGGATAATATAAACCTCAAACTATATGTAAATAGTGTTCAAGAAAGCTTTACATTCATTAAAGTATTTCATGGTGTTTTCAATTTCGTATATAGGTGTTGTGATAATATACGTATGTAATATATATGGTTTGAGTAAACCACTAAATTTGATATGTATCTCATGTTACCTTATATTGTTAGAAAAATATTAGGTAAGACCAAAAAATAATTAACTAATAAATAGGTCCAACAACCTTGTATAAGTAGATTTTTTCATAATGATTCCCTTTTAATAGTATAGATTAGTATATGATATGTCAAAAATATAGGAAATTTAAATAAATTTAATGGTTCAACCTAGACTATTTGAAAGTAGATAAAAAATGCTTATGTTTTAATAGTATTGATTAACTTACAAGTATAAACTGAAAACATTATTTAGTTTCTACACAAATATTGTATTATATATATATGTCAGTATGACATTCACATCTCCTAAACATTATTTGTGAAGTAACTTTAAAAAATTGCTTATATATGTCCTCACAACATTTATTTTCAAAAAAGATGATATGACATGAACAAGTTTTAGTGATAACTTTTTTTTGTTTTTGGTAAAATTCCTAAATAAGATAATAGCTAAATTTGGTGTATATATATTTTTGGTAAGATTCCTAAAATAAGATAATAGATCATCTGGTTACATACCGAAAATTTTAAATCGAAATACATAATTATGTTACAATAGTCAAATTAATACAATTACAAGTATAAGAAAAATTAAATTTTAACTTAGTATAAAAGTTAACAATTTTATAAAATATTTATCTATTATCAAAATTAATTCGAATTTAATTTTAACAAACATAAATTGTGATACTTTTGACTAAAATTCAATTTATGTGGAGAAAGAGACGAGACTAGAGACCATCTTTATTTTTCCTGTCCATATTCATACACAGTTTGGGAAGTGCTTGCACGCCGGCTTGTTGGAAATGGAATCAATCCAGATTGGCAGTGGACCATTACTCGACTGCAGCGTATGAGCGATAAGAGATTGGATACCATACTTGCAAGAATGTTATTCCAGAGTACAGTCTATCATGTATGGAGGGAGAGGAATGCTAGGCGCCACCAACAGCCTGGTATGAGTACTGATCAGATGAGAAGAAGGATTGACAAAGCCATGAGAAATAGGATTGTCTCCCTTCGATATAAACCGGACCACAAATACGGAGGACTATTAACGCGATGGTTCGAGGCCACTCTCTAGATCAGATCATTCTTTATTTATCATACCATAGCATAGAGGAAACTTAGTTCAATATTTTTACCTTGTACATAACATTATTTTCTGATAGATCAATAAATTTTAAATTTCATCAAAAAAAAATTCAATTTATGTATAATAAAATATTTAAAATTATATTTAGATCATTAATCATCATATAATTAAAGAAGATTAATTGAGTTTCCAGATTTGTAAATTTATTTAAATAAAAATTATAAAAAGTGCTCATATATTACCACCACATTCATTATCTTGAAAATATCATATCTTAGTGTATAAGAAAATTTATGTTTTAACTTATGATAAAATTAACAAATTTTGTATAAATATCAATATTTTCAAAATTACTTGTACGTTTA
Source organism: Brassica napus (assembly GCF_020379485.1). Classification (NCBI taxonomy): domain Eukaryota; kingdom Viridiplantae; phylum Streptophyta; class Magnoliopsida; order Brassicales; family Brassicaceae; genus Brassica; species Brassica napus. The sequence goes on along the minus strand of NC_063438.1, from coordinate 23,422,511 downwards.
TTTTTTCTATCGTTTATTATTTTATATAAAAAGACAAACTAGATAATTTTGGTTAAAATTCAAAAATTTATTTATATTTATATTTTAAAATAGAATTATATTCATATATTAGCATAGATGATTAATCGATTTTAAATTTTAAATTTAAATTAATAAAAAATTAAAACAATTTAGTTTTGAACTTTTAATATTGCGTGTACGACGTAGGAAACCATTTACTTTTAGTTTTCTATATATTGATGTACATACTCTATATATTAATTTATGTTTACTATTTCAAAAATTCCATAAATAAATGTTAAATTGTGACAAAACTTAGGAAACATACTAAACTATGTAAGAAGTGAACCTGAAGGTGCTGTTCCCTTGAGGCCAAACCTTGTGAGTCAAGTCAATGACAACGTCAGGATTATCTACACCGTCAATGCCCATGCCTTCGTATAAAGGCATACCCGGAGCTTGACCAGAGTATGAGTATCCAGTGTTACGATTAATCTCTGACTTAATTTGCACTCAGTTTGGTCTCCAATGGCAAATCAAAAACTTCCTGCGAGGCCTCGAACACAGCCTTACGTAGCTCCACTGAAGCTCCATTGAACAAGGCCTCGAAACATCCGAAGTCTTCTAGGGCTTTTCGGACTTGGGCTCTAACCGAGTCCCACTCGGGAGTTTCCGGTTTGAGGTTTGGAACCGAGAAGTCAATGACCGGGAGAGAAAGGGGAAGACATAGGGGTTTTGAACTTATCGTCATTATCTTAAGAGTTTAGGTTGTCTTTTGTGTTCTGTCCAGGTTTAAAGACTCCGCTTCGTGTTATATAGAGATTTCAAAGTCAAGTCAGTGGAGTACAATCACATTGTTCTTTAGGGGTTGACAAAGTTATCCGTTTCGATTCAATGGCCTCTTGTGCAGCCGAACTGCTGAAGATACGACGATGAACCATGTATTATACTTCAGTGTCATCCAGTGCATAAACGTGGCCACTATCCAAAAAAAATTTTATACCAAAATTGTTTCTAATATTCTTGGTTTATTCGTATTTAGGTATTATTTTTAAATGAATCTTAGTAAACTGTACCAAAATGTTTGTTTGTATGCTTTTTCAATATGTAAAAACGAGACGAGATGAAGTCCACTTTTGACAATTCTACTTTCACCATAATTTGTATAATCTAAAAGACATTTCTCCATTAATTTGTATAATCTGATTTTTCAATATTCGAAAGACCTTTTAATATATTAGCATTAATAAATATTCAGGCAAACTATCGAACTAAAGGGATTTTTGCCTTACTATAAAATAATTAAGAGTGTAGTTTGTGTTTGTGTTATGTGAAGATTTAGAAGATGTTCTTCGCTATTGTGTCGTGAGAGATTAATAAAGAGACTCTTCTTAATATTATGAACATTTTAAATATGAAAGACTATTTAGAACTCTTTACAAATTTAACAATTTTTTTACTTTTAAAATCAACTAACTCTACATAAATTATATTCACATAAGTGTAATGGGCTACACGTACAACGCCATTGTTTGTAATTGTCAGGTGCCGTGTGAACGGGTCCTATTAAATAACAATTAAGAGTTAATTAAACAGAAACAAGTGAAAAAATCAAATTAGATAAATGGCAATTGCTTAACTTATTTAAATAAAATGTTTTGCTGTCACCATTTCCACTTGATAACCAGATTTATGTTAAAAGAAAAAAATGTCTTGCTGTGTAAAGTGTGGTCTTCGTTAAAACAAGGCGACCAATTAAAAGTTGACTATATAGACGAAGTAAATAATGGTCCACCATCTCACATCGCCAGCACACCAACCTTAGTTTAATTCTAGAGACATTGCCTCGGTTAGACGGTTACCCTTTCTTGGTTTTTGTTTTTTTTTGAAACACTACCCTTTCTCGGTTAAAATGCAAACTTATGTATCTCTTCCAAACACAGTAAAACTCTATAAATTAATAATGTTAAGACGATAATATTTATTAATTTTGTAATTCATTTTTTTAGATTTTTAGATTTTAAAATATAATTTTTACAAACTAAGAAAAATATTTGATTTACCGTATATACATTAATTAAAATTTTGAAATGCAACTTTCATATCGATTTTATTATATGATTTAGTGTATATATTATAAATTTAAATGTGGTTTTATATCCAACTTTACTAAATATTATTAAAATATTTTAAATAATAAAAAATATAAAGATAATTCTATTATAAATAAAATAATGATACAGTGATTTGTTTGTATTTATATAAAATGTATATATATATATATAAATAAATTATTAATTTATGATTTTAATGAGATCATATATTACATAAGTTTTTCTAAAATATTATTATCTTATTATTGATTTGTGTCATATTTTGGATTATCCCAATTTGAAACCAAAGAAATTTAGTAATTTACTGTATTTATTAATTTAATGAATATCAATTTATAGAGTTTCTATTTATATTATGACTATCGAATTTTGTATTATAGCCACATGTGATTTGCTAGAGGGTCCATTTCATAGGTTTTTTTCTACATTACCAGAAAAAGTAAAAAATACATCTTCCAAACATAACTTTCTTAAAGCTTAATATTATGAACAGGTAAACCCAATTTAAATAAGAAAATTGGGCTTATTGACCCAAAAAACACAAATTTGATATTCAAAAAAAACTAAAAAAACAGAAATTCACTAACTACCCAAAACCGCATGTTCTCTCCTATTTTCTCCTCCTATCTCTCTCTACACTCTCTCTATAAATCTAATTTCAATTTTTTTTTTGTTATTTGGCAAATAAGCCCATTTAAATATGCATAAAAATCCACCTTTAGTACACTTACAAAAAAAAATTGTAATAACCACTTCACCTTTCTAAAACTCAAAAAGTTCTGCAAGGTAAAAAAATATCAATAAAGCTTTCACAAAATTAACATGGCAGTGGTGTGTTTTTATGCTAACTCTTGGTTGGGAGCAATCTTTCTTTTCTTATTCTTTATTGTAAGACTATTTTATTGTAAGACTATCGTATGATATATAATGATTTTGCTTTTTAGCGGTTTTTAATTTTCTTTCACAAAGTTGATTTGTGTTGGATTTCTCTGTATCTGGAAACCACGCGTCTGTGGTCGGATGGTCAAGGCGTTCCGTGGATCTCTAAAAGGATCCGAGTTCGAATCTGCACTACACCAGATTTCCACACGCGTGGCCACCGGAGCTTTCACATTCTCTCTCCGGGAAATGGTTTACCATTTTTTTTTCTCTGTATGTGGAAGATATCATTCACCATTCTACAACTCATTTATTATGATATGCAAACCGAACATTAAAAAAAAGAGCCAACAACATTTATCATTGTTCCATTAAAGAGGAGGAGAGTGGATTCAATGTCGCATATAGCTGTTATCACAAGGCGGTTTCCATGCTTACCTGACATGATTTTGTAAAATTCTCTTTTTCGGCCGTTGTTTGAGGTCATTTTTTTCTTGTCTGAAACATAATTCACATTCCCAAAAAGCTTCTATTTTTTTCTCTTAGGTCAAACACAAAAGCTAGAGAAAAACAGCTAATCTTGTTCTCTCTTTGCAACGACGGCTAATCAAGGAAGCTCAAGGACCCGATAGCTTACGCAAAGATATGTCGCGACTTTAATGTGTTTTTGTACAGAAAGGGACCTCCTTTCACCTTCATGCCTTACATTCTTCATCAACACAACGAGGTAATCTAATCAAAATTAATACATTAACCCAAAACAAAAAAAATTATATGTTATGTGAAAAAATGATCCTTATATATGATGTATGTTGCTTGTTCTGAAGAGCCCAAGACGTAGAGAAGTAGATTAGATGTTTCCAGTAATTGATCAAAAAGCAAGACCAATAACGAAACCAAAGATTTTCCTAAGTCTCATGTGGAAATAACTTAATCATCTAGGGTAAGGGCTTGTTCTATCACCACACAATGAATGAAATTGCTACACAAAAAAAAAACAGAGTGATAAACAGTGTTTTGTTGGTTTCTAACCTTTATTTTGAGATGTTTACTGAGTCATAGTATGTGGTTCCGAGTCTTTTAATTCTTTATCGATTCTTTTCAGGTATTAGGTTGATTTGGAGCATAAGATGTCGAATTGGGTGTAAATGAGCAAATAAAGATGCAGAACTATGCAGATGCATAAAAAAGTTTAGATTTGGATATGGGTGACATTCCATAGTACCAATGAGCTCAACTTTTGATACAAAATAAGAGCTTGAGTCAGCTTTCCAAAGCCGCCGGTTTGAGATCGATTCATCAAAATTTCTGTGTGTATTATTGAAGACTGCTCTGTCTGCCGCTTCAATACTAGAAAAAAGGGAAATTTCTGTTTTCTTATTTTGGTTTGGTTAACCCAAATTTCGACCAGCACGAAAATAAAATTTATATTTGCTATTTTCATCCATTTTTTAAGCAAATGCTTTTTCTACTCTTGTTATACTTTTGCTTTGGAGATTTGTAAGCTTTGGGGAGACATTCTATACTCTTTATAGAGAAGATTTCTGAACCCCCTTATTGATTTTATTGCCATGATTTTCCCAGCGATTCGTTGTGCTATGATTTATAAATCTGAGTAGTTCATTAGTTAGGTTTACGGGTTTACGGGAATTCTTGGATTGATGATTATGATTTGTTAAAATAGGGAATAATCTATTAGTTTCTTCATCTAGGTTGATCTTAAAGGTTGAACTTGACTATACACCTTAATCCTGATTCATAGGTTGTTTTATGCGCCGAATGAACGAACTTAGATGAGCAAAATATTTTTAGTCAATGGAAGTTGATGTTAGAGAGTTTCGTGAACATATCAAACTTGATCTTATTGCATGTTTAGAATCTGAAATTCAATGGAAGTTAGTCTCTAAGATTTTAACACATATGGTTTAGTACCGCATAAGTAGGCTGGTCTAATTAAGTGATTTAAGTCCTAGAACGGTTCTTAATACATTCCATGTTAACAATCATATCTTCTAATCTATGCTGAGATTTCCAAAACCTGACGTATTTTATTTATAAGCTTAAATCGTTCTTTGCTTTCTATTTTTACATTATTGCAACTGGACTACAAACAAACTTTTTTTTTATCTTTTTTTTTTAATCTTTTACTCTTTTATCTTAGTTTGACTCAATTCTTGAAGAATTGTTGTGTAACCTTGGTCTATGCGAATTCGATCCCTAAATATTATTACTTGCTTCGCACTTACAGTCTGAATTTAGTGGTTAAAACCTGATCACATCAGTTTTGTAGCAATCCGGAACTGATCTGGCTGTTATTATGATTGATCCCTATGAGAATGTTCTTTACTTCCACGCTGACTCAGCTTCTCCTCTCGCTTGGGGTTTAATTTGATCATTGCTTCCCTTGCTCAAGTAAACAACACACATCCTCAGTTTTATCTCCTTTTAAGGTTCATGTTTTGTTGTCTGATTGATTAAAAGCTTATGAATTCGTGCCATTTAATCTTTGGTACTCGAGATCATGTTTAAATTTCTTCCTCTCATGTAATCGATGTAAATAATAATACTAATGGAGCTTCTGAAAGTTAGGTTTTATTACAAGCTCAAGAGTCAACATGGCAACCTAAAGGTAACAACAGACCAACTCAAGAGCAAACCAACAAGTGCACAATGATCAAATGAGGCAAAGTTTTATTTATTTGCAAAGGCATCACGAATTTTCAAAGGGCACAATAAGCCTTGAGAGCAGGCAGATCTCTCTTCTTGGTGTCTATGTAGGTAAACTTAAAGTAATCCTCAAAATTAAAAGGCTTATAAAGACGAGGATGTTCATCATCAACAATCTCCTCAGGCGCATTAATAATAAGTCCTTCTTTAGGACGCAAGAACAGTCCAGCCACATATCGATCTTTTTTCCCGGTTATAACCACATGGTGAAGCGGAGGATGTACCCTACCGTTCAACAGTACCTGCAAAACCCATACGTATTATATATATGTCAATCACATAATCAAATTGTGTAACTTGAGACTCAAGGAAACTTGATTTTACATGAAGAGAAGCTCCAACCATAACAAGGTAAGAAGAGTCTTGAGATGGCTTAGCTTTGAACCACTCTTCACCGTCTTTGGCTCTGATCTCCAAGCCATCTACTACGTCATTCTGGCAAAGTATTGTGAGGAAATGTCTATCGATGTGAGTGTCAATACCTACATCCTCTTCTGTATTATCGTCAAGTCCTTTGTATTTGAATAAATGAAAGCGGTTCTTTGCTGAGGTAAGATGTTCCTCTACGTATTTCTCAAGCCCGAAACTTTCCATGAGCATTGTCCTCACCTTCACGTTTAGCTCTATTAACTTCTCCGCAAACGACTGAACAGTATTGCTGAAATATACCCGTAAATCTTAGTATTTTTTTTATATTTGATACGATACAACTATTTTGACGAGTTTTAAATTATTAAAGCAAATCATATATACACATATATTTTTTACATATTAAATCAAATATTACATCTTGCTATGACATATATAGGGTCTGACTGGTGACCATTCGGGAATCAATAGGAACGAATAAAAAAAAAATGTACGGAAACAAAATATCAGGAATGAAAATGAATGGTTGTTCCTTATCAAATTTAACAAGGAATAATTTTGTTCTTAAATTCTCTACAAAAAAAAGAATGAAAGGGAATGAGAAGGAATTATTATTCCTTGTAAATGATGATTTTTTTTAGGAACGTTAGGGAATGCATTATTCCTCACTGTTCCCTGATCACCATTCATAACCTCTCATAAGGTTTTTGAAAATATAATAAATGCTTTCAAAGCAAACAAAACAAAAACAGGGAGATTGCTTCTTATAAATGATTGGCTAAGAGATAAACAATATTTTGAAACATATTTATAAATATATTAAATTACAAGTAGAGAATTGAAACACATAATTTGTTTATAAACAATTATATCCCATGCTATTGACCTTACTTATTACTAAAATTTATCCATATATTATGTGCATCCACTACAAGAAAACATCGGGATACTGAGGGAAAAAATCGTCGGTATGTCGTCGGAATAACGTTATTCCGAGGACATACCGACGAAAAAAGTCCTCGGAAATAACTCCTCGGAAATTCATAATTCCTCGGAATTCCGTCGGAATTTTCCGACGGAATTCCGAGGAAACAAAATTCCGAGGAAACTCCGAGGACACAATGTTCGTCGGAAGGTTCCTCGGAAAATACCGAAGGAATTCCGATGGTCCAATCCTCGGAAGTTTCGACGAAATATTTCTCGGAATATTTATCGGAAAATTCCGAGGGAAGAAAGTTCCTCGGAAAATTCCGAGGAACATTTGTTCCTCGGAAAATTCCGAGGAACTTTCTTCCCTCGGAATTTTCCGAGGGAATTGAGTTTCTCGGAAAATTCCGAGGAATCCTTTCCCTCAGACAATTCCGAGGAACTTAATGTTCGTCGGAATTTACCGAGGGATAAAAGTTCCTCGGAATTATCCGAGGACCTCCATTCCCTCGGAATTTTGAAAAAAATTATTTTTTTAAAAAATTTATTTTTTTAAAAATTATTTTTTTTTGGAAAAAAATTAAAATTTTTAAAATTTAAAATTAAAATTGAATAAAACATAAAATAAAACATAGTAGATAATATTCAAATTTAAATAAAACATTCAGAGTTTTTGGAAAAAAAAAAACTACGGGTCTTGAATGTTCGGGAACGTCTCGTTCGGGTACATCCTCTTCATCATGTCCATCATCTGCTCGTTCAGCCTCTTCTGGGTCTCATAGCCCGCCTGTTGAGCTGCCATCTGAGCCTCCAACGCAGATATCCGATCATCCTTGTCCTTCAGCTGAGCCGTAAGAACTTCTGGATCAACATACGCATGTGGTGCAGAAGAAGGAGCAGCCGACCGGGAGCGACGACCCAAACCGACCAAACGTCCCTTTTTCTTTGGAACCGACTGAAATATAAATAAAACGAAGTTAAGATAATTTAAATTGATGATAAAATAAAAATCAAGAAATAATTAAATTGAACTTTTAAAAAAAAAAACTTACCGATTCAACGATTTCGTTGATTCGAACCCGAGACAAGTTGGTCGAGGCCGTCGAATCGTCATCATCGGTTTGAAGCTGAGACACTTCGTCATACACCTGAGTCTGGACCAGGTCGACCACGTCCCTCACAAGACCATCATCAATCTGGCCGGTCTTCTTGTTGGTATACGCCCTTTTCATAAGGGCGAGATCATCAACTGGGTGGCCTTCATTTTCTTCCGCCTTGAAAAAAAATAAATTAGACAAACATTAGAGATTTGAAAATGCAAAAAAAATAAAATTCTGAAACTTAAATAATTGAAGAAAAAGCGGTTGAGCTTACCATGCGATCCGCCAGAGTGGCAATAGATTGAGCACCCAAGTTATGCTTGTAGATGCCCTTTCCTTTACGGTCGCTCCTGCGGTTGTTGGAGTTGGTGGAAGAAGTTTCTTTCGTCTCTTCTTTATCCCAATGCGCACACAACTCCTTCCAGACCGTGCCGTTCATCGACTTTGGGACCTTTTAATTTAAAAAAAAAAGTTTAATAATTTTAAAAATAGTTTAATAAATTAAAAATTGTTAATAAATTAAAAACTACCTTGTTTACTTCCCACTTCTTCTTCCACTCGTACATCTGCTTCCCATAGTTGTCCATAACTTTATGGACAAAATGGTGATAGATAGAGAGCGTATCATCGGCATTCCAGTTGAATTCTTGCTGAAATAGTTTAAAAATAGTTTTTAAGCACAAAAATATAATAGTTTAAAAATTACAAAAATCGTCGTTTTAATAAATAAAAAATAGTTTAATAATTAAAAAAATAATTTAATAATTACAAAAATAAGTTTTAATAATATTTAAAATGTCTAATAAATATATAAATTAGTTTAATAATTACAAAAATAAGTTTTAATAATATTTAAAATGTCTAATAAATATAGAAAATAGTTTAATAATTACAAAAAATAGTTTTAATAATATAAAAAATATAATTTAAAAATTAGAATACTTACCGCAAACTGCTGAAACCACAGATGCTGCTTCTCGACAGGGAAGTGAGTGAAAGTCGGATGTCCGCTGTCGAGGGCCGAGTACATCATACGGTTGATCCATGCGCTGATCCCGTTCCCGGATCGGTTGAACCTAACAAAAAAAATAAATTATTAATAAAAAAATAGTTTAAAAATTAAAAATAGTTTAAAAAATAAAAGTTTAAATTACCATGTTTGACCATGTCCATGTGGATACTCAGTGAGATAGGGAAGATGGTCACGACCGGGCTGTCGAACCAACTCCGCAACCCTCATCACTCCCAGAGGACCAGGTGCAGCAGCGGGACCAGGAGCGGGTAATGGAGAGGGAGATGTTTGGTATGAGCTGTGGGGCGAAACGGAATCCTGAACATGGCTGGAAGAACCCCGAGACTGGCTCCCCATACCACCCCGGCTACGACGCTGGCGAGGCCGGATCTGATCATCATTAGACCTGTAAATTAAAAAAAAACATATTTAAAAATTAGTTCTAATAATTTTAATTAAAAAAAACAGTTTAAATTAAAAATAGTTTAAAAACATAGTTTTTAATCACAAAAATATAAATAGTTTAATAATTAATAAAAAAAGTTTTAATAAATAAAAAATACTTTAAAAATTTTAAAAATGTTTAATAAATATATAAATTTATATTTTACATATAAAATACAAAAAAAATGTTTTTAAATATTATATAAATGATTTTTAATCTTAAAAAAGTTTTATAGATTTTAAAAATGTTTAATAAATTTATAAATCATTTTTAATTACAAAAAAAAGTTTTAATAAATAAAAAATAGTTTAAAAATTTTAAAAATGTTTAATAAATATATAAATTTATATTTTACATATAAAATACAAAAAAATGTTTTTAAATATTATATAAATGATTTTTAATCTTAAAAAAAGTTTTATAGATTTTAAAAATGTTTAATAAATTTATAAATGAATTTAAAATGCAAAAATAGATTTTATATACAAAAAACGTTTTCAATATATAATTATATAATTTCAAATTCGATTTTTATAACCACAAAATTGATAAAAACTAAAAAAAAAATTCAAATCAAGTGAAATACATAATCAAACTCCATTTTACACAAATCTACCATTCACCCTAACAAAATCTATAAATCTCATTCCAAAATCATCAAATCTACTTAAAAACCATACAAATCTAACCTAAAAGAGTGGGATAGGGTTCTTACATGATTATGGGGGAGGATTAGGGGAGAATCGCCGGAAAAACGGGAGAGAGAACGGTGGAATCGCCGGAAATCGCCGGAATCGCGAGAGGAGATGTGCAGCGGCGCGGAGAGAAAGAGAGAAATGGGGAAGAAGATCGGGCTCGCCCTAATCTTATGAGGCGTCCGACGGAAAATATCCGTCGGAATTTCCTCGGAAATATTTTATACTTCCGTCGGAATTTCCTCGGAATTCTATGATTCAATTTTCCCGAAATATTTGGCGGCTTCGTTTACCCGGTTAGATGAAAATATTCCGACGAATCCAGTTTCCTCGGAATACCCTCGGTAATCTCCGAGGAAATTCTGAGGAACCAGGGTTTGGGGTTTTAAAACATCGATTATTTTCGCCGTATTTCATTTCTTATACAATTATAATGCATACCATTGAGGATTCTTTGTATAGATGATCATAAACCATGAAATAACACAATTTCAAAAATAATTCTAAGTATTCCCTTTACCGTTTATTAAAGTGTATAAGTGTTTCTCTTACGTTGTGTGGTTTTCGTTCATGCAATCGTAAAAGTGTTTGTTATTGGATAAAACACCAAAGTTCATAGTTCCAAACATCATAATCTGGTTATGACACTTAATGAAGGTTATATACGTGTTATTCAATCCGTAAAACGTTGTTTTCGATTTAAAACCCCCAGTTCCTCGGATTTTCCTCGGAATATACCGAGGAGATTCCGAGGAAATCCTTATGTTCGTCGGAATTTCCTCGGAATATACCGAGGAGATTCCGAGGAAAAAGAATCTATAATCAAATCCCCATCTCCTCGGAATTTCCTCGGTATTTTCCGAGGAAATTCCGACAAACATAAAGAGTTCCTCGGAATTTCCTCGGAATTTTCCGACAGAATTCCGAGGAACTTGGGGTTTTCAATCGAGAAGATCTATTCCGAGGAAATTCCGAGGAAAACCTATCTGTCCTCGGAATTTCCTCGAAATTTTCCTTTAAAAAAAAAAAAAAAAAAGGTCGAGGCTAGTCTTCTTCCGAGTCGTCATCACCAGATGAATCTGAATCTGGATCTTGGTGAAACTCTCCAATCACTGGTTCATCCTCTTCGTGAACGGCGGCTTCTTCTCCGAAGTCAGTTAAATCGACTACAAGGCCAACTCCACCTAAATCTTCTGCTGCACTTAAGTTGCCGGATGTGCTTGGTTGTAGTGGGTCTTCCAGCTCAGAACTTCCCTGAACTCGGCCTCTCGGGTTGAGTCTTGTAACAGTAACCCATGGATCATCTCTGTTCCTTACCCGGGGGTACTTGATATAACAAACCTGATCGGCCTGAGAAGCAAGAATGAAAGGATCATAATATTGCAGCTTCCGTCTTGAATTTACTGATGTAACACCAAATGCATCTGTTCTCACACCTCGATCTGGAGTGTTGTCGTGCCAGTCACAATAGAAAACAGTACAGCGCAATCCAACCATGCCCAAATACTTGATTTCCAAAATCTCATTTATGTGTCCGTAGTATACATCATCTCCTGATGCAGAACAAACACCAGCATCGTAAGTCGTACTCGAACGTCTCCTCTTCTGAGTTGTGAATGCATATCCTCGAGTACAAAATCTCGGATATGACTTCACAACAAAGTTTGGTCCAACGACCATCTCGCGTATCCAATCGTCAAATGTTTCACCTCTGGCCAAACCATCACTCACATAGGTAAACATCCATCCACCAAATTCTCTCTGCTTCATTTCTTCTAGTTCGTCCTCTGTGGCGTATCTATATTCTAACCGCTTTTCTGCCATGAAAATCCTTTCATATTGAAGAACATCTTCGCAGTTGGTGAGTAAATATGTTTGCAAATGACTGCGCTCCTGATCAGTAAGTCGACGGTCTTTTGGTTTTCCGCTAAGTCGTCCAACGTCTGTGAAAATGTCTGGAACCTTCCAATGATATGTTGCCCGTTCGCCTCTATCATCATGCCGAGCAGGTCTTCTGTTTTTGGTCTGAACTTCTGCTGGAAAGTAGTACTCGGCAAAGTTTGAAGTTTCTTCATTGATCATCTGTGCGACTATAGACCCTTCCACCCTACTTAAATTTTTCACCATCTTCTTCAAATGGAACATATACCGCTCATACAGATACATCCATCTATACTGCACAGGACCACCAAGCTCCAATTCTCTTACCAGGTGAATAACAAGATGCTCCATAACATCAAAAAATGAGGGAGGAAATATCTTCTCAAGGTTGCACTGAATCACAGCTATGTTAGTCTTCAAATTTTCAATACCTTCAAGAGTCACTGATCTTGTGCATAAATCGCGGAAGAAACCACTTATCCCTGCAATTGCTTCATGAACATTTCGTGGTAATAGTTCCTTGAAGGCAAACGGAAGGAGACGCTGCATCATTACATGGCAATCATGGCTTTTCAAGCCAGTAAACTTTCCTTCCTTTCTGTCGATACAGTTACGCAAATTAGATGCGTAACCGTCTGGAAATTCCACATCGTTTGAAATCCAATCAAAGAACGCATCCTTTCCCGCTGCATCAAGTCGGTATATGGGAAAAGGAGCCCTACCACTCTCATCAACATGAAGTTCTGAACGAGCACATATATCGACTAAATCCAGTCTTGACTTCAAATTATCCTTTGTTTTACCTTGAACATTAAGGATCGTGTTCATCAGGTTGTCAAAAAAGTTCTTCTCGATATGCATGACATCTAAATTATGCCTTAGTAGATGATCCTCCCAGTATGGCAGATCCCAAAAAATACTTTTTTTGTGCCAGTTATGTAGGTTTCCAACACCATCTACCGGAAAATGCTCATGTCCACCGACGTCTGGCGTTCTTTCTGCACCAAAATCTCTAAGTTGTGTCTTCAAATCTTTCCCACGAATTTCCGGAGGTGGACTGTCAAACACCCTCTTGTTCTTCGTAAACAAATTCCTACTTCTACGATATGGATGATCTGGTGGTAGAAATCTCCTGTGACAGTCAAACCAACACGTTTTCCTTCCGTGTTTTAGTTGGAAAGCATCAGTGTTATCTTGACAATATGGACATGATAGCCTTCCATGCGTTGTCCATCCAGATAACATACCATATGCTGGAAAATCACTTATTGTCCACATTAGTACTGCCCGCATTTGAAAGTTTTCTTTATACGAAACATCGTATGTTTCAGCACCTTGAGTCCATAGTTGTTGCAACTCATATATTAGTGGCTGAAGAAACACATCAAGTGATCTCTTAGGATGCTCTGGTCCGGGAACGAGAATCGAGAGGAACAAAAACTCTCGTCGCAAGCACAAGTTTGGGGGTAGGTTGTATGGTGTAAGAATGACTGGCCATAGAGAATACTGTCTTCCACTCTTGCCAAACGGGCTGAAACCATCAGTACATAATCCAAGGTAGACATTTCTTCTCTCATACGCAAAGTCGGGATACTTTGATTGGAAATGCTTCCACGCTTTTGCATCTGAAGGATGTCTGATCTCACCATCTGTTGAGTGCTCCGCATGCCATCTCATTGGTTGCGCTGTGCGTTCAGACAGATACAGCCTCTGCAACCTTTCCGTCAAAGGCAAATACCACATCCTTTTATATGGTACTGGAATTCTTCCACTCGTATCTTTATAACGAGGCTTCCCACAAAATTTGCATGAAACCCGCTGTTCATCCGCCCTCCAATAAATCATGCAGTTGTCTCTGCATACATCTATTACCTGATACGATAAACCAAGACCAGCTACGAGTTTCTGAACCTCGTAGTATGAGCCAGGAGCTACATTATCTTCAGGTAGAATACCTTTTACATAATCAGCAATCGCATCCACACAGTCTTCAGCCAAATTATAATCCGTCTTAATGCCCATCAATCTTGTAGCAGATGATAAAGCTGAATGACCATCTCTGCAACCTTCGTACAATGGTTGCTTTCCAGCATCCAACATATCATAAAATCTCCTAGCTTCGGCATTGGGTAAATCTTCCCCTCTAAAATGATCATTTACCATCTGCTCAGTACCTACACCGTAATCTACATCCGTTCTAATTGGATCTTCTAATCTAACCGGTGGCTGAGGTTCGCTAGTACTACCAAGTTCATAATCAGTTTCTCCATGATGATACCAAATTTTGTAACTTCGTGTAAACCCACTCAAATATAAATGAGTCCAAACATCCCATTCTTTAATAACTTTTTTATTTTTACAATTAGAGCAAGGACATCTTAACATACCTGTTTTTGCTTCCGGTTGTCGGTGAACTAACCCCATGAATTCGGTTATACCTTGTTGGTATTCTTCCGTAAGCAATCTCGTGTTCGGATCCAAATGAGGTCGATCGATCCAAGAACGAAAATAATTGGAAGAAGACATGTTTTTTATGAATCAAATTCGTGTGTAAAGAAAGTGAGAGGGAGGATGAAGATATGGTGTGAATGAAGAGGAAGAGGGGTGCTTGTATTTATAGGTGAAATCCTGCCGACGGTCCGAGGAAATTCCGACGGAATTCCGAGGCAAACGGCTAGTTCGTCGGAATTTCCTCGGAATTTTTAAAATCCCCCAACGGCTCTCCAACGGCTCTCTAACGTCTATAATATTTCCTCGGAATTCATCGGTTTTTTCCGAGGAATACTAGTTTCCTCGGTATTCCGTCGGAATATTCCGACGAAATGTGTTTTCCTCGGAATTCCGTCGGAATATTCCGACGGAATTCCGAGGAAGCAAAATTTTGTATTTCCTCGGAATTGCCTCGGAAATGCCTCGGTATATTCCGAGGAATTCATTTTCCGTCGGATCGTCCGTCAGAATACCGCTGTTTTCTTGTAGTGATCCTTTATGTATGTTAATTTAAATTTACCATTTCAAAACTATTTCCATAAATAAATGTTAAACTGTGATAAAACTTCGTTGGTCATGAACAAAACCGTATAAGAAGGGAACCTGAAGGTGATGTTCCCTTGAGGCCAAACCTTGTGAGTCAACTTATTGACAACCTCAGGATTATCTACATCGTCAAAGCCCATGCCTTCGAATAAAGGCATACCCGAAACCTGACCAGAGTATCCATTGTTACGATTCTTCTCTGACTTTGCACTCAGTTTGGTCTCCAATGGTAAATCAAAAACTTCCTGTGAGGCCTCGAACACAGCCTTACGTAGCTCCACTGAAGCTCCATCGAACAAGGCCTCGAAACATCCGAAATCTTCTAGGGCTTTTCGGACTTGGGCTCTAACCGAGTCCCACTGGGGAGTTTCCGGTTTGAGGTTTGGAACCGAGAAGTCAATGACCGGGAGAGAAAGGGGAAGACATTGGGGTTTTGAACTTATCGTCATTGTCTTTCTTCAAGAGTTAAGAATGAAGAGTGTAGTTTGTCTTTTGTGTTCTGTCAAGTTTTAAAAACTCGCTTCGTGTTATATTATAGAGACAGAAAGTCAGATCAATGGAGTACAATCGCATTGTTTTCACATGTCATGAACCACGGGTCTTGTTAAATAATAAAGTTAAGGGTACCCTACAATTCATTTCTATTTATAAGGATAACCATGAAAATATTGAAATTAGGTAAATTGACAACGATGTGAGTTAGTATCACACTATTAAATAGCGTAACCGTTTGAAAAAAAAAAATATAGCGTAAACGTTTCTACTATGCTTTTATTTTATTCTCGAGTGAAATTTAATTAGATATTTCAATATGAATGCATTTTCAGAAAATACAGCCATATAGAGATATTTGGTGCTTTTGTTTTTTTTGGTGCTTTTGTTCCAGACAAAATTTATCATTACCTCATTCCAATTAAAAGCTATGTATTTATTTTTTAATTTCTGTTTATATAATAATTTTATAATATAAGCTAATTCTTAGCCCTGAAAAGAATTTTCGCGCCGATGCGGATCAATTCTTGTTCCAATTTAAAAAAGAAATTGATAAAAGGCTTCCAAATAAATAAATAGAAAGTTATCGCGTTGTTTGTCGATTTCTATTTATTTATTGTTATTATATACTGAGCTACCTAAACTTTCTGACATGAAATAAATTTGGTTTTGTCAATAATTAAACGCTCTATTTATTTTAAGAAAAGACCCTTCATAATTTAGATTTATAATGTCTCCTTGTGTAAATTGTGGTATTGATTAGAATAAGTGGATGATTCGATCAAAGTGGAATATAGACAAAATAAACAACGGTACACCGCACATGGGACACAAGTCGTCTCACATGCCCAGCGATGGCTAACGCTATTATCAAAAACACCCGGTTCGCTCTCGATGCCGTGCAGCTAAACTGCTGATACTAGATAGGCATGATACCGAGAAAAATTGCACGATCCGCAAAGTTAAGTGACAGAATGATAATAACATGTAGTGGAAAGAAATTACACATGTTGAAATAATTAAATAAAAAGTGTCTAAATTTTATTTATAAATTTATTTTTGTTTACTTAGTTTATGTCTATTTCATTGTTATCTGGCTGACATTTCAACAAATTTTGATGCTGAACTTATTTAAGCAAAATGCCCTTTTGTAAGTGTATAACTGCCTAAGAGATAACTGTCTAAAATAAGGCACTCATGACCGGAAAGAAATTACACATGTTAAAATAATTTAAATAAACTAAAAGTGTCTTATTTTAATTTTGTTGACTTAGTTTCTGTCTATTTCATTGTTTATCTGGCTGACACCTTAACAAATTTTGATGCTTAACTTATTTAAGCAAAATGCCCTTTTATAAGTGTATAACTGCCTAAGAGATAACTGTCTAAAATAAGGCGAGCAATTAAAAGTTGTTGAAAAAAAATATATAGACGAAAGTAATTTAATGGTCCACCATCTCAGATGGCCAGCGCACTGCACACCACCCCGCTCTTTAATGCCCTATTTATGCAACTGTGGATGGCTTATTTGGAGACTTGTATAAGCTAACTTTAGAAACTTTCCAAGTTCCATAATATTTTACAGAAGCAAAACTCATATATATCTTCTAATGAATAAGCCAAGTATTGACGTCTACTAAGATTCGTATTAGCCACATAATCTTTTGCTAGAGGGTCCACCTGTTCATAAGCACTACCTAAAAACACATCTTCTAAACATGACAGTTATCTCTAAGGCAATGGATACTTAAGACTTGGAGTCTTGAATACATAAAGGGCACATCCTTGATGGACCAACTATATCAAAATTACAAGTGGCTGAATACAAAGCTGAATCCTATGACAAAGCAAGCCCAATTTACTTAATATTTTTTAAACATTCCACCTGTAATACATTTACTTAAATAATCAGTTCACCTTTCCATTTCACCTTTTTAAAAATTCAAAAAGATCCGCAGGTAAGAAAACTATTGAAGTTCTTTTTTTCACAAGAAATATCATCAACAACGTCAATAAGAGCCAACAACATATATGCTTGTTCCATTAAAGAGGAGGAGCGTGGATCCGACGTGGCATATAGCCGTTAATCACAAGCCGTTCCCATGTTTACCTGGCACGACCTTTTAAAATTTTTTTTTTTCCCACAACATAATTTTATTATTTTCGGACAAATTAACGGACAGAAAATCCGACCGTTGTTTGAGTTTATCTTCTTCTTGTCCGAAACAGAAATCACATTCCCAAAAAGCTTCTAGGAGTATTTTTTTTTTGTTTTGCTTTCTCTTAGCTCAGACACAAACCATAGAGAGAAACAGTTAATCTTGTCCTCTCTTTACAACGTCGATGTTGAGCGATTATGGTATAACGGAGGAAGACATGGTAATCGAGGAAGCTCAGGGCTACCCTATAGCTTACGCAAAGATCTGTCGCGACTTCGATTCTTCTCCGTACAAAAATGGCCCTCCTTTCACCTTCACGCCGTACATTCTGCAACACAACGAGGTAATCTAACCGAATCAATTCATTAGCCAAAACGAAATAAACTAACCTGTTATGTGAATGATGTGTGTTGTTTGTTTGTTCTGAAGATCTCAAGATGCAGAGAAGTAGATAAGATGTTCCCTGTAATTGATCCGAAAGCAAGACCAACAACGAAACCTAAGATCTTCTTAAGTCTCCTATGGAAACAACTTAATCATCTAGGGTAAGGACTTGTTTCTCTCATCACACAGTGAATGAGATTGTTATACTAAGTAACACTAGACTCATTTGGTTGTGTAGCAATGCCGGGTTCGATCCGGCTGTTATTCGGATTGATCCGTATGGGAATGTTCTCTACTTCCACGCTGACTCAGCTTCTCCTCTCGCTTGGGGTTTTGATCATTGGTTCCCTCTCTCAAGTAAACAACAACACATCCTCCTCAAGTTTTATCTCTTTTAAGGCTCATGTTTTATTGTCTGATTTATTAAAAAGCTTTTGAGTTTTTCTAGGAGGAGGTTTAACAGTACCAAGCAACTTAAGGATCGTGCAATGGCAAGCACGCAAGAACAAAAAGGACAAACTTGAGTTCTTAGTACCATGGTGGGATCTTCAAGTCGGCATTTCAGTGAATCAGTTCCTGTCTATTTTCGCTGCTTCGAGTTCTGATTTCAAGAGGAGAGCGTTTTCGTTCTTGTTCAAAGAAGGTGAAAGCGAGGAACTTAACGGCTCGCAAACCGTTGACTCACATCGTTTCCCTCAGCATTTTATTGAGTCAAAGGAGAAGTTTGGTCTTGCTTCAGCTGCAGTTGTTGTCTCTAGAAGAGATCCTTATGACCCTTCACTAGTGTTGAGGTCTCTTGATTACAATCGTCAAACACCCGGTTAGTAACTACACTCAATTCTGTTTCAAAATGATTAATTTGGTAGAAAAACATTCTTTTTTTTTCTTACATTTCTAATGCAACTTTTTTTAGGAACTATTTTTTTAATGCATTTTCAATAGTTTTATAATCAAAACTTCAAAGAAACTATTTTTTATTGAATTTTAATGGTCTAAAAATTATGGGAAATAGTTTTATAATCAAAATTTAAGATATATTTTTAATTTTTATTTTAATATGTATGAAAACTCCAAAAACATACATCATTTTGAAACGGATTGAGTAACTAGTACTACTTTGGGTTATAGATAGTTAAATACAAAGTTCTCTATTGCTATACTGCAGCAAGGAAGATGAGAGTGGGTGCAACGAAAGAGAATGAGACTCCAGACTTGATGAAGAATCCGTATCAAGCCATTGTTGCTGCTAGGGACTCACTGAGACACCGAGAGGAAGCGCAGAATATGAGAGTCGAGATGAAGAAGTTAGATGAAGAAATGAATGATTTGAAAAGAAAGAACAGCGAAGAGCAGCTTACTATACAGGAGCTGGAGAGTGAGCTGATTAAGCGGAGAAGAAGGGCTGAAAAGGGGAGGAGATTGGCAGAAGCTCAATGCTCGTATAGGAATACACTTGAGAAGATGATCCGTGATGCTATGCACCAGTAAGTGATGTTTTGATCTTCTCTATACAACTATGATATGTTTAGCTTAATGTTCTTTAACTTCTGTTTTGTTTTGGTATAGGAGTGTTGTATATAAGGAGCAAGTGAGGTTAAACCAGGCTGCAAGTAGTGCGCTTATGGCGAGATTAGAGGCGCAGAAGGCGATTTGTGATGGTTCGGAGAAAGAGCTTCACAAGAAGTTTAAAGAGAGACAGGAGCTGGAGAATCAAGTGAGGCCTGAACTGGAGAAAGCAAGGAAAAGATCAAGAACTTTGCTGAGTAATGAAGATGAACTGTTGCTAGATGATAATGATAAAGACAAGAAGTTGTCTTTGTATCTTCCTGGAACAAGTGAAGAAGAGCATAAAGCAGCACCTTCTGAGGCTGATACTCAGAAGCATGGGGAGATAGAAGAGGTGGAAGAGGAACAGAAAATTCAAGAAGTGTCTGAGAAGTCTCTGGCTGCGTTAGAAGAGAAGAAAGGCAGTAGAAGCTTCAGAGTTTTGAAGGAAGAAGAGAGTGAGGAAGATGAGGAAAGCAGGAGAGAGCGAGGGAAAGGAAACGTTGAGAAATGGCTCCACATATTACTGGAGAACAACGGCAAAACCACCAATCCACAGGATCTTCAAGCTGAAAGAAGCAAAAAGATTGATGAACTGATAGAGAAACTGGATCACAAGTTCCCTCTACTTGACAAGGTTAGTGAAGAAGATGTGTTGGACTTGCAGTTGCTGCAGGCTGTGGAGGCAAACAATAACAACAACACAAACAAGGTGGAAACAAGAGCTGAAAGCTCACGTAGAAGCAGAACGAGTTTTGATTTGAAGAACACACCAGAGAAGAGTGGGAGAGACAAAGTGGTGAAGCGATCAGAGAGTGCTAGAGCTTTCAGAAGGATTCCATCGTCTCCTTCACTCATCTTTGGAATGAAAAAGGGACTTGACTGCGTCAGGAAGAAGCCAGTGGTTTCAGGTCATGACGACGAGAGTGAATATCTCGTTAAGAACAACTTCATCAAGTCATCTCTCCAAACAATCAAACGAGCTGTCAAATTCTAGACCACATTTTCATTACATTACATGCATGTATGGAGTTTGTTGATTGATACATTGTTTGTGTACAAAAAGACTTCCTCTATGTGTAATAACAGCTTGTTGTGTTGTTTTCCCTGATACCAGTGCTGTCTCATATATTATTTATAGACCATGTTTTTTTTTTTTGAATTATACAGAGGTATCCTGGCCCCACAGAAATGATCCAGATTAGTCATGTGATGCCATGTGTCAGTCCCTGGTGATGCCGAAATATTAATTTCCCAGTGGCCGGGATTCGAACCCGGTGGCGGTACTCACAGCTGTAAGCCCTTTACCACTAGAGCTAGAAGCCCCGGTTTTTTTTTTTTGAATTATACAGAGGTATTCTGGCCTCACATAAGTGATCCAGCTAGTCACGTGATGCCATGTGTCGGTCCTCTATCCCTGGCGATGCCGAAATGTTAATTTCCCAGTGGCCGGGATTCGAACCCATGTGACGGTACTCACAACTGTAAACCCTTTACCACTAGAGCTAGAAGCCCCGGTTTATAGACCATGTTCAAGAAAATATTAACTGTAAATCTAACTATGTAATAATATCTCTAAAATATATAGTTTTAAAAGTTAAAGATCTATATATATATGTTTAACTGTTCTTTTGAAATTATAAATTCGAAATTTAGAGCTATATCTAACATTTAAAATTTTAGACTCTATTTTACATATTTATTATTTAAAAAATATATATATATATAATTTTAAAAAAAATTAACATTCAGACCATGTTTGATCGTTCCACTTGTATTTGCTATTAGACGACACTGACTAAGACATAGATTTTCTCCACCTTGAAGGTGTTCTTCCTTTGACAAGCCTCGTCTTCATATTCCCAGGAGTTTGAGGTTCAAACCCTTCACCATTCTCACAGTTAGTCATCTCTTCAACGCTAACACTTCCTCTAATAGAAGGCACTAACCCTAGCCTCTTCCACCTGAAAAACCCTTTACTCCCACCACTCTTCTTCTCCAATAGCCTCTCAACCTGCAAATGCATGGCACTGCACTCGCTCTGCAGCCTCGCCACATCTTCTCTAAGCCTCTTTATCTCTGCTTGCTGAACATTCATCTCGCGTTTAGACAAGCACCTCGCTCCTGAGCCTCCTTGCTCAAAGTAATGTGAGCCAGAAGGGTTTGTTGGACTCCTCGTCAAGCTACCACTCCAGTCAACGTGACGGCTTAGCTTTGTCTGCTCAGTGAACAACACTCTGATGATTGATCTTACTGGTAGACGATCGTTCTGAGCCGCGTGGAGAGCTGCTTCTGGTGATAGCTTTCTGCTATCGATGAGTCTGCAAAGTTCTTTCCTTTCTTGCTTCAAAACCTGAGGATGAGCCTGTAATTGAATTTCAAGATTGAGTGAGTCTCAAGAAATGAATCTCCATTCCAAAGTTTTAATACTAGACAAATCTCCAAAATAATACTTTTAAAAAGTTTTTCCTATAAATAACACCCAATGACCCAATGATAAAAATTTACAAAATAGCATCCTTTTGATTAGAAAAAAATCTAAATTACTCTAACTCTTAAACCTAATCCCACCTCCACCCTCATCATCCCATAAATACCAATGTTCATATAGAAGATTATTATTTAAATGGATGTTTTTTTTTACTGTCTAGACCAATTTTAAAAAAAAAAATTGTTTTGAAAAATCAAATATTTATCCGATTTGAGGATTAGGCGGATGTATAGGCGCCATCTAAACCGATATTTAAAGCATTGCTATATACTAAATTCTAAGTCTAAATCCACGTATAAAATATTTATTATTATTATTATTATTTAAATAAATTTTATTTTGGGTATTTGTTTTTTTGCGTGTTGATTTTATCATTAAAAACATGATTTAGTGCTATTAATTGTATTTTTCTTAATACTTTATTACCTTGAGGTATGTATCAATGGCGCGGTACAAGCCATCCTCCGTGGTACGAGCATAGCTAGGCAGAGCTTCAATAAGGGATATAAACTCCCGTAGAGTCAAGCCACCGTCAAGGGCGGCTTCAGCCAAGTATGAGTCGACAAGCTTAGCCACTTTAACCAGAGCAGCGCCGGTTTTAACACCTTCACTATCCAAGCCAACGAACTTCTTCACGAGACGAGTCACGAGCTCAACGTCAAGCAAAGTCCCAGACGTGTGGCTGAAGGAAGGTATCATAAGCTCCTTGAGCGAGGCTTGGTCCAGCTGCCACGCCACTCTGTTCTCGAGCTCCGTTAAGTAGTTCGCATTGGCTCCGACCATCTTCGCCGTCCTGAGTAGACGGAGGAGGAAGTTGCAAGGAACGGAGTCTTTCTCCGGCGGGAGGATTCCGATAAGGGTCTCGACGAAAAAACGTTTTTTCATTACAGAAGCCGTGACGCTTTCTGTCGGTGGTGGTGTCGCGATGGCGGAGACGTTGCCGGAGAGATCAGGGAGCCATTTGGAAGCGTAATGAGCGATGATGGAACCGATGAGGTCTGGTCGGATGCCTTTGGATTTGATGCCGGTGATGGTCTTGACGAAGTAGTTCATGTCTTGGATACAAGCTTCGTCGAACCAAGTGTAGTACTCCAAGTCTCCGGCGAACTTTTCTTGGTCATGATGCGGCGGTTGGTTGCCGTGGGTGGTGACGGGTTCCGGCGAAGGTGCTTTCTTCATTACGGCTCGTGTTCTGTTCCACCGTGAGCTCGAAGTTCAGTGTAGTGGTGTGGTTTTTTTATATAGAAAGAGAAGTTTATGGTCCTTTTACATTTTCCTATGTTTTTCAGCTTGAAAGGCTCTCTTCACAGAGCGTAATCATGACTTGGCGCAAGACTCCTAAATAAAGAAACAAAGTTTTGGATTAATGTACCATTAATTTTCATTTTCTTAAAATATTGATTCCACTAATCACTGTTCTATGGAGTATAATCAAATCAAACATGATTTTAAGATAATTAAAAGTCTTATTAATGTTCTTTTTCTTTTTGGTCGGCAATATAAAGTACGTACATGATCTTAATGTTAGAGGATTGAGAGCCTGTGGAGGAAGATAGAGATAAGAGAAGGATGAAGACAAAATCAACCCCTCTTGATTTGCCTCAAATATATAAAAATATGTAATATTACAAAGGGAATATAATTGAATGCACAGATGTGTCCTTATTCTCTAGTCTCTACGATGATAATGGTAATTTTATGCTAGTGATGTCGACATATATTACAAGATACAATAAACGAGTTTTACAGTATCAGATTGATTTTTCGAGTGTGGTGTCAAGTAAACTTCATGCACTTCAGTTAAGTTTGGTTTTAGTCTAAAACAAGAATTACTTAAAAATGAATAAATGATCATCGTTTGACGATTTTCTTTTCAAACAGTTACTGTTTTGGGTATGTTATGTAAAAAAGTAAAAAACTAACTCAAACAGTTTATAACACATGAAGTACATTCATGAATGACTGCAAGTTTGACTGTGAAAAGAAACTAACGAGATAAGATTATAGTATGTATGGAGCTAAAAAGGACAAATAAATCATAGTCTCTCTGTTTCGATTGTTTGTAATGTAGTATCCTTCTCTCCATGTGGTATATGAATGGTCCCGTTTTAGAATAATCGTGACAATGCAGCTTGTCCTAGCACAACCATACGTACATGGCAAAGTTAAGATTCTCTCTATCTAGCTTTTCTGTTTGTTCTCATTGCGCACTCACATTACGAGTGTGAGAACACACCGACCGATTTGTCTCATTTAAAGGTCTGGGCTTTGATATTCTTTGGGGTTTGGCCCACTTAAATTGATTTACTTGTTTAGACATATGTTCATATACAAAGTTTTTGTTCAAATGCTGCGTCTCCTGACACAGAAATATACAAGCATTAACCATGATGATAAAGTGAGACTTTAAAGGCTTGAACGGGGTGTATATATAATAATGGTGACACCTTTGTGCAGCCATCTAATGGGATACAGGGCATATCTTTGCAAGGATCAAACAAGATGTACTTGGCACTCTTTAGTGAAGATGTTCTACAGGGGCACTCAGGTATGCAATTGCTACAAGACGAGTATGCCAAAGCTAGCTAGATCCGGTAGCGATACTTACTGGGTGTGTTATCTTGGCAGCCAAACCTCAGCCATAGTTGTCAAAAATGTACTGGCTAATCATGATCATGACCATAGTTGTTGCCCCAGAAAACGTCAGAGAAATCGCCCAGGAAGGATGAGTATTTGTTCAGGTTAGGGAATTGCTGAGTGCGTGAAATCTCACAAGCATTACGGATTGATACTAATAAGGACACTTGCCTTTTTCAAAATTTAGCTCAAAGTTTTGCAAATTTTTATGACCATCTCTTGGTCTTTTACTTTACAGAGCCAAAATCTTAATTCTTATGTTTTAAATTGAACGCCTGCACAAGAATCTAATACAGATAACTTCAAAGGTAGCCAGAACTCTACCGGTGGTTTGCCACTTGGTAGTGCTCGGCGGAAAGCAAGTGCAAAGACTCTTCCCTTAGCAACACAATCAATTGTCTTTTGCTTTCTTAAGAAGATGAACAATGATGACAAAAGAGAGCGTTTTGTGGAAAATACATATTGTTGTTGGAGATGAACCAAGGGTAAAACAAGCGGTACTCAACATAAGCTTACAAGCTCTTATGAAGTAGTGAACAACAACAGCTTAGCTTATGAAGAAGTGGAATATGTACAAACATGGTGTGGTAGTATCAACCAAAGGTTTTCTCACTGCTGTAGCACATGTAAACGAATCCATCTTCGTCTTTGTAAGTCTCGTAGATGGAATCCATCAGAGCAGCTGCAGATATTTATAGAGAGAGAGAGGTTAATAAAAGAAAAAAAAACAAACAAGTTTTTGAGGCAAGCAAAGCAAGAAACGCTTACCAGTTTGAGGGAGAGTGTTGTTGACGAAGACGAATAAGGCTTTACCAGGAGACAAGTGTAATCTAGCACTCAAGATGTAGATGAATTGTCCAACCGACATATCTCGTGGAACCAGAAACCTAAAACACAACAACAACAACTTAACTCAACATCATCTCTTCCAGACACACAAATAAAAGAAAAGAAAAGATTCAGATTTGAAATTAAGTTACTTCTTTTTCTCGATTGCAGGCAGATCGGTTTTAGAATACTTCTCAGCAATTACCTGCAAAAAAACATTTGAATTCCAAAATTAATTTCAGAGAATTAATTGAATTGAATTGAATACGAAATATATGAAGAAATAAATATCGTTCGGAATAAGAGAAGAGAAGGTTAGAATAGAGTTTACAGGAATCCGAGTAGGGTACTTGGCGATGATCTCCCTCGATTCCGCGAGCCTTTCATCTGCAACGGTAAAAGAGACGAGGTGAATTCAATAAACCAGGAAGAAACCATTAGCAGATCGAAATCGAATCGTAAAATAGCCACGAACCCAACGTCAATTCTTCCTTGAATGATTTCATCTTTGATTAGTCACCACCGCTGATTTTCTCTTCGTCGTGCCGCTTCTGCGTTTTACCCTTTTTATCGGAAGAGACGAACTCAAAACGATTAAAATTATAATTGTTATTTAAGTGTAGTCACTATTGTCAATGAACAACAAGCGGGGATAGCTCAGTTGGGAGAGCGTCAGACTGAAGATCTGAAGGTCGCGTGTTCGATCCACGCTCACCGCACAATTCTTTTTTTTTTGAATTTTTCAAACCGGTTTTCTACTTTGGTTTAACTTGATTCGATTCGGTTTGCTTCTCCTAATATCGCATGTATTCGAATACAGATCAATACATTGGGCTTATTAAAATATTTAGCAGGCCAGTTTCTGACAATCCTCTTTGCAAACTAATGAACACCTTTTCCACATCTCTAATTTTCCTAAAATTACACAACCATAACTTGATAAGAAATTTTTGATTTGAATTAAAACGAATCCTCAAGTTTCTTATCCTCTAAGCTTAGCAGAAGAATTACAATAAAAACACTTAGGACAACTAAACAATGGTCATCACTCGTCAAGTAAAGCAGACACTGGACTCTTTCTAAACGGATCAACATGAGCAAGCTTCGCAGCAAGACTCTTGTTCGGGAACACATTATCCACCTTCATCCTCTCATTCATCCCATAAGCAGGCGTTTTAGCATTCACATAAGCCAAAAGCACAGTCTCATACTGCATTAGCTGAGCTGCATACCCTGCCCTCTTCATCCTCATGAAAACCTTCTCCGCGTTATGAACATTCCCTCTCTTCGCGTACTCCTCGAGTATCACCATGTAAGAAATAAACAACGGTCTCATCTTGTTATCCTTCGTCGCTTTGTTCAATATCATCTCAGCTTTTCCAACTTCCCCTGCTTTGATGTAAAGCTTCACAAGCGCGTGCCATGTCGAAGGGCCGATCTTGACCCCTGCACTAGCAATTCTTTTGACAAGGTTTTTGCCTTTCGTCAGCATCTTGTTCTCAGTGTATATCTCCATGAGAGAAAAGTACGGCAGCATGGGGACGAGTTTGTACTTCTCCACGAGTTTATCAAACACCGCCTCTGCTTCCTCGATCTCCTTCAGCTTTCCCCACGCTTTGATAGCAGCGATACTATTATCATACCTCAACGCTTGTTCAACGAACCTACTCAGCCTTCTCACGTTCTCCTTGTCTCCTATCTCTGCGTAAAGAGGGAGCAACGAACGGCACACCCATGGAGCTTGGTCCAGTCCTTCCCCTTCAATCTCCTTCATAACTTCCTCTGCTCGCTCTTTACGCCCCGCTCTTATGTAGTACCTAGCCACTGCAGCTTGTATCTCAGGATCTAGCTTAATGCCTTCCTCCTTCATCGTCTCCACTAGCTTCTCCATTCCAGCTATGTCCCCGGATAAACCTTTACTGTTGATTAGGAACTGATAGGTTCCGCGAGTGGGCTTGATGTTTTCTTTCTCCATGAGTAGCAAAACATCAGGTATCTTCTTCCTGTCGTGCTTGCTGTAGAGGAGAAGCAGCTGGTTGCAAGCGAACACGCTCGTTGGGAACTTGAGTTCTCTCATTTTGTTGAAAAGGTCTTCCGCTCTTTTCACGTGGAGCTTAAGGACACAGTTTGCAAGCAGCGTTCTGTAGACTACTTCCCCTCTGGAAGATTCTGGAATATCATTCAGAAAGGCTTCAGCTTTTTGCAAACTATGCACCTTAGCCACCAAATCCAACTGAGAGGCGTAGTTTGCTTCTGTGAACTCGAACTGTGTGTTAGCTCGCAGCCACTCCCACAGCTGCAAACACATAGCGTAGGATCTGCGTTTACGCAGGTTGTGAACAGCGAGAGAAACCTCTGCTTGACTCAAATCTTTGCCTTCTTTAACCCACTGTTCAAGAACATGCTTCACTGATTTATACGCAACAATGGAGTCATACAGCTCACATCGTCCTCTGGTCTTTTTAGCTTTCCCCTTGTTTGAATGCTCCACTTCAACTTCAAGATCATCATCACACGCTTCTGAGTCACTACCAAGCTCAGAATCGAATACAGAATCATCTTCAACTCCCTCTGCTACATCCCTAGAAACAGGAAAGGCCTCCTTCTCTTCCTCATCTCCTTTAACATCAGCTACAGAGGAGAGCTTGTTGATGCCAATGAAGCGTGAGAACACATCTCTAACGGAATAGCGTCTGACTAAACCTTGTGATTGGTTGCTAAAATTCAATCCAGATGCTCTGAAAACACTTTCTTTGGTACCAGTTGGTATCTCTAGCTTACTAACAGCACCAAACGAAGAAAGCGCAAGACTAAATCTTGAACTCCTAAAAAGACACAGTTAATAGAAAAAAAAAATTTAAATCAAAATCACACACTAAAGAAATGAACAAAGCTAAGTAAATAAGCTTTTTATACCTTCGCAGGATCTTCGAAATCGAATACATAACTTCCTTCAATCGAGGCTAATACGTTGAACGCGGAAATAGAAACGGCGTTTGAGAGAGAGAGAGAGAGAGTTGAAGCTTACAGTACGACGGAGTTTTACCGGCGGAGATAGAAGCGACAAAATAACCTTTAGGGTTTAATGCCAGCTGGCCTGCCTAGGGTTTATAGCCCTCTCTGAGAGAGTTTGCTCATTTTCCTTTCCAAACGTGTGAGGTAGTTAAAGGGTATATTGGTCAAATGTCCAATAAGCGCATCTTTGGTGCCAAATCTTATATGTATACAAATGTTTCAAATAAAAGTAACCAATCAAACGATATTCGTTGAAATTATTCAAACCGAGGTCATGCATTACCCAATGGTCTTCTCTGCGTGTGTGTTTATATCTTTTTTTCTTTTTTTTTGAACACTCTGTGTGTGTTTTTTTATCTCAACTCAAGGTTTTAAGATTATATCCATAATTACAGCTCATAAATTATGTACATTAAAGAGATATTAAAGTAAAAAAAATAAAAGATGGGATTAGTTAAAGTTAAATAGCTTAGTTCCTCTTCCTCCATGTTTATATAAGGAAAGACAGAGACGTTGAGTCAGAGAAAACAGAGTCATCAAAAGATGATTAAAACTTACTAATTACAGTAAATTAATTCGTAATTAAGTTATTCCAGAAATTTCCATGAAGCATCATCGTTAGGCTCTTTGTTTCTTTTCTCAGTACATACAAAACCTCCAAAAATCCATGTTTGCTCTCTCCGGTGACCTAAAATCGCCGGAATAAAAGCTCATCTACCTAGTTTTCACGTCGTTTTCACATTCTCACTTTGATCGGCCGCCCATAACCAGCTCACCAGCTTTCCGGTGAGCTTCCTTCTCCCTCTCCCTCCTCTGGTTTCGAAATCGCTGCTTCTTTAGGGATTTTAAGAAACGTTGAGCTGTTTCCGAAGTACCACGCAACGATTTTTGCAGATTTATCGTCACTGTTTCATCTATTTGCACCGTTTCTAGGTCGAAGAATCCTACTCTCGATCGGTTTACACAGTAATCGTCTGGGACATTGTCATCTTCTAGAAGAGCCATAGGATCTGTTTCGTGGCTATGAAACGTTTTGAGTTGTGAAATCAATTCGTAATTATTTTTTCTTTTTTTTTTAACAATATTTGTTCATGGTCTTCTTCTCTCTAGGAGGATTTGTTTTATGTTGCAACCAAAGAGTAACCGTGGAGAAGAGCAACACCCTGACTTCAAGTGGGGAGATAAGAAAGCTGTGGGACGGACCGATAAAAGCGTTAGCTTTTACGAATCCTTTACCTTTGAGGACATCGAGTACCGTCTCTTCGACTGTGCTTACTTTCAGATCCATGGTCAGTGCGAGACCTCTATCGGGAAGCTTATCAGGATGTATGAGACTTCATCAGGCGAGAAGAAAGTCAAGGTCCTTTGGTTTTTCCGACCTATGGACATCCGCAGCTACTTGAGAGATTATGTGCCGCAGTGGGATGAGCTGTTTCTCGCTTGTGGTGATGACCCTGGGGTTTACAATATCAACGATGTGGTGAGTTTCCATCTCCTTACCTCTTCTTATTAATTGGTGATGATATGGTTACTCTATATGTAAGATCTTGTCTGTTTTTTGTTGGTGTAGGATACGATCTTGGGGAAGTGCAGTGTTGTATGCTTATCAGATGACAGAAGGAACCCATTACCAACAAGAAGGGAGTTGAGGGATGCTCGCTATGTTTTCTCCCGCACCTTCGATACAAAACGGAAGATTATATCAGCGGACTTTGCAGATGCAATAGCTGGAATTAGAGGTTTGTTGTTCAATAACTAATGCTCTTCGGATGTGGAACTAACGAAAGGTAATTTTACTTTCAACTGCCTCTGATAATGCAGTTGAGAAGTTCTTCAACCAGAGAATAGATACGGACCCTCTAAAACGCCCAAACTCAAGCGCAGATCCGGTGAAATCTTTTCGTTCAGAGTCGCGGTTGGAGAAAAACTACGACAGAGATGGAAAGCTGACGTGTAGAACAAGCCCAGTAAAGAAAGGTTGATCCTTTTTTCCTATCTTTTCAACCCTTGTTATAATGTCATTTATAGTTGTGCAATAGACAGAACAGAATGACACTTAACCTTTCATTGTGCCAGAAATGTCGGCTGATCGTGTACATGTGAAGAAATACCCTCCTGTCAATACTGATATTACGTCAAGGGGTCTGAAAACCAAAACCGCACCATTGGGGAGTCCACTTCGCTCAGGTTCATCGGGTGATCACAAACCTGCTAAAAGGAGGAAGCTTGTACTCAATACTCCAGATTCAGATTGTTTCCCTGAACCAGGAGAGAAGAAAGTCACCAAAAATCCGCCTCTTGTAGATAAAGCTCCAAGTCAGACAAGTGTAATTGCTGATATTACGTCAAGAGGTCTGAAAACCAAAACCACACCATTGGGGAGTCCACTTGGCTCAGTTTCATCAGGTGATCACAAACCTTCTAAAACGAGGAAGCTTGTACTCAATACTCCAGATTCAGATTGCTTCCCTGAACCTGGAGAGAAGAAACTCACCAAAAATCCGCCTATTGTAGACAAAGCTCCAAGTCAGACAATTGTAAGTATTGTCTCTATTTCAGTGGAGTAGCTAAGAGAAACGTTAACGATGTAACATCACAAACTTTTGTGAAATGAACTAGTTATTTTCTTCTTATGACATAGATTGTTCATAGTCTATATTTTGATAGTATTCACTCATGAAATTTATTTTCTCCTTTTATCTGCCTTACAGGGTAGAAGCAGCTGGTACAAGAGACTAGTAAGTTCTTTGACGCCTTAACTATGGCTTTTCCTCTCACGTTGGCCAGATGTATTACAATAATGTTTTTGCGTCAGAGAAGAATCTGAAACAATGTTTTACAAGCTGATGGCTTTCATGACACGAAACCAGGCGAAGGAAATTAATATTGAAGTTCACAGAAAACTATATATACTAAACACTGGTTTTTTCATTTAACACTGCTATATATATTTTCCCCAGAATTTTGAGGAGGAACTAAAAAGAGCTATTGAAACAGAAAGGTTGGTCTTGTTTGAAAACCTGGAACCATCATACACATCGATTGAGGTGGAGGTATGCGGTCCTACATTGAAAATAAGGACATAATCTATTATATAAATGACATCACTACATCCATGATCTTAGGTTGTTCTGAAAAAATGGGTATGCAAACGATTCCATTGTTATTTAGTTCATGATGAATGTTGCTAAAAGAGCTTTCATCTTGACGTGGCATATTAGGAATCTCACTCAATTAGTTTTGAGATAGAGATCTCGATGGTATACATTTGTTGCCATATTTTCTAGAATGATATTTGAGAACTATTGTTTCAGCATCCTAGACAATGTTTATGCAAAAGATTTCAAAATACAGTGACACTCATCGCCGTTTGATTATATTGTTGCGTGCAGAATCTTTGTAGGCAAGCTCTCAAGGAACGAGTTGATGCAAAGATGATCCCAGCAAGTCTTGTTTCCAATCCACATATTGGTATGCCTGCTTTAAACCTACCTTAAAGTTCCGACATTATTAAAGAAAAGAAAAATAAGCGGCAAGGACAACAAAGCTAACTGCATTTTCTAATTAGGGAGAGCTCTCGTGATTTTTTACACCAAAAAGGCAGCTGATAATGCTATATCCCGGTTAACCAGAGAGTGCCTGATGTTAGATGACCAGAGGTTGCTATGTCACGTTCTATCTCTCACAGATGCGCAAATTTCATCAATCCTTTTTCTTTCCTTTTTCTTCTTATATGATCCTTTTTTGTAGGCCTCTAGTGGGTAGCAGAGATTTCCCAAAGGAAGTCGGAGAATGTGGAAGCTTTACTGGACATCAGAGGCTGGTGGATAGGGCTCTGATGTCGATTTCTAAAGTAAGGTGTTGCAATTGTCATGTCAAAACGTTTTTTGCTTTCTTTTTGAACATTGTCTCCAAAGTAGCAAACCATGGTCTCACACAGCTTTGTTTTTGTTTAAAAGAGAAATGCCGTTTCTACAGCACACTGCACGCAGCCAAACCACATTGTACACGAGCTGGCGGTGGAATGGAAAGCCCTGCATGCAAAGTCAGAAGGGAAGTGGAAGAGGTTACTAGAGGTATTTTCTTTCTTCTCTTTTCACACATGTTTTTACATCAATTACAATCTTTCTTAGTTTCTTTCTTCATCCATTACAGGAACAAGCGAAGGAAATTAACATCATCTTCACAAGAAAAACCCCTAAAAACGTCAGAGGATAGGAGTAAGATGCAAGCCCATTGTCCCAGCAGCATAAAGAGATCACATGTTCGAATTTGGGTTAAGGTTTTTGGAACTTAAGTTAATGCCCCTTTTGTGTCTTTAGGTGGCATTAACTTAATACTCTCACCCGCTCTGATGCTGATTTCGGAATTAGGACATAGGGGTACATAAACGATTTGGCAGCTTCTGACGTTGTTCAAACTATATTGCCAAAAGGAAAACACTACCCGAGTATATCCATCGACCTTTGCAAATAGTTAGTTAATGAGTCAAGTCCCCTCTGAACTTGTTTTTCTTCTTTTCTGGCTGTTTTAGTATGAACACACCCAAAAACGTTAATCAGAAACACCCAAAACAATAAAACGAGAGAAACAAACACGTTAAGTTTAAACAATAAAATTTATACTACAGTAGATTGTATACTGAAGTTTATTGCGAGAGAAGGGTTAAAGAAAATAATCATAATATGTTTAATGATGAAATATTTTCATACATTGTTGTTGAAAAAATATTTTAATACATTTATAAGAGAAAAATAAATGTTTTTGTATAGATATTAACTTTACCCAAATCTTAAACTACAACCTTTTCTCCTACAATTATCAATTGGTACAACAGTATCATAATCATATAAGCATATACATCACTCAGATTTTGGTTCTCTTATAAATTAAATTGTGTACATAAAAGTTAAAAAATATTTTAATTTAAATATTATATCTTAGGATATACCAATAAATATTATTTTATTAGAGGTTTATTAAATATATAATTTATTTTAAATATGAATTCAGACTGAATTTGTTACTATATTTTCATATAGTTTAAAGCGTATAAACAATTTGTAAAAAAAACGCAATTTCTCGAATAATAGTTTAGGTAATTAATTTAGTAGATGTATAAAATCATCACTATCACTCACTGTGTATCCTGTAGTTTGACACGTGCGTAATGTAAATACGCGTTAATTTCAAATAAGAGTGACCAATTCCAATTTAGAAATATTCAGTTTCTCCCAAAGTGCCGGCCACTAAAAAAAAGGAGCATCGGAGAAGAAGAAAAACGTTCGCTGAGGTGTGACCTGAGATCACAAAACAAACAATCTCTACTCGACCATTCATCACACCATGTGGAGAAGAATCGTATCCTCTCATCTCAAAGCCCTAGTCGCCGATGTCGCCGCTGCTTCTCCTCGTCGTTCAATAGCCACCACCACCGCGAGACCCGTTCACTTCCATCGCGCTGACAGTCCCGCTTCTTCTTCTTCTTCCGTCGCCCCTCGCTGTTTCAGCTCCGAATCAGGTGGTATATCAATTGCTATATAGTTTTTACATTTTTAGATCTCCTCGCCGCCTCCTTGTGATTCTGTTTATGCTGCGATTCGATGCAAATATCGCCGTATTATCATCTCAATCGCTTCACCACTGTTCTATCTTAATTAATGCTCACGTCGTTGTTAATCCAAGTTTTTTTTTTGTGTGGTGAGTGACTGTTATTATCCTTTTACTTTGCAGTAGAGACAATAGCGAAGAAGAAGGTGGAGGATGTTATGCCCATTGCAACTGGGCACGAGAAGGAGGAGCTTGAAGCTGAACTTGAGGTGCTTCCTTCCTCGTGTTTTTTGTTTTGTTCTTTAGTTGAATAAATCAGATTATTGTTTTCTTGGATGCAGGGGAGGAGGCTGCTTGACATTGACTTCCCCGAAGGTCCTTTTGGAACTAAGGTTTGTTATATTTCTATTTAAACACATTGTTCTCGACTCTAACTGTCTCTATCTTGATCTTATTCACACCGCCTAGTTTTACACCACATCAGTGTTTCTAACCATCATATATTTAGATTCACACTAACTCGGGGTAGCTAAACATTTAATCCAGTTTAGCTTATTTCATTGATCTCATTGATCAAAATATTTACTGATAAAATTATATTGAGTCCGGTTAAGTTTATTCACTCATATCCATCGCCCAGCACTGTCTTGCGTGCAGCTATCACTTCTGTTATGTCCACTTTAATCTTGTCAATTGTCAAATTACTAAAATCATTTAGGAGTGCAGAATATATTGCATGCTGCATAACACAATTGACATTTTTCATGTCATTCATCTCTTGAGTGAGTAGCATTCATTTTTCGTATGGCTAACATTTGATGTTTGTCATCTTATTGATACCCTAATTGTATTTACCCTTAGGAAGCTCCTGCTATAGTAAATTCCTACTATGACAAGCGTATTGTGGGATGCCCTGGTGGTGAGGGCGGTAAGTTCACCTCATCATTGAATGTATCTAACAAACCAAAGGATACTCTATC
The DNA here is from genome assembly GCF_020379485.1 of Brassica napus. Lineage (NCBI taxonomy): Eukaryota > Viridiplantae > Streptophyta > Magnoliopsida > Brassicales > Brassicaceae > Brassica > Brassica napus. Next base: position 23,387,245 of record NC_063438.1, on the reverse strand, counting down.
TATGAATGAGTTGTCTGATAGACATTCCAATTGAAAACTGCAGAGGATGAACACGACGTTGTGTGGTTCTGGCTGGAGAAAGGAAAGTCTTTTGAATGCCCGGTTTGCACTCAGTACTTTGAGGTAAGTTAAAACTCGTATCAGCTAATGGTAAACACACAGTCATGCCTCAGACAGATCTCTAAAAGGATTAGATCAAGAGCTATTTATGAAAATATTGAATTGGTTAAAATGCATGTGTTGCAGCTAGAAGTGGTTGGTCCAGGTGGACCTCCTGATGGTCACGGTGATGAAGACGATGAGCATCACCACTACTGATTCCAGCTTCTCAATTAGCCGCAAGTTTTACATTTTGTTATCATATATTTTTTTACAGTTATTTATCGAAATAAAAAAAAATCCAAACGTTGGTGAAACATAGTTGAAAAATGTTTTTGATCGTTTTAGAACAACACACATGATCGAAGTTTATAAATGCAAAGTACTATAGCCTATTTATATATTTAAGATCAAAAGCTGACACATTCAAGATTTTATCTAATTCAGGTTCTAACGTTCGAACCCTGGCTAGGCAGCATTACCATTTATACAGAACAAGTAAAAGCGATTGACACGTGCGTAGTTTTTCTCACGTACGAGTTAAAAAAGAGTGAGGAGACTTTCTTTTTTTTTTTTTCCGTCCCAAAAGTCAACAAACTGAGAAAGCAGCATCGCATCGGTGAGAAGAGATTCCAGATTCGCTCGCTAATAATATTTGGAGTCGGGAGGGGTGACCTGAGATATTCACGACACACAACAAATAATCATGTGGAGAAGAATCGTCTCCTCTGGACTCAAAACCCTAGCCTCCGATGTCGCCGCTGCTTCTCCTCGTCGATCCGTAGCCACCACCGCCGTGAGACCCTTGAGGTTCTATCTCGCATCCAATCCCGCTTCTTCTTCCGTTATCTCTCGTCATTTCAGCTCCGAATCAGGTATCGCTGCTACACTTTTTCCAGATCTCGCTGTATAATAATCATTAGGTATCGTTCGCTGTTATCTCTTATATATATTCATAAAAATTTGTATTGGTCTCTGAGATTGTTAATGCGTTACCTAACAGAACCAAATTAATGTCGCTATTGAATTTAAGTTTATGATCTCTAGTATTGGACTCTGTCTACCTAATTTGATACTATTAGAGAGTGAATGACTTTTAATACCTTTGCAGTGGAGACCGTTGGGAAGAAGAAGGTGGAGGATGTTATGCCCATTGCTACTGGACATGAAAAGGAGGAGCTTGAAGCGGAACTTGAGGTGATTCTCTCCATGAGTATGACAGTGTGTGCTTTACCGCAGCTTCACCTGTGATCATGTTGTTACCCCTTTGAATGTTTCTGAGCTCTTCACTTGACTAAATCAATCTTTTTTTCTTCTTTTTTTTTATTTATGCAGGGGAGGAGGCTGCTTGACATTGATTTCCCTGAAGGTCCTTTTGGAACTAAGGTTTGTTTACTGTCTACTTTTTAAGATATTGTCTCCAAATTTCACGTTACGTCGTCATTAGAGCTCGTAAACAAACCAACAGTGCTTCATTTAAGTCTAGTGTGGTAAATGGTTAGCCTAGTTTAGGTTTTTTAGTGATCATCATACATCCGGTGACTTATATCTCATCCAAATTGAATTGGATTGAGTCCCGCTGGTTTACTGACTGACCCTTATGGCTCTCAACTTGCACCAAGCACATTTACTTTCCCCATGTCTAATTGAATCTTGTCTAACTTTAACGCCATCCTTTCTTCATATTATCTGTTCATGTATTTGATACATATATGCTGACCAAATTTTGATTTCTCAGGAAGCTCCTGCTATCGTAAAGTCCTACTATGACAAGCGAATTGTGGGATGCCCTGGTGGTGAAGGCGGTAAGTTTATCCATTCTTCACTCTTTAGTGGTCATAAAATGATGAGAAGAGGCATAAAATGGATGGTTTTCTCGTTAATTATTTGCCTCATTGCAAGATTTTGATGTAACAATATGTTTTTCATCGTATGACACATCTACTGACCATCGATTTGGTCTGATCAACTGCAGAGGATGAACACGATGTTGTGTGGTTCTGGCTGGAGAAAGGAAAGTCTTTTGAATGCCCCGTTTGCACTCAGTACTTTGAGGTAAGTTAAAACTCGAATTAGCTTGCTCTAAATGGTAAATAAATAGTCATAGCTCAGACGAGTCTGTAAAAGGATGATAAGAGCAAGAACTCGTTGAAATTTGAATATTGAATCGGTTAAAATGTATGTGATGCAGCTGGAAGTGGTTGGTCCAGGTGGACCTCCCGATGGTCACGGTGATGAAGACGATGAGCACCACCACTGATTCCGGCTTCTCCCTTGCTGCGAGTTTTGCTTTTTTTTTTTTTAATTATTTTTTACTGGAATAAAAAACATATGCTGCTGGTGAGACAGTTAAAAATGTTTTTGATCCTTTTGGAACAACACTTCGGTATCGGAAGTTGTCAAAATGCCTAAAAATGTTTTACTTTTGTACCAATTCTTGAATCAGAATCATTCTTGCCTTTTGCATATTATTATATACTCTTACCCTTTTAATTTTGTGGTTCGATGTCTTTTCATATTGGACGTTTTGATCGTGTCCTTGATTCCTTGTGAACGGCCATATAATTCAATATATTATCATCGAAACATCGATTTTCTTCCAACCTTGTTGATTAATTGGTTTAACACTAATTACTCATACAATGCACCTACGTGTTATTTTTTCATTTTATGTAATACTTGTATACAAGTAATAATGTGAATAGAATTTATCAAATCATAACAAATATGTTAGAATAATAATTATATAATTTTATACATTAAAAAATTAAATATAATCAAGATATATATGTATTTATATATTGCCGGATCGGATCAGATATCCGCTTCCCAAAATTTTAATATTTGTGATTTGCTTTGATTTTAACGGTTATTGACTTTTAGTATTTGCTTTGCTTCGAAAGTTTACGGATATCTGAAATTTTCGGATCGAATTGAAACGCATAGCGAATCGAATCAAATTTAAATGCCCAACCCTAACTGTATATGTATCCTGTGTAGTTTTGGCACATGCGTAATCTCGCTTCTTCTTCTTCTTCTTCTTCCGTCATCCCTCGCTGTTTCAGCTCCGAATCAGGTGGTATATCAATTGCTATATAGTTTCTACATTTTCAGATCTCCTCGCCTCCTTGTGATTCTGTTTCCACTGGGATTCGATGCAATTATCGCCGTATTATTGTCTCAATCGCTTCACCACTGTTCTATCTTAATTAATGCTCACGTCGTTGTTAATCAATTTTTTTTGTGTGGTGAGTGACTGTTATTATCCTTGCAGTAGAGACAATAGCGAAGAAGAAGGTGGAGGATGTTATGCCCATTGCAATTGGGCACGAAAAGGAGGAGATTGAAGCTGAACTTGAGGTGCTTCCTCATGTTTTTTTTGTTTTTCTCTTTAGTTGAATAAATCAGATTATTGTTTTCTTGGATGCAGGGGAGGAGGCTGCTTGACATTGACTTCCCCGAAGGTCCTTTTGGAACTAAGGTTTGTTATATCTCGCGACTCTCACTCTCACTGTCTCTATCTTAATCTTATTCTCACCGCCTAGTTTTAAACCACATCAGTGTTTGTGTTTCTAACCATCATATATTTAGACTCACACAGAACTCGGGGTAGCTGAACATTTAATCCAGTTTAGCTATATTTCATTGATCTCATAGATCAAAGTATTTACTGATAAAATTATATTGAGTCCAGTTAAGTTTATTTACCCATATCCATCGCCCAGCACTGTTTTGCATGCAGCTATCACTTCTGTTATGTCCACTTTAAACTTGTCAGTTGTCAAATTAAACTCTTGATATTACTTTTGTCATATTTATTCTTGTGAACAATGTACTTGGATAAATAAAACTCTTTTGAGTTGTATATGGGGTTTTGGTGAGTTCCAACAAGTCTTCGAGCTGTGTTTTGTCAGTTTACCTTGGTCCACTGCCTATGATGCCTTATATCCATCGATTGTAACATGAAACATGTCCAAGCGTCTGTAGATGATGATACTCAATTTCTTAGCATTCCTCGGTATCTTTTCTGAATTACTAAAATTATTTAGGAGTGCGGAATATTGCCACCCTGCATAACACAATTGACATTTTTCATGTCATTCATCTCTTGAGTGAGTAGCATTCATTTTTCGTATGGCTAACATTTGATATTTGTCATCTTATTGATACCCTAATTGTATTTACCCTTAGGAAGCTCCTGCTATAGTAAAGTCCTACTATGACAAGCGTATTGTGGGATGCCTTGGTGGTGAGGACGATAAGTTCACCTCATCATTGAATGTATCTAACAAAGGGAAAAGGATACTATACTATCTATGAATGAGTTGTCTGATAGACATTCCTATTAAAAACTGCAGAGGATGAACACGACGTTGTGTGGTTCTGGCTGGAGAAAGGAAAGTCTTTTCAATGCCCGGTTTGCACACAGTACTTTGAGGTAAGTTAAAAACGCGTATCAGCTTTGCTCTAAATGGTAAACACACAGTCATGGTGGCTTAGACAAATCTCTAAAAGGCTTAAGATCAAGAGCTATTTATGAAATATTGAATTGGTTAAAATGCATGTGTTGCAGCTAGAAGTGGTTGGTCCAGGTGGTCCTCCTGATGGTCACGGTGATGAAGACGATGAGCATCACCACTGATTCCAGCTTTAGCCGCGAGTTTTACATTTTGTTTTCATATTGTTTTTACAGTTATTTATCGGAATAAAAGAAAATTCCACCGTTGGTGAAACATAGTTGAAAAATGTTTTTGATCGTTTTAGAACAACACACATTATCGAAGTTTATAAATGCAAAGTACTATAGCCTATTTATATATTGGGACTATAATGGAATAAACCCTCAACTATTGACATATCCATATTTAAATCCTCAAGTATTTTTACAATGAAATAAATCCTTAAGTAAATTCTGTTAGAAAAATCGACCCACCGTTTTAACTGATGTTTAAACTCAAACACTGTTTTTGCTTTTTACCATTTGAATAAAAAAACGACAAGGCTTAGCACATAAACAACAAGTTTTATTTAAAGCACACATAGTTTGGTTGCTAGCAGTATTTTTACACCTGACTTGGCAAACTCATGAGTTATCCGATAAGTAATCCAATTTGGGTTTTAAAAAATATTTATTATTTAAAAGTTTGATAAATTCTGTAAAAAAATCATTAAACCCCGCAATTCCGCTATCAGTTAAACCACCAGACAAACTTAGTAAAAAAAAATTAGATTTTTTTTTAATTTATATTATTAAAATCTGTGTTGTGTTCCAAACCAAAAAGTAGGTTTTCATTTTTTATTAGATGATATGATTTGGTATCATTTTCTTTTTGTTATCAATAACTTATTACAATTTTTATGTTTTACTTTTAGTTTATTTGAGATTTAACTCTTAACTTGTTACAAACATTGTAATTTCAATTATTTTTAAATATTTTTACGAGAAATGAAAATTAAAAAGAAAACAAATATTTTGTAGTTTTTGATAAAATTCTTGCATGTATATTATTTTAGTAGATGCATTATTGTTTTTTTTTTTGTTTTTAATGCATTTTTATTTTTTTTATTTTAAATAGTATAAAGAAGAAAAAATGTTAGGTTATAAACGTTTGTACAGACGGAAGTCTAACTTTTTGTAACAGATTTTACTTAAGGATTTGTTCCATTAAAAAAATACTTGAGGGTTTAAATATGAATGTATAAATAGTTGAGAGTTTACAAAAATAGTTGAGGGTTTATATATTTAAGATCAAAAGCTGACACATTCAAGATTTTATCTAATGCAGGTTCTAACGTTCGAACCCTGGCTAGGCAGCATTACCATTTATACAGAACAAGTAAAAGCGATTGACACGTGCGTAGTATTTCTCACGTACGAGTTAAAAAAGAGTGAAGAGACTTTTTTTTTTTTTTTCCGTCCCAAAGCATCGCATCAGTGAGAAGAGATTAGAGATTCCAGATTCGGTCGCTAATAATATTTGGAGTTGGGAGGGGTGACCTGAGATTCACGACGCAAAACAAATCATCATGTGGAGAAGAATCGTTTCCTCTGGTCTCAAAACCCTAGCCTCCGATTTCGCCGCTGCTTCTCCTCGTCGATCCGTAGCCACCACCGCCGTGAGACCCTTGAGGTTCTATCTCGCATCCAATTCCCTTTTCCCTCGCCATTTCAGCTCCGAATCAGGTTATATTTCGTTGCTACACTTTTTCCAGATCTCTTCAGCCTAAGCAGTGGATTCAGATTTAAAATCTGTATTGGTCTCTGAGATTGTTAATGCGTTACCAAATTAATACTCTCATGTCGCTACTGAATTTAAGTTTGTGATTGGACTCTGTCTACCTAATTTGTTAGTATTTGAGATTGAATGACTTTTATTAACTTTGCAGTGGAGACCGTTGGGAAGAAGAAGGTGGAGGATGTTATGCCCATTGCAACCGGACATGAAAAGGAGGAGCTTGAAGCTGAACTTGAGGTGATTCTCTCTTTGCATTTTACCATATACACACAGTGTGTGCTTTACCGCAGCTTCACCTGTGATCAATCTTGACTTTTTCATTGTTTTCTTGAATGCAGGGGAGGAGGCTGCTTGACATTGACTTCCCTGAAGGTCCTTTTGGAACTAAGGTTTCTTTACTGTCTACTTTTTAAGATATTAGAGCTCGTAAACAACAAACCAACAATGCTTCCTTTAAGTCTAGTGTGGTAAATGGTTAGTCTACTTTAGTGATCATCAAACATCCCGTGACTTATATCTAGGGCTGGGCAAATAAACCGAACCCGAAAATCCGAACCGAACCCGATCCGATAAAAATGAATCCGAACCGATCCGAACTCGAAATAAATACCGAATGGATCCTGTTTTTTTGGTATTTTGGGTTATGGGTATTATCCGAACTGGACCCGGACCTAAATGGATATCCGATAGAACCCGAAACATTTAAAATCACAAAAAGAACTTCTACCAAATATGATCTTAATTCTTAATATGTATCCAAAATACTTTAAGATATTATTGAACTTCTAAAATAATTATATGTTACATGAAGGTTGGTGGTGGAATGTGGCGGTTGATGCCTGAAGTTTTTAGATTTTGGTTTTGTTTTTATTGAATAATGTTTCTCATTTCATGAGAACTTATTTTTTGTTTTATGATTTCATTTATCTGGTTTTTTTCTATCACTAATTATGTTTATCTTTCGCTTGATTTTGAATGATCATGTTTGATGTTTTTTCTTATTTTTGTATCGATTTTATTTATGTTTTGGCTATTAAAATATGTACAAATCATGTTTTTAAAATCCGAAGAACCGATTTCATTTATGTTTTAGTTACAAAATAGGTACAAATCATGTATTTTTAAACCGAAGAACCGATTGGGACCCGAACCCGAAAGTACAATGGGTTATACCGGTTCTTTGAAGATTTACTAACCCCGACCCGAACCCGATAGAACCCGAACCGGTCCCGAACCGAACTTTTATATAACCCGAATGGGGTTGATTTTGATAAACCCGAAAAACCGAAACCCGAATGGCTAAAACCGAAACCCGATGGGGACCCCGAATGCCCATGCCTACTTATATCTCATCCAAATTGAATTAGTATTAGTTCCATGAGTGAGGCACTAGTTTGGATTTGAATCATATATGGGATTTAAATGGTCCATTCAACAAGTCTTTAAGCTGTGTTTGTTAGTTTACCATGGTCCACTGCACATGATGCATATGTTCATGATGATGGCGAAAATTTTCGTATGTCACATACAGCATCTGGCTGGTGTCTATGGATCATGGAGATTTTGGTTTAAGAATCATTTCTCGGAATAACTGAAAATCATAGGCTTATATGATTGATGAACTGCGCATGATGTGTGACTGTATAACACAATTTGAGACATTTGATCTTTTTCATTTATTGTGTCATTTTATTTTCGATTGAGCAGCATTCATTGTCGGTTGTCTACCGTTTGATACATATATATGCTGACCAAATTTTGATTTCTCAGGAAGCTCCTGCTATCGTAAAGTCCTACTATGACAAGCGAATTGTGGGATGCCCTGGTGGTGAAGGCGGTAAGTTTATCCATTCTTCACTCTTTAGTGGTCATAAAATGATGAGAAGAGGCATAAAATGGATGGTTTTCTCGTTAATTATTTGCCTCATTGCAAGATTTTGATGTAACAATATGTTTTTCATCGTATGACACATCTACTAACCATCGATTTGCTCTGATCAACTGCAGAGGATGAACACGATGTTGTGTGGTTCTGGCTGGAGAAAGGAAAGTCTTTTGAATGCCCCGTTTGCACTCAGTACTTTGAGGTAAGTTAAAACTCGAATTAGCTTGCTCTAAATGGTAAATAAATAGTCATAGCTCAGACGAGTCTGTAAAAAGATGATAAGAGCAAGAACTCGTTGAAATTTGAATATTGAATCGGTTAAAATATATGTGATGCAGCTGGAAGTGGTTGGTCCAGGTGGACCTCCCGATGGTCACGGTGATGAAGACGATGAGCACCACCACTGATTCCGGCTTCTCCCTTGCTGCGAGTTTTGCTTTTTTTTTTTATTATTTTTTACTGCAATAAAAAACATATGCTGCTGGGTGAGACAGTTAAAAATGTTTTTGATCCTTTTGGAACAACACTTCGGTATCGGAAGTTGTCAAAATGCCTAAAAATGTTTTACTTTTGTACCAATTCTTGAATCAGAATCAGTCTTGCCTTTTGCATATTATTATATACTCTTACCCTTTTAATTTTGTGGTTCGATGCCTTTTCATATTGGACGTTTTGATCGTGTCCTTGATTCCTTGTGAACGGCCATACAATTCAATATATTATCGAAACATCGATTTTCTTCCAACCTTGTTGATTAATTGGTTTAACACTAATTACTCATACAATGCACCTACGTGTTACTTTTTCATTTTATATCTATAAAATAAACACGGCGGCCAAGAGCGGTGACCGGTGGAGGTTAACATCAAGGCGGCTTTTATTCTCTCGCTATCTTTCGATTCTTTCCTAACGTTTTCTTCTTAAATTATCTTCACAAATGGCTAAAAAAAACTTAAAAACCAAATTAATTGAACTTGATTTACCGAAAGTGAAAGTATCAGATTGTTAATATTTGAAAATTGCGTCAGTTCTTATTCATTCCATATGCCTTTTTATTGTCATATCATTATATGTTCACAATGAAAAGACCACGCATAAACCTAAACAAAAGCTAATTAGCAATAAAATAGAAATAAAAACGACAAAAGGACAATGTTTTCAAAAAAATGCGCGAGGAATATATTCCAAAAAATACAAAAGAGTCTTGATTTTTTTTTAAAGGAAACAAACTATAAAGAAGAAAGAACGTCGGAGTTCAATATTCTGTTTCTACTTAAGAGTCTAAGACAAATCACCAAATAAACAGTTATTCTCTAATCTCTATTGATGTTCGACACAGCTTGCCCTCGCTACGAACCTCTCGTCTTCAGAGCTCAGACATGCATGCATGCATAGTATAAACATCTAAATATATATATTTTTTAAATTAGCATACATGCATATTATAAAAGTGTATAAATATATGTTTCTTGCGTGAAATTACTATGGTAGAGAAATCATATTATGCCTTGAGAAGTATGAGACAATTTTACCTTTCACAAATTAAATAATAAAATTAAGCACGTATATTTTGTTTGCTGACTAATATAAACGTGTTATAAATATTCCTTTCATATTTATATCCATTGTTATTTGTTTTGCTATGGATACTAGATATATAGCTAGATTTAAGAGTTGTACATGATAGATTATTGTTTTTAAACAGATGTAAAAATAAATATAACAAAAGGAGTGTTGTCGATAAATCGACGTAGTTTCTATATCATAATACAGTGTTAAAATTGTAGAACAAGACATGACTACCCGTTTATTGGACGTTTACTTTACTTTATAACATCTCTAGTGCTGAAAAGTTATGCCTAGTACTATTTGCCGATATAATTACACTATCGTAACGATATCAGATGCCGCTTGTCCCCAATTAGAGTATTATAAAACTTGTACATTGCCTGCAAAAAGATAAATGCAATATGATTAATTATGTTAAATACTTTATCCCCTACAATTAACATATTCAATGTCTTATCCATACAGTAGCAGGACATTTCATCCTTCACTAACCCTTTCACTTGCTAGTTGCTAATTGCTATGACAATAACTTGTGAGCATTTATACTCCTAGAAACTTAGCAAGGCATCTCGCGTCTTGTCTTATGTATTTATTAATTAAAAAAGGGGTATAAATGACTCCCTTAAATTAATTACGGTAGCAGAGGTATAGCATATATACTATCACTGATCGAATACTATAAATAACATCATAAATGCTCCTTCTGGTCGATGTGCTCGATAATAATAATTAATATTTGTACTTTATTTGGAAATGGAATATTTAAATTGGTACAAACAAATTATATAATATGTAGAGAAGGGAAAAGGGATACAAGTTTTGTCTGAAAATATGCTGTTACAAATGAAAACCAAATAGAATTTTAAGTTGTCGAATACAATATTTTTTTTAAATGATCGAACTTCATAGTAGTGCTGGAAGCATCCACTGTATTGTTTTATGTCAATTGATAAGAAAATCATAATGTAAATATGTTTAAATTAACTTTTTAATATTGGTTGACTATTCACCACCAATTGAAGTTGTTTCTTAATGAAAGCGGTGGGTCACTAAAAGAGTTGACTAACCAAAAGCTAAATACAAGTTAAAAAAAGGACCGCGAGAATATGGCTTGCTTACAAAAGTTGTTGACCTTTGTTAAAAGTTTTGTAATGTGGTGCGTCATTATAAAGAAATATGTCAAGTAACAGTTCAAAGTTCAAACTAATGGATAGATCTAAAACATTATTTCCATTCTATGTTTGTTACATAAGTTACTATTGTTTAACTAATTTTCAAATAAAATACTTGCATGCACCTTAAATATCACAATAAAATTACTCAGCCATTGAAATACCATATCTGATACTCGGTAATAAATCATTCAATTTCTATTACCAGTTAACTTTAACTAGTCAAATAGTTAAGAGGTAACGTTGATCAAAAAAAAAAGTTTAAGTGGTAACAGTTGGTATTTTCTTTACGAAAGATATATAGTAATCATACCATGAAATCTATGGAGATCTTTGTGGTAGAGATGGAAAACGAGACAAAAGTCAATTATTACGCGTATGCTATGTGACGTATCCAATATCCATCTGACCATGCCCATTTCCAGTGAACTTTTTTGGTTTTGAAATTTAGCATGATCTTTTTCTGGCTCCATGCTTTTTAATGTAACGTGTTAAATTGTTAGTGGGCGGTTTCGTTTCAATATATAAAACCGTATTTAGGAATAGAGAAAAAGACTAAAATAGCACTAAACCAAGTTTTTGTTCCCAAAGTAGCACTCAAGGCTCAAAGTCACAAAAATAGGTTTCATTAAAGAGGTAATGTACATTTATACCCCTAGGGTTAATTAATCCAAACCTTAGGGTTTAGAGTTAAGGGGTGGGGTTTTGGAATTAGGGTTTAAAATTTTATAAATAATAAATAATAAAATAAAAAATAAAAATTTTAAAAACAGTTTCAAAAAGTATTTTTAAATTATAAAAATAAAATCTGAAAAAAAATAAAAAAAATTGAAATTTTTTTTTAAAAGAAAAATTATAAAAATTTCGAATCTGAAAACATATAATCTGAAACTATATAAAAAAAAAGTTTTATTTTTTTTATTTTTATTTTTTTTATTTTTATTTTTATTTTTTTTATTTATTTTAGTTTGTTTATTTAATTTTAAACCAAGGGTATTATAGATATTTTACCCTTTAATGAATGTCATTTTTGTGACTTTCTCCTTCTAGTGCTATTTTTGAGACATAAACTTCAAAAGGTGCTATTATTGACAATTGCCCTTTAGAATATGATCGGCTACATTGCTTCAAATATAGTATAAGTGAATTGCTTAGAGTCTCAGACGGTCAGACCCATTGCGATTTTATCATCATGTAGGTCACACTCCCACTAAAGTTGTTTTTCTTTTCTAATTTATTTTATTAATATAACGTAGATAAATACTAATTAACCTCACCTAATATACAATTACACGTGTGTAAAATACAAATTTTAATAATTTTCGAACCCATAAAAATTTCCACTGTTCAGAACACTAGCACTCTTTTAAAGTCAAGAAATATGAGGATCTTGATAATTCAAGTGGACCAAACGTACTAAACACCAGAAAATGTCAATGTCTAAGAAAACAACTGCATTAATGCATAACTATAGAGATGGATAGAAGAAACTTTTAAGAATATTTTATAAGTTTTAACAAAAGATAAAACTCTTAACAAAATCAATGTAATGTTATTATCGTTGGCGTGTTACCATCCAATATTCAAACCCGCATGCGATCTGAGATGCATGTTACTGAAAAAACTTGTTAACAACAAAAGGACCCTAGAAAAAGACGCAATGAGACAAAACTTATACAAAACACTACTATATTAGAAGAGCTGGCCAAATATAATGTAAATGTTTAGGTTATAATATGCATTTAGATATAATAAACTGTTGTTAATACAATCTTTTATCTATATATTAAGAAAAATGACTGTGGGTGAAAAATGAAAATAGTGGCCAGGATAACTCTACAGTGTCAAACAAAAGAGAGTAATGAAAAGAAGCGTTGAAGGAGATGAGAAAAGATCAAAGGCTTTTTTGATTTTATCGCTTCCCGCACATGAAGTCCAGGTTGGTCACTGATGTTTCCTACGCATCATCATTACACTCAGTGCTTTCAGATTTTACAAATCCAAGAACCCTATAAAAACCTTAAATGTAATCTCCTTGTCCACTGTGTAATTTTAATCCTTTTTATCTGAGAAAGTTTCAGCTTTCTGGTTAATGCGTATCCATCAATCTTCTCACTTTCATTTTTTTCATTAAACAAATGATTGAACAAGAAGATTTTTCTTTTAACCTTTTTTTTTTGGCTCATTCTTCTTTTCTTTTTCAGTTTTGGATTATAACCTCATGTTTCTAGTAATATACTTATGTTATATGTATATAGAATTAATATTCTTTTACGCGGTAGAGTTTATTTTCCCTCCACTGTCCACAAAAGCATTGATTCTCTCTTTTTGCAGCTACCTCTGCTCTGGTTTTGATTTTGATTCCTTCTGTTCCCAAAAATATTTATTTCTTAGTTTTAAATATATATAAAAAAGAAAGAAATTTTGCATGTATGGTTTCTCTGGCCTTCTCTTAGGCCAAGTCCAACCACACGGTAAAACAGCAAAATAGTGCATTGATTTGATGTTTCCTCTCTCCAACCCAACGGTATATCAAACTGCATTTTAGTGTCATTTTCCTTTTTGCTACAGTGACACACCATATTTGGTGCAACACTGTAGCAGACGGCAAAAGTTTTTTTTTTGTTTTTTTTTTGTTAAAACTGTTTATTTATGTATTGTTTAATTATATTTGATTTGTATGATTAGTTTATAATTGAATGAATTTTTTTAAGTTATATCACCATTGTTTTGTTATATTTTAATTGTTATAAATATTAGGGTGTATAAAACAAATATAAAATTAAATTTTAAATACATAACAAAGTTTAATTCAAACATTTGTAGTTGGAATATTATAATATTTAGATCTAGTATGTTATAATTTAACTTTTGCTTGTGTGTTTAATTAATTAATATAACAGTATGTATTAATAATAATGTTATTATATAATGTAAATACACTTAAATATAATTATTATTTTAGTTACAATTTTAATATTAGTTAATATATTTTAGTCATAAAACTATTAATATTTATCAAAATTATTAAAAATAAAAGAATTTGATTAATAATAAAATAATGAAGAATATTCCTTTTTAGTGTAACATTTGGTGTTGTGGTTGGAGACACAAAAACATTTAGTGCTAAAACTACACTAAAATAGTGTAATTTTGACACTAAAATGGTGTCATGGGTTGGAGATGCCCTTAGTAGTAGCTTTTGTGTAGCTGGTGCACACATTTAACCTCCCATAGTGAATGATTCTGATTCACATCTCCTTTCCTTTTTATTCCTTCTCCTCTCCTCTCAACATCACCTCAAAACTTCTCTATAAATAAGCATCCCCCTCCCTAACCTTCTCTTATATTTTCCATCATCGTGTGTGTTTATGACATTTGAAAACTCTCCACCAAAAAAATCGTAGTGAAAAACAAAACAGTCCATTGAACAACAATGAGCTATTCTCATCAAAGCATGGGTTCTGGTCAGTTTCTACTTCTTTTTTTTACTCTATATTATGTAATATTTAATGCGTTGTTACTGTATGCTAGTCATAACTCTGTTTTTGAGATTACTCTTCTTCAATATGTTTCTGGCAAAATATTTGTAGGCAGTAGAAGTGGAAGAGGATATGAGTTTGGAAGGACTTATGTTGTGAGGCCTAAAGGAAAACACCAAGCTACTATTGTTTGGTTGCACGGTCTTGGAGACAATGGCTCAAGGTAATATAATAATCTCTCACTTGCCTTGTACTTATGATCAAAAATCTCCACTTCTTGAATCTTGAGGCAAGTCAGTATGCCTAAACAAATGCTCAAAATGACTTGTAACAGAATCTAACTGTGTCTATGTTCTCTCTGCAGCTCGTCTCAGCTCTTGGAGAGTCTGCCTCTTCCAAACGTAAGGGATCCATGAAAACAAACACATTTGGAAGTACTTTCATGTATTACTTAACTCTCATTGAATGGTTTCTGATAAAAAAGATTATATGCTATGCACAGATAAAATGGATTTGTCCAACTGCTCCTTCGCGTCCTGTTTCACTTCTTGGCGGATTCCCTTGCACTGCATGTAAGATCATTCAACTTCTCTAAACTTCAAAAAACAGTCTTCGAAAGAGATAGCTAAACTATAGAAACCAAACTCTTTTGCTTCTCAGGGTTTGACGTAGGAGAAATTTCTGAGGATCTTCAAGATGATATAGAAGGCTTAGATGCTTCAGCTGCACATATTGCTAACCTCTTGTCAACTGAACCAACAGATGGTAAGAGAAGCAAAGAGTTTCAACATCACAGTCTCTAGCTTAACTTGATAATGTTGTTTGTTTGTTTCAGTCAAAGTTGGGATAGGAGGTTTCAGCATGGGTGCAGCAATAGCTCTCTACTCCACAACGTGCTATGCTCTTGGACGTTATGGAACCGGACATCCTTATACTATAAACCTACGAGCTACTGTAGGACTTAGTGGTTGGCTTCCTGGTTGGAGGTATTTATTTTATTCTCTACAACCACTTCATGTCACTAGTTTATACATTGACTAAATATTTAAAACGTTACATATAACAATGCAGGAGCTTAAGGAGCAAAATAGAAAGTTCTAATGAGGCTGCAAGACGTGCTGCATCAGTACCAGTTATACTTGCTCATGGAACTTGTATGCACACATCATTCTGTAATATAAAGTTGGATTTTACTGTTTCAAGATAGAATCTGATTTTTGTTTACTCTGGATATGTTATTTGGTTGCAGCGGATGATGTAGTTCCTTACAGATTTGGAGAAAAATCTGCGCATTCACTTGCTATGTCTGGATTCCGACAAGTTGTTTTCAAACCATATGAAGGGTACGTGTTATAACATCTATACCAAGTTGCTACTGTTTTGGTCTGAGATTCTAAGGTTTATTGTGATTGTGTAGGCTTGGTCACTACACAGTTCCTAAGGAAATGGATGAGGTCGTTCAGTGGCTCGCTTCAAGGCTTGGTCTTGAGGGATGGCGTTAAGCTCCAAAAGCATCTCTATATCTATATTTTTATACATGGTGTTAGAACATAGTATATGTAATGGATGGGTTTCTTGGGGGTATACGGCATTTTCTGTTTCAAACTGTTTTGTATTTTACTTTTGCACTTGTGCTCTTGGATTTTTGGTTATAAATAATGAAATAAACGTTTGTTCATACCAAGATTCAAAAGATTTTGAGTTTCTTGTGACATTATTGCCAAAAACAAAAACATAATAATTTCATTCAAATCAAATCGAATCAACTCAAAACCTCTAAAAGTTTATTGAGACTTTTGGTTTCCAGAGACGTCTTTAAGCTTTTCCTCAAGTTCACCTTCCTGGAATTGTACAAAAGGACTTGAGATCATAAGCCAAGACAATGGAAAATAAAATAAGACACTTAAAAAGAGTATGCTCATTAACCTTGTGCATGTTAAGGATGATGTCTGAGCCTCCAATAAACTCTCCCTTGATGAAGATCTGTGGAAACGTAGGCCAATGGCTGCACAGAAGAAAGTTTCACGAATCAGATCCAAGCCTATGTAGATCAAATAAATTTCCCATACATCTTGCTAGATACATAAAGCATTACGGAACACATGACAGAACAAGAAGGTAATTATAAGACACCATTGAGAATGAGACTACACAGCTCTCTATATGAAGCATAATCTGACCTGAAGGATTTGACAGCATTTTTCAATTCTTGATCTTCAAGAATGTTTCTAGCACCAATAGGAACATCTGAACGTTACACCAGAAATCACATAACGTTAGATCTCAGAGCTTCAAACGAAAAAGTAAGGCTTCAAAAATGTCATGTACAAAACTTACTATACTGTTGCAGAACTCTTACAGCTAGTGAGCTAAACCCACACTGAGGAGCTTCCGGAACTCCTTTCATGTAGATCATAACAGGATTCTCCTTCACATCCTATAACAATCCAAAAAGCTAAACACCATCAGCAAAACAACTCTAACCAGATGCAAATTTCAAAAACAAAACATCAAATCCAAAAAAGCTCCAAGCTTACATTCTCAACGATATCCTTTAGCGAGTCTGTAGAACCAGAAGGGACTTTCTGTGCAGGCTTGAAATCATCATGCGTGTCTGAATCGCTGGGCACTGTGGAGGAGTATCTCATCATCCCATGTTGGTAGACAGATGCAGATGCCTGCACAAAGAAACCATGTAATAAAACCGTTAAATATCGTTGTAAATTAAAGATTCGAACAGGCAAAAGATACAAACAGCTCACGTAGTGTTTACCTAATCAGGTAGTAATCTTATTTTTTTACTCCAAATATAGAGTAAAAAGACAAGAATACTGTATATCATTGGAGCAAATCCAATTCTATAATAGAGTTACTTTATTTTAGAGTGAAATATAGAGAAAATTATAGTGTAGCATTGGAGATGGTCTAACAGTTAGAATCATAACCCAAAAGGCATTTACTCAAAGAGATGAAAAAAGAAACCCAATTAGATATATAAAAAACTAACCAATCTGGTAGAACGAAGAGTCTGAAGGCTTGTGATTCCTTTAAGAAACTTGCTCGACAAAGCAGCGGCCATCTCTAGATCAAGCAGAGATTGATTTCTTCAGATTCACAACAAAAAGTTTCGAGCTTCTGATCTATACGATATCGAGAACGGGGAAAGGGAAGAAGTCAGAGAGGAAAGTTAACGACTTTCACCGGAATTTTTCAGAAAATTTAAAATAGGAACATGGAAGAACCGAGAGAAGCTATCTTACCTGCTTTGCAACTGTCGCGACCGCTTCTCAATCGAGTGTGACCGAACCAGAACGACAACGTGTCGTCGTTAGTCATAACCTAAGGTGTTATACGGTGTCGTTTATGGTGGTGGTCCGGATCTCGTTCTTGTTTTTTGCTTCGGTTTTCTCCGGTTTAGGAAAAAAATCATTATCAAATTTAATTTAATGGTAAACAAATTGTCTGGTTCTGTAATTTATAAACAAGAAAACAAAGTTACATCTGGTGGACATTGTTATATTATAAAGGTTAAAATCTTTGATGAAGGTAATCTCTTTGAATTTTTGTAAGATTGTTGAAAGTTGTTTGTTTAATCACAAAATCTTCTATACTTATATGAAACAAAACATTCCTTTTGTTTTGTATCTTTCTGTTCTTACGTTCTAGTTTGATATCGTCTTCGTCACGGTCTCACGGACCAAGATTCACATCCTTCATAATATAGTGATGGTTTTCAACGTAACTTTTAAACAAGCTTAACTCATACAAATCAAAACAATATATGAGAGGAATGTGAGAAGAGTTGGTGAGGCATCGCAGCCAGTTACTTGTCTGATCGCAAAGCTTGATAAGCTTATTAGAAACAGAATATCTTCACTGAAAAGGAGGGTAAGAGGAAAATATGAGAAGATGATGGGGGATTGGTTTGACAGAGGCTAGTGGAGTTTAGGAGTTATAGAAGCATATTTCTTTCGGTTTTCATTTATGTCATTGAATATGGTAGCAGATAAAATTCTGTAGAAGGTTTTTTTTATTTGAATAAATTTAAAAAATTTTCAAAAAAATTTTTTTTCCTAAGATCAATAAAACTGGTTAGGTTTAAACATATAAGTTGATTACAGTTCTAATTAATGCTTGAGATCCCTTATATATTAAAAGGGATGCATTGCATTTAATGCGTTCACATTACATTTGCCACGTGTCGATTAGATAGCCCTTCTCACAATTTGTTTCCTTATATGCTTTAATTCTAAAACACACGAGATAAAAGTAATGCAACACCAAAAACTGCGTCTTTGTTAACTTTTTAGAGAAGTTGCAAAAATGTAATACATAAGATACATTAATTATAAAGACTCTTTTTTCGTTCTTTGACTTCAATGGAAACGGAGAGGGTGAAGCGGAAGCTCGGCGGAGGTGGCGTGGCAGAGACAACGACGTCTACGGTCATCAATTTCTTCTCAGACTCTCTTTCCCATGAACTCGCCTGTCAATCTCTCTCTCTCTATGGTTTTATATTTTTTAGGGTACGGAAAGGGTTGCGTTGTGGTGGTGGTACGGTGGTGATGCTTACGCATCTGCTCACCGGAGAGTGAAGACAAAGCTTAATGGTGGTGCGAGTGATGATGACGATGAAATTTGGATTTTGATTTAGGTTTAATTTGTTTTCGACTTACTGCTTTTTTTGGCTTATGTTTAGTGTTTCTTTCAATTTTGGTTTAGTTCTGTAAAATTATTTGAATATATAATAATTTAAAGTGTTTATGTGTAAGTTACGAAAGAATAATCTAATAACATATATACACAAGCTTTCTGATATTTCAAGAACCTTGAGTTTGATTGAAATGTAAATATCAGATTAAATGTGAGAGTTTGTTAGCCCGTAGCTATGTTTTGAAAGAGTGATATTTTACATATTTTGAAGATAAATTGTTTCATACTCGCAAATATATTCATGTTACAGCTAATTCGATATATTGGAATTGAGTGTGATAATACATTGAAAGTTTGAAACGTACGTAACCGATTCTTTTTTGAAACAAAACAAAGAACTCTAAAATAACACTTTTAACCAGTGTTTTGAAACCCGACCCGGATCCGCGATTGAACCAGTAAATTCGGTGACCCAGAAAAAAATCTGCTTTGGGTTTTGTGAAAAACTCAATATTTAGAAACCCACAAAAACCCGCAGAAACTCACTAAAACTCGGAACCTGATAGCGGTTGAACCGCCGGTTGAACCAATAAATAACTTTTACCTTTTTTTAAGTTTTTAGATAATGTTTATATTCTAAGTTTCCAATTAAGAAGTTAGGTGCTGACAAAAAAAAAGAAGTTAGGTTTTCCCTTTTCAGTTTTATATTTGTGATTTTTAGATTTTGATGAAGATTTCATTATGTCACCTGAAGAAAATGAAGTGAACGATAGTAGAGAGAACCAAAATTAGTTGATGTGATTTGATGTTAGGTTATTTCTGTTACTGACAATTTATTACAATGATCTTTCACTTTGAGTTTATTTTGAATTTGAAGTTTAATTTATTATTCAAATTAGAAATATAAATATTTATGAATTTTATATCTTAAATTTTTTTAGATGTCATAACTTTTACTTTGTTACAGAAAATTTTAAATAGTCTAAACTATTTTTTGACATTTTGTATGTAAAATGAAAATAAAAATAGAAAAACTTAAGTTAAGTATTTTCTAAATACCTTTTAAACATAAAATATATACATATCCAAACTATTATTTTATGTTTTAAAAAATATTTAGAAAATATTAAACTTTAGTTTCTATATTTTTATTTTCATAGCTAATATATTATTATATAATAAAATTAATTTATTTATTAACCTAAGATTCACCCGCAGTCGACCCAGTGACCCATTGACCCGGTAAGTCCTTTTAACATAATGAGAAAAAAGGTTTTTGGATAAGCTTTAAGAAGTAAGAACATGCTAACGTTTATTATGGTTGTTAATGTCAACATTGTCACATTAAAAGATACAAAAGCTGGTAATACCACTCCGAGGTTGACTTAAATAATAATCAAACTTATTTTAAGTTTTTGACACTATTTACGATGATGCTGGTGAATTTTTCTGATCACTTAATAAAAAATTTGAATTTTCTATTTTTTATAACTTATAGTATGTCGCCCTTATTTATTAGCTATTGATAATATAATAAGTTTGAAACACTCATATACTGAAGCCAATGAATTTTTCGATGGAGGATTATCTACACCGAATTTTATAGAAAAATGATGTATCTTTCAATTACTAATTGCTTAAGATATTTATTATATATTTATTTAAAAAATGAAGATGATCGCATTAAATCTAACTGATTGTATCAGGTAAGATATCAAGTTTTTTACATAAAGTTTGCAATAATCGATATATATTCCAACTGCAATCTATCACCGAAAGAAAGAAAAATGAAAATCAGTTTAATCGAACAAACCAAAATAAATACAGCTTCCGAATAGTTGTTATATTTTAAAAGAGTTAAATCTAAAAAAATCCAACCTAAAACCAAATCGATGTCCACACTAAACAGATTTAATATCTTCTTATCTTATAAATATTAAAATTAATAATTTTATTCCGCGCAAGGCGCGGGTTATCACCTAGTCCATTAGATAAAGTGGATAATGGTATGGAATTAATAACTGTTTATTTAAAACAAGAATACAAATTGGACGATACAAAAGTTGCAATGGGATCAAATCTAAACTTATTGGCTGGAAATTAGAAGTCTCCAGGATCACCGTCACAACAAAAGATGCATGAGGGAATCACAAACACAAGGACACGACAGAGATAACAAACAAAGACACTGAAAAGTCAAAAGACCAAACAAGACATTATAGAAACAAAAGAAAAGACACGTTCATAATTCTCTTGCTATCATCACTTCCTCTGATAAGTATGATGAGTAGGATCAGTGGTCCGAGTAGTACCAGTAGTGGTCGTAGTTGTGCCTGGATAATGTTCCTTGTCTTCTTCCTCCGTAGCCATCCCAAAAGTGTGTTTCACCGCATCAGCTGCACCCATCGCCATCTGCTTCACTTGCTCACCTGTCTGGCTCAAGAACCCACCGGTCTTGTCTCTACCGGCTTCAGCCGTCTCTTTCGTGTACTGAGCCGCTTCTTGAGCCGTCTCCTTTGTGTACTGAGCAGCGTTTTGAGCCTTCTGCTTTATGGCTTCTCCTGTCTCGGACATGTAACTTCCGGTTTTGTCCTTCGTCTCATGGGCCTTTTCTTGGGCCGTCTTAGCAGCTTGAGATGTCTTGTCTTTTGCTGCTTGGGTCGTCTCATGAGCCTTTTGCTGGGTCGTTTG